>NC_042615.1:720870133-721204739 GCF_901001135.1 Rhinatrema bivittatum | reverse complement strand
GAGGAACTCGCCAAGGATGTCCCCTCTCTCCTCTGCTCTTCAACCTGGCTTTGGAACCCCTTCTTCTTGCCATCCGACAAAATTCGTTAATTACAGGTGTGAAAATTGGTTCGGAAGAATATAAGTTATCAGCTTATGCAGATGATGTGTTGCTTTTTCTGTCTCATCCTGATTCCTCCCTTCCACACCTCCTCCAGCAAATTGCCTCATACTCTGCTCTCTCTGGTTATAAAATTAACTGGCACAAGACGGAACTCCTCCCCCTCAATACTTTAGGTTCCTTGGTTGATCTCACTAATTCTACTATACAAAGAGTCCCCCATTGTATTAAATATTTGGGAATTTACTTTTACTCCGAGCCCCAATTAACAATTTCTAATGCTGAAACCCGTATTCTCCAAACGATTAAAGATCTCACTATCCACTGGTCACCCCTATATCTCACATGGTGGGGGCGATTAGACACTATAAAAATGGTGATTGCCCCTAAGATCACTTATGCATTATCAATGATTCCTATTTTCTTCTCCTATGCCTTTTACAAGCAAATTGACCGGATACTATCTTCCTTCTTATGGAAGAATAAGACCCCCAGAATTGCTTTAACCAAACTCAAGCTCGTTAAGGCTGAGGGAGGTATCAATTTCCCTAACTTCTATGCCTACCATCAAGCTTTCATGCTTCAACAAGCTCAGCATCATTTCTCTCCCTCTGCTACTCAAGGGGAAAGACCTAGATGGCTAGATTTGGAATGTTCACTAGTATCCCCTTTCCCACTTACTTGTTTCCCAGGGATGAAAATATCCAAACAACTTGAATCTAATGCAATTTTACGCTCACTTCACAAGGCATACTCCCTTTTCGACTCCATTCGCCCCAAACATATATGTTCTTGGAGCTATTCTAACATGGCCCCCATATGGCGTAACTCTAGATTGACCATTGACAAACACCCTCTCAACTGGCCGCTATGGCAGACAAAAGGCATTTGGTTCTTGGCCTCCATTTTGGAAGATGTTACGATACATACGTTTCCTCGAATGCGAGCAAAATACGGCCTACCAACCTCTCAATTTTTTGCTTGGTTGCAATTACGAAATGTTATAGCTGCTTCCTCATACTCCTCCACTCCACTCAATACATCCCCCTATCTATTGCAAGTTTTCCAGGAGCATGGGCCTCAGAGGCATTTAGCATCGAAACTATATAAAATTCTTGTATCTACTGATGCTCATGTTCTTCGAAATGGGCTTTACTCCACATGGTCTAAAGAAATTGACGCCCATATTGGTCAACCTACATGGCGATATCTTTGGACCATAACAACTCGCATCACACTATCCTCCAGCTTGACGCAATCCTCCTTTTTTCTCATGCACAGAGCTTTTTGGACACCTTGGAGATTACATAGGGCCGGTTTACTTACCTCCCATCAATGCTGGTCATGCTCAGCACCCAAAGCGACTTTTGAGCATATGTTCTTTTTTTGCCCATATGTACGAACTTTTTGGCTCCAAGTTTGGTCAACGATCACTTCCATCATCCCCATCTCCCACTCCTTTACGTATACTGTGTTTTTTCTTCGAGGTTCCAATCCTACGTTTTCCCTGTCTCTTCCTCATCGGAAATTAATGGACTTCTTGTTTGCTATTGCTATTCACACAATACTATCTAACTGGAAACGTAGTGATTTGCTTTCACAAGCCTGGTGGTGGAATTCTGTGTGTATGTATTATAAGTATGAAAAAGCCATGGCTATAAAGTGTAATCGGCTTGCTTCTTGGGCTCAAGTATGGAAACCGCTTGAAAATTATATCACCTCTCTATCTTGATAACCTGATGCTTACTTGCATATTCCAACTTTCTCTGCCATATCCATAAGTCACTTTCCCTTGCATTTTTACCTTTCTCTCTTTATCTTTCCTCTCTCTTATTCCCTCTCTACCTTTTCGTTTTAGTCTCTTCTTCTCTCAGGATTCTCTTATAACGTACTTTGTACTGTTCTTTATGCTCACTCCCTCCATTATTCTTGCTCATACAGTAAATGTGGATTCTTTATTTATTTGGAATGTATGCTTAATTTGAGCCCTGCCAATTAGATATCTATTGCAATGTGCTATTGTGTTCGAATTTCTTATATGCTGCTCTCCATCATGTTGAATCCTGTCTCTTCTTTTATTTTGTAATCTCTCTGCTTTATGTTTCAAAAAAAAAAATGTTTAATAAATCGTTTAAACAAAAAAAAAAAAAAAAGAACCATATAGAACTATGCTATGGTTCTTTCATAAAGATGGAACTGCCAGCTCTTGAAAATGCTGGAAATTCCTGGGGCAGATGCAGTGACTTAGCCAAAGAAAAATCCCATTTTGGTTTCCTTACGTAAGGCCTCTTGTTTTTTCTCCATGATGGAAGCTATTCAAGAATGAATGAATCTTGAATGGGGTGCCCCAGAGGCTAATTTCAAAGGGGGTCGGGTTTTGGAAGGCCTGTACCCTCTGAATCCAGTGGCAAGAGAGTGTTTGTTTTCCAAAAGTAGATGCCCTAGTATATGCAGTCTCGAAGTGGACCACTATTACCATGGAAGGAGGAGCGGCCTTGAAGGATGCATTTGATGCAGTGGCAATGACCTTGCATATCGCTTCTTGTTGTTCCTTGGTGACTCGATCTTATTTGCTTCTCTCCCAGGAGGTCAATGACTCGGGGGTGAACTCCAGGGCAGTTATGGAGCCAACTGCTGCCTTTTTGGCAGATACAGGCTGTGATTTGGTCCACTCTTCAGCCAGAGGAGTGGCTTCTGTATTAGCGGCCAGGTGTCAGTTATGGCTGCAAAATTGGTCGGCCAATGTGATCTTTAAGACTAATCTTAGCAAGTTGCCCTTTTAAAGGCTTGCTGCTGTTTGGGAGTGAGCTGGAAAAATTGGCCAGTAAGTGAGGCAAATCTCTGGTTCCTTGTTTGCCAGAGGATAAGAAGCAGATGCTATGCTCTCTTAACATGAGAAGTTGTACGAGGGGATCCAGGCATTTTCGTCCCTATAGAGAAACGACTCTTCAGAGCTCTCAACCTTTTGGTAGATCTCAGTCCTTTCGTCACCATCAGCCAAGAAGGGGCATGGGTTCGGGTAGTGGTGATGACTCCTGGGGCAGTACAGCTGTGTACTCTTCCTTCCTTTTTACTGAAGGTGGTCACTGAATTTCACTTGAATCAGCCCATCTCCCTGCCGTCTCTGTACAAAGAAAGAGATGTAGGGGAGTATCGTCTCTTGCAACCCTTGATGTCAAGAGACATATCATCTGGTATCTGGAGGATATTGAGCCTTTATGGAAAACAGATCACCTATTTATTCTTCATGGTGGTACTAAACAAGGAGGACTAGTCTCGCTGTCTACAATAGCCTGCTGGATTAAGGAGGTAGTCAAGGCAGCATACGTTGATGCTGGCAAGCCATTACTTAGTCCAGGTTAGGGCTCAGGCAGTTTCGTGGGCGGAAGTTAGGGTACTGTCTCCCGTCTACATTTGCCAAGCTGCGACGTGGTCCTCCTTACACACCTTTTCCAGGTTTTAATGTTTGGATGTGCAGGCCTGGGAGGACGCAGCCTTTGCATTTGCGGTTTTGACTATTCAGGAATAGATTAGGTACATCCAACATAAGAACATGCCATACTGGATCAGACCAAGGGTCCATCAAGCCAGCATCCTGTTTCCAACAGTGGCCAATCCAGGCTATAAGTACCCCAAAACTAAGTCTGTCCCATGCTAGTGATGCTGGTAATAGCAGTGGCTATTTTGTAAGTCAACTTGATTAATAGCAGGTAATGGACTTGTTCTGGATTCATCTGACTGGACACTAAGAAATGAGAAATTATTACTTACCTGATAATTTCCTTTTCTTTAGGACAGTCAAATGAATCCAGCTTCTCTCCCTTGGCTGCTGAGTTCTTGTGACCTGGACTGACCATTGTGGGAGACAGGATTTTGGGCTCAGTGGACTTCCAGTCTAATACAGTGTGGCATTTTTTTATGTTCCAGAAGAGTCCCTTCAGCTGTTTTCAGTGTCGACATGCAGGAGGTGATTTAAAGAAAATGAAACAAATCTCAGTAAACTTGGAAGAGGTAGTAGGGCAAATTCACAAACTGAACAGTAGAAAATCACCTGCATCAGAAGGTGTACATTCCCAGAGTACTGAAAAAACTAAAAAATGAAATTGTGGACCTATTACTAATTGTAATCTATCATTAAAATCAGCTGTGGTTCTGAAGATTGGAGGGAGGCCAAATGTAAACCAGTTTTTAAAAAGTTCTAGAGGTGATCCAGGAAACTACGAGACTAGTAAGCCTGATGTCAGTGCCAGGAAAAATGACTGAAACTATGAAAAAAAATTGGGACAAGCCCAACATGGATTTAGCCAAGGAAAGTTTTGCCTCATTGATCTGCTATATTTTTTTAAGGTGGGAATAAGCTTGTGGATAAAGGTGAACCAGTTGATATAGTATATCTGGACTTTCAGAAGGCATTTGACAAAGTGCCTCATGAGAGAGACTCTTGGAAATTTAAAAATCCGTGAGATATGCATTGTTATATTGTGGATTGAGAACTGGTTAAAACATAGAAAACAGAGAGTAGGACTAAGTGGTCAATTTTCTCATTTGTTGAAAAGTGACTAGGAGCTGTGCTGGGACCACTTCTGTTTAACATATTTGTAAATGAGCTGGGGACGGGATTAAAGAGTAAGATGGTCAAATTTGCTGCTGATAGAAAATTATTCAAAGTTATTAAATTATTATTATGACTTGATTAATCACCACTTTAGTAAATCAAGTCAATTTACAATAAAAGCATAGAAATTAAGTAGCTTAATAAGCAATTTTAAAAAATGAATGTACAGAATACTACTGAACAGAACATTATCATAAACCATAATAAATGAATTAAAAATTACATAATAAATCTGAACATGAACTAATAAAAAGAAACCTAAAAACAAATTCTAAAAATGAATGAAATAGAAATGAGAAAATACAGTAAGTGAAGCAAAAAATAAAAATGAATGATTAAAGAAACCCTTGAAATGAATGTACACAAACTATTACCTGATTTCCTATATTTCCAGCTGGATCTCTTTGTGAGAAGGAACTGTAAGAAGTTCTTGATGGATAGTTTTATTGGGGCAGTTTGGCTTGATGAGATTAGTGAGATAAGGTGTGCTATGTCTGTAAACTTTGTAAAGTTAAACAAGCGATTTTGAATTAAATACGAGCAGTGATTGGTAACCAGTGAAGAGATCTATGAGGAGTAGTGTGATGTGATGAGATATATTTTGTCTTTGCCAAAACTGAGAGGACTGTGAGAAATTGCTAGAGGATCTTGCAAAACTGGGCATCCAAATGGCAGATGGCGTTTAATGTGGACAAGTGCAAAGTGATGCTCTTAAGGAAGAGAAACCCAAATTATAGTTACACAATACAAGGTTCCACATTGGCAGTCACCACCCAGGAAAAAGATCTAAGCGTCATCGTGGATAATATGTTGAAATCCTCTGTCCAGTGTGCAGCGGCAGCCAAGAAAGCAAATAGAATGCTAGGAATTATTAGAAAAGGAATGGAGATTAAAACAGAGAATATCATAATGCCTCTAAATTGATCCATGGTTTGACCACACCTCAAATACTGTGTGCAGTTCTGGTTACCATATCTCAAAAAAATATATAGCGGAATTAGAAAAGGTACAGAGAAGGGTGCCAAAATGCTACAACTAATGGAATGATTCCCCTATGAAGAAAGGCTAAGGAGGTTAGGGCTCTTCAGCTTGGAGAAGAGACAACTGAAGAGAGATATGATAGTGGTCTATAAAATGAATAGATTGGAACAGACAAATGTAAATTGGTCGTTCTTTCAAAAAGTATAAAGACTCTGAGACATGCAGTGAAGTTACTAGGAGATATGTTTAAGACAAAAAGGAGAAAATACTTTTACTCAACGCATAATTAAATTCGAATTCATTGCCAGAGGATGTGGTAAAAGCTGTTAGTGTAGCTGGGTTTAAAAAAGTTTTGGACAAGTTCCTGGTTGAAACTTGGGGAGGACTTCTGCTAAAGGTGCTGGGCTAAACGGAGGTTGGGTGTAAGAGCTCCGGGACATCCCCTCTTAAAATCTCCGAAAAGTAATCTATTCAGACCCCAAAATTAACCTTATTTGGCAATACCTTGTCCTGGAAAAGATGAGATGCCTTGGTCTTTGGAGTGAAGTGACGAGGATATGAGTAGTAAAGTCGTCCGCAGTGGGAGAGAAAAGAAAAGCGGAGACCCCAAAATGGCAGCTTACGAGTGAGGGAACTAAAACGCTGGCAGTGATATCAGAGGAGGTACTCCTTCAAATTTCAAGCTGCATTTCCACAGCATTACAGAATAATTAAAAAACAGTCTGCTGTGGATGATATTAAAGTCAGCCTAAAAGGGCAGTCAAAGCGCTTAGACCACGCAGAGCAAAGTATTTCGGCCCAGGATGATAGGCTGACTAAGGCAGAATGCTATATTATAGAATTGAGTGAAAAAAATGCAGTGTTAACAGAGCATCTTGAAAACCAAGAAAGCCGCAATAATAAGAACATCGGCCTGCCTGAAATGTGAGAGGACGAATTATACAACTTCTTGAAAATTGGCTTCTGGATCATGTACGCCTGGTGATTCCGGAGGATCGCATCCGGTGTGCAAGGATTCATCTTATTGGCCCACCGCGTGGTAAGGAAGGCAAGCCTAGGGCCGGTTATGCCACGTATCCTGAACTGGTCTCATCAATTTCCTGTGAGCGTTTTGGCAACAAGCAGATGTAGAATACATGGGAAAACGGAATCTTGCTCTTTAATGACTTTTCAGCTCAAGTTGCTGCACAGCAGAGAGAACGGTCGACGGCATGTTCTGAGTTACACCAGAGAGGGATCCGGTTTGCTTTACTGTTTCCGGCTAAGCTCCAGGTACACTTCGACAGGAAAACGCTGTTTGGGGTTTTTTTGTTTTGTTTTTTTTCCTACCAAAACAGAAGCTGCTACTTTCCTGTCCACCCTTGAAAAAGGAAAAGAGGGGTAAAAATGCAGAAGGGACAAATAGCGCTAACTGCTAAGGAAATCATGGAGCTTTGAATAGTTGGTCCTATGGACTCTGTTAAACACATTTCTCTACAGTGTTTGAATAAATCACATCAGCAAGTAGCTCTAGCAGTTTTGCAGTTAAGTGATTCTCAAGTTTGACCGCATATGCTCTTAATAGGTTGTGGCTCTGAAACAATTTGGATAAGTGGTCTTTAAATTTAAGTTGCATATGACTTTCATGCAGTTTAACTTTTTTGCATCATTTCACTATGAGGGAGGAGGAAGAGGGGGGGAAAAAATGTTCAGATTATGATTGCCATATATATATGCCATATATATATTTCCAACCTATAATATTCACGCTCAACCTGAAATGGCAACTGTAAATGTATGAGAAAAGGGGTATGGTAATTCTCATTCATTTACAGTTGCCATTTCAGGTTGAGCGCCAACTTCAGGACAAGGAAGTCAGATGTCATAGTGGCCGGTACATTATACCGACAAAAGATTGTTTAATGTAATCTGTATGTGCCCAATATATATTCCCACGACCTTTTTCACTAATTTGGCAGGCATTTTTAATTTTTCTGACTATAAATTAGTAGTCTGGGGAGATTTTAATATTGTGGCTGATCTAGCAAGTAGGAATTCAGCCTTTTAAAACACAGTCAATAGTTTTTTATGTTTTACTGATGAGTGGATTCCGTTTACATTGAGCATAGTAATTTTAACCTTTTCCACAGGCAAATGCAAATTTTATATTTTATTTTATTTATTTATTTTTATATACCGACATTCGATCTCAATTGAGATATCACACCGGTTTACATTCAGGTACTGTAGGTATTTCTCTATCCCCAGAGGGCTTACAATCTAAGTTTTTGTAAAGTGACTAGAGCAGGACTCAAACCCTGGTCTCCTGGTTCATAGTCCACTGCTCTAACCACTAGGCTACTCCTCTTCCCTATGATTTTCCCAGTCCTTTACAAGCTATAATGAAGGAACTCTCAGTCTAGAGACCTCCAAGCTTAAGCCTTTAGACTACCCTACACACTTCACAATGCCTGCTTCTGTCCCCCTCAATATTATAGGTTGGAAATATGCTCCCCAGTCCCCTTCCCTCCCACTCTACATGTACTCCCACTCAAACACGTTCATACGCAACTTCATAACCACATAGCACAGAACTGTAGCTCCCTTCCCGCTCCTAGAGACAAAACTTCCCCCCATTATGCTCATTTATTTCTCTAAGTGGAAAATTTTAATATTGTGGCTGATCTGAAAAATGATTGATTGTAAACCAGCAAAAGACTCTGATAAGGAGGAGGAGGGACTTGATGTTAACTTCCTACGTAAAGAAATGGTATTGCTAGATATATGGAGGGTTTTACACCCAAGCGAGCAGGACTATACTTTTTTTTTTTTTTCCCAATCCTCATAAATACTATTCTAGGTTGGATTATATGCTAGTGCCTGAAAAGTTATTTCCTTGGATAAGGCAGGCTACAATAGGCACAGTATCCATTTCTGATCATGCCCTGGTATCTGTGGGAGTAGAGTTTGGAGGCTCACAGTGCTCCTCATTTTCAGGGCGGGTGAGCTTTGAACTCTATTTTATATAAATGCTTTCATTTGTACTTAAAAAAAACCATACTTGAAGACAAACTCTACACCTGAGATTTCAGCTTCTTTGCTTTGGGAGGCTGGCAAAGCAGTGGTGTGCGGGTCACATAAATGCCTATGTGGCAAAAACTAACAGAATTTGGAATGCAGAGATTCTAAATTTAACGAAAGCTTTGAAATCTGCCCAGTCTCAACACATGACTGATTTGTCTGAATTAACTAAATTTAGAGTGGACCAGACTTGTGCTGCTTTGAATCATCTCTTGCACCTGAGAGCTACAAAATCTCTAAGAGGTTTTCAGTACCAGTTGTAGTTTGGTAACAAACTGAGTAAACTCGTGACAAAAATCTTGTATAGCAGGCATTAGAGATAACAAGGGGCAACGCATTCATTCACTTTCGGACATTACAGAATGGTTTTTGGAGTATTATAGGGCTCCCTATAGCTGCAAAGAGATGAATATGGAAGCCTGAGAAACTTTCTTATCCAATTTTCCATGGCCTAAACTTCCGTAGGAGATGGAGGCAAAACTCAGTGCCCCCATTCGTGAGAAATATTCTTGGTTATTCAGGGATTGAAGCTTGGGAAAGCTGCAGGGACGGACAGCCTGGGGATGGAATTCTATAAAGTGCTAAAATTTGTGATACTTCCTGCGTTGACTAAGTTTTATAATGGTCTTGTACCCTCAGGCATTTTATCTCCCAAAACTAATCAATCAGTAATAGTTGTTTTACCCAAAAAGGGTAAGGACCACTTGGAGGTGCAGTCGTACTGCCCCATCTCGTTAATTAATGTTGCAATGAAAATTTTAACTGCTGTTTTTCCTAACGAAATAAGCATAGTTCTCCCCAGGTAATTAACATTGATAAAACGGGATTCGTGAAAGGACAGAGCTTAATTGTGTGTTGAGAGAAAAATAATTTTCTCTGATTAGTCTTAAATGTGCCCCCTAGTCCATCTATTATCCGAAAGTGTAAATAACAGATTCATATCTACTCATTCAAGACCTCTCATGATTTTAAAGACCTCTTTCATATCCCCCCTCAGCAATCTCTTCTCCAAGCTAATCAGCCCTAACCTCTTCAGCCTTTCCTCATACGGGAGCTGTTCCATCCCCTTTATCATTTTGGTTGCCCTTCTCTGTACCTTCTCCATCACAACTATATCCTTTTTTTTTTTTTTCTTTTTTAAGTTGTAGATTCACTCTTTCCTGGACATCTTTGATGCCAAGCTCCTCCAGCACCTGGGGAATCAATGGACCTAGTTCCTCTCTGCAAAACAGCTGAACCACACTCGGGTTATCTCCTTCCGCAACTGGAACTGCCTCCAGTTCCTGAGCATCCAGTTTCAGCATGGGATCCCCCAAGGCCCCCAATGGATCTCGGTCCAAGTTCTGTGTCAGATATTCTTGGGCACTCACAGGGTCCTTGTCCGGTGCCACCGTGACCCCCTTAGAACTGGTCAGAATCATCCAGTCTATCCAATGAATCACCCTCCTTTGGGGCTCACCCGAGACCCAGCATCCACAGGATTCCTCCTGACTTCACAAGCCCTCTAGCCTTCTTGGCCATCCTGGACTTCCTAGGCAAAAGCCTCTTTGCCCCTAACTCCTTCCGGGCTAAATAAGCCTTAGGAAGGAGAAGCACAAAGCCCGTGAAAAGGCCTCTGGGCCCGAGGAAGAAGAGTCCTGATGAACTCCTTCTCCACTCCCCCCCCCCCCCCCCCCCACCCATCCTCTGCCAGCAGCAGAGTCCTTTCCCACAGGAAAAAGCATGGGAGGGGAATCCCAGGGCTCAGAAATGGAAGCCTGCACTTCTGCATGTGCTTCCAAAATAGCCACCGGCTCCTCTGCCCCCCCCCCCCCCCCCCTCAGGAACCAATCCAGCCACCTTCCCTCTCTCACTGCTCCCTGGGAGGCGAGACTGCCTCAGGCCACAGCTGCGGCATATTCTAGAGCATATCCTCCTCGTTTGATATCCAGTACCATTTGTCCAATGTGATCTTGACCCACCACTGATAGGGGGCAGACTATCCCTCTTCTATCTTCCTGTCCTGTGGATGGGTCAGCCTAACTTCATTGGGAAGTTTGGGTCTAACCTGAGCCCGAACCTGCACCTCGTTTTGTTTGTCAGTTTCCGAAAGGGCTGAGACCTTCCCGAGGGCCAAGATGACTGAAATGGGTGAGTTTCTGTAGGGCCAGAAGCATTCCTTCACCGCTGGGTCCAGAGGCTACAAGGCCTCCAAGGCCCGACTTCCTTTAAAACTTGCTTCTGGGGCGTCCCAGGTCAATCAACCCCTGGATGGCTTCCAGCATTGGGAAATAGCAAGAGGCTTTCCGTAGAGACACCAGGATGGGGTTCTTCTTTGGCTCCGACATAGGGTCCATGCCCAGCTGAGTTACTGGAAACTATGCTAGCACCTTGGTCCCCAACGTACTTAGTTCAAGCCTCACAATGAGAACTGCAGAGACCATCATTTTACAGGACTCTGTTGTACCCTTGTGTGCAGGCTTGGAGGTGGTTGAGGAAAGGATGGGGCTTAAAGGGTTATAAGTCTTTGTTATTGGTGTTACTGGGTAATTATGAGTTTTCCCCAGGAGTGGAATATGCCTCTACCTTACAGGATTGGGCTAATTTGGGAATTAAATACATATAACTGTATGAGAAAAATAAGTCAGATGTCCTGCCATTTGCTATGCTACATCACATTTTTTTAAACTTTTCCTAGGCAGTTTTTTGCATACCTACAAGCTTGCACTATCTGGGTTCTGTTAAATGGGAAACCAATTCTTTCCAATTGGAAGTTTATTTTGCCAATGAACTTCAGGATATATCTCATGCATAATTCTATTGCTAACTGGCATAAATTTTACAAAAACTTGCAGGATCATCAGCTTGCATCCCTTGCTGTCTACTGCACCTCTGCATTGGAGGAGGACATTTCTAAGGAATGTATGTCCAGTTGCTTTAGAATGCTACGTTGTATTGCCCCGAATGCTATCTTGAGAGAAACTAAATTTAAACTGTTACACCACACATTTATCGATGACATTAGAAGACATCAAATGGGGTTGGCTTCAACTATGATGTACATTAAATGTGGAGAGGAAGCTGGATCCTTAATTCATCGATTTTTGCATTGCAAAAAACTAGATGTGTTTTGGGATGCAGTATTAACATCTATTCGATGATGCATTGGTATAACAGTACCAAAAAATGGCACAATGCTTTTGCTGGTATGATTGCCAACAGATGCAAAGAAGGAGACATTCATACAGCTAGCTATACAGGTAGCATGCAAATGCATTTTGGCAGTTTGGGCAGAAGACAGTGCCTATGATTGACTCTTGGCTCCAGAGAATAGTCCTGGTAATGCAAATGGAATGGAGGGACTCAAAATCGGGTAGAAGCAGTCTGGATGAGTTATACTGGGCAGCATGGGAGTCATTTTTCATTCATTTGCCTACTGACATTGAGTGGTCTGTTGAATACAGGGTATGTTACAAAGTGGAAGAGTGTCTCAAGGTTCTTTGCAAGGAGTGGGATAACCTGATAATGGGCTTGAAAGAATCTGTTATTAGTTCAAGGGAGGTTTCTTCTGACTCTCATGTATGGTTATAGGGGCAGGACCTGCTTGGCTTGGCTGGAGTTAGTTGTTTCTGTTCCATCAATATATCTCTGATTGTGGAAAAATGGGGTTGGGTTGGTTGGGGATATGTGGGAAGAAGAAAATGGAAAAGGAGGAGGTTGTGGATTCCCTGCACACATTGGGATAGAGGTGTTCATGAGTTTTTCAGAGAATAAGGGGCAAAATGTTGCTAATTTATAGGTCCTTTTGTTTTTCTGTGGTTGCTGCTTTATATATCTCTTGTTTTGTCATGGAGAATATCCTCTTTTGTGTATATTTCAGTATTGTGTTTGGGCTTTTCGAGATACACAAATGCCTCTTCTCAAAAAAAAATTATTTTGCAAAAAAAAAAAAAAAAGGTAGATTTAGGGAAATCCACTGCTTGCCCCTGAGATAAGCAGCATGGAATCTATTGAACGGGAATCCTACCAGGTACTTGCGACCTGGATTGGCCACTGTTGGAAATAGGATGCTGGGCTTGTTGGACCTTTGGTGTGACCTAGCATGGCAAACCTTATGTTCTTATGACCCCTGCAGTACCACTGAGAAAGCATGACCATGGCTTTGACATATCTCTCAGAACCTTCCCTTCCCCTCAGCCATTGCTCTCTAAAAATTTCAAATGTCATCTGTCTCTTAAGCCTCCCTCTCCACTTCTGCCTATTCCCCCTCCTCCCACCCTATATCCTCCTCTACTTCCATCAGTCTGATCTGCTCCCTCCTCCCTTTAGGTTTCCACACTAAGCCCTACCTACTCTCAAAGCCATGCAGACTATTCGCATTTCTCAGTCTTGTGAATGGGATTCTGGAGGGTTGAATAAAATAACGGGAAAAAAAAACAGATTTCCTAACTGCACAGCACCAATAACTTTCACCTCCTTCCTCTACTCCCCAGTATAAAAATATGCGGTTTTTATCAGTATGAGCTCCAGGGTTGGAGACTGGGATAGCTGTATTTCCATTTTCATATTATGTGAAGGAAATAGCATGCCAATTCAATTGAGTTGTTGCAGAAAGCTAACATTTCATTTTGAGATTGACTGACTGAATGCCTAAGTGGTTGGAATATGTGCTTTTCTAATCTAGCAGCCTTTGGTATAACTTTGGTTCATCTGCCAGAAGTGTAAGCATTTGTGTGTAGTAACTCATATGGGGTTTTTCTTTTGTAGGTGTTGTCTTTTTGAGTTCAAGAAGACTTTGTCCTCCTGTGCTCTGAATATGGTGCAAGTAAAATACTAAACCCCTGGAATATTTCTGAAGCTTTTCTGCATTGTATATAATACAGTGACATCACTTTGTTCATTGTATGGCCAGAATCATCTCTCAAATCTCTAAGGTTAAAAAATGTTCTGTCCTCTGATTTCTTCAGACTATTAAAGTTCCCCCTTTTTTTGTCTTAGTGTACAGGTTGGTTAAGAGCCCAGCATGAGAGATACAATACATATAGATACAAGAATTTTGTCGTTTTCCTAGCTCCTAATATATATTTGTTTCTGCTACCAAGTTCTCATTCTCTGCTTGTGGGTTCCTTCTTATTTAGCTTGTTTGCTTGTGTTCCTCTTCCATTCACACATTTCCTGTTCTTAGTGTTTTCACAGCTCTGTTAGTTGATTTGATTAATTAGGGGCCCTTTTATCAAAATGTGATCACTAACTAGTGCGTATAGGCCTGGATTTATCAAAATGCAATAAGTATCGCACGTGATAGCAAAAGGGGTGTGGTTTATGCTAATATACAGTTTATCGCAATTTGCGCTAATTACCTATGCGAAGAGCTAAGGTAGCGCAAATTGCGATAACCTTTTCAGCCTTTGCAATAATGCCAGACCTGATGTATTTCCTGCATTCAACCACTGGGGGATCATTGTTGAGAGAGACTGAGACTGACTAACCATAATGTCTTCTCCCTAGATAGGTATTTGTATCCCTATGGTAGGCCCACCTAGTAACTCGAGGTGAGGTTTAGGTATTAGTGTAGGGGGTTAGGGGCCACTTTGACATTCAACGTGAGACATACGAATAGAACAGTGGTCTCCTGTGAAGATTTGATGGCCTACGGAGTGAGGAAACTCACCCAAAGATGAGATTTGGCCAATGTTCTCTCTCAACCTAGCTTGATGGACTCTCTACCTGGCCATCAAATCTTCACAGGAGACCACTGTTCTGTTCGTATGTCTCACGTTGAATGTCAAAGTGGCCCCTAACCCCCTACACTAATATCTAAACCTCACCTTGAGTGGAATAGAAATACCTATCTAGGGGAGAAGACATGCCTAGTCTCTCTCACTCTCTAGCCCCTCATGGCTGGTGCTCCGGGAGCTTCAAATCTACTAAAACAGGTTTTTCAGGAATCATCGTGATATGCGTTAAAACCTATCGCACGGCTTAACGCTAATGAAAAAGGTGTAGTTAAAATTGATGTTAAGTCTGTGCGATAGCACTTCACAGACTGGCTAACCCAGCCCACTCCCCACTCCTCCTCTTTTTCACATTTGCATCGCACCATATGATATGGTGCTATCGCATGCGTTAACGGGCTTTTCGCATGTGATAAGCCCTTAACGCATGCGAAAATGCCTTAGCGCATTTTGATAAATGAGGGAGATAGTAAACTTGCCCCAATAATCTCAAGAGGGCTTATTTACTAAGAGTGTGTGTGAGCGCATTATTGCATTTGGTAAGAACACATAAGAACATGCCATACTGGGTCAGACCAAGGGTCCATCAAGAAAATAGACCCTTTAATTTGTTAGCTTTCTCTCATGGTTTACTTTTAATATTGAACTGTAGCTCTTAGTTATATTACTTTTTCTGAAGAATATTACATAAAGTGGCAACTATTATCACAAAGAGAACAGCACCAGAACAGACTTTCTAAACGCTTGAACATCCTTGAGGCCTCTTGTTATAGACTAAGGCTTTCATAAGAAGGTCACAGTGACCAGGGACAGTTTGGAGCCAGGCAAGTTATTTATTTTTACTGAAGGCTCAGCCTTCAGCATTTAGTTTGTTCAGGCTGTTACTTCTCAGTTTTTTTAAAATAAATTTCAGTTATAATTTAACCCTTGCAGTCCTTTAGGATTATGTCTATAGGCTACCAGAGTATGTACTGTTAAGAACTCTCAAAATCTCCACTACACAAGTGGCTATAAATTATACCATCCAGAACAAAAATGAACAAAAAAGATGTACAAAGCAACTTTTATCAAACGGTTATCAAAATGTAATACCTAGTTAATCAAAATGAGCAAATACCGCAATATAAGACACACAGACAAACGCAACCATAAACACGCATGCTGCAGCAAAATGGAAAAATTAAAAAAATTGCAAAAAAAAAGTCTTTAACAGCCAAATTTCCCATCTCTTTATTAGAACAGGCTAAATAGCCCTGTTCTAACTGACTTTACTAACAGACTTCTTCTAAAAATGTTCAGTCCAATTCTCCTCACAAAACAGGAGAATATAGTGAGTTGCTGAATGTTATGTCTCATCTTTCAAATGTAAGAAATCTGACGAGTACCAGAAATATAATTGCCTAACAAAGGGAACCTTGGTAGGCCTGTATATTTAAACACTCCAGCCTTCAGAAAGTATCATCTCTATCCAGCAACTTGGTGGTTTTCTTTTACCTGATTTTAATACTGCTGCAAATGGGTTTCCCAGGGCGTTTGAATAGATGGAAGTACCAATTTTATTGAGTTCTACTTACCCTCTCATCCAAATTGTAGCTTGTATTCCTCCATTATATAGAAATTCAAGGAACTTAATAATAATATCCCTTCTCTCTGGTGATCTAAATGAACCTCCCTTGAGTACTGTGCTGTGAATTAAATAAAATGTGCTGCAGCTTATCTCTTTCAACTAATGTAAAAAGTCTGCTGTGGTAGTACAATGTACACTACCTGCCTGTTAGTAAAGCCTGTCTGTCTAGTTCAAGGAGAACAGAAAGTAATCTCAGCTGGCTGGCTGGCTCTTGCTTTTCCCACCTGCATTAAGAAAACAAAAGTGCTTTGTAGCAAACAAGAGTAGATTGGGATTACTGTCACATGAGAGGGGGAAGATAGTTGCTTATACAGAACAAGTACAGATGGTCAAAGCCTTCAGTGTTCTGGTATATTCATGAAACCAAGGCCAAAAGCCACTGAAAGATGTTTTGATATTTGTTTAGAATCTAAAGCATGAGAATAAATGAAATATTGTAGTATACTTTATTCTGTTAGTGCTATGCTAGTGTTTGTTGCCTAATATACAATCTAATACTACATTTAAAATTGTGCACTCTTGGGTAGTGCAGTCCGCTACTCCTAACACTTAGAACCTGTGCATTACTGCTGTTTAAGACCAGAAGCATTTTTCAAGCTGCAGTGGTCACTGGTTAAGTGACCCTGTTCCCACTCTCTCTCTTCAGGATTGGTCCTTCTTTATCCACTCTTTTCTTAGTCTTGGGTAAGGAAGGACCACAACGTTAGCATCTTCTGTGGAGCTACTGCTGCTTGAATATAGTGTACAAGTGCTGTGCATTTTCCAGTTTAGATACTGAAATGGAGAATTGGCAGCGAGTGTCGCCTGGAACCTGGCCATGCCTGGAGGTGCCTTAGATACCTTCATGTCCAGCCCCCCCCCCCCCCCCCCCCCAATTCACTGATTTAGGCCTGTGCACAGCATGGCGAGCTCCAGCACTATTTGGGTAAAGATGTGGGGTGTGTTAGTTTTTGAATCAATTAAAAATAAAAGGCCCTTAGGTTCTTTTGCAAAGTGCGTCTTCTAGAGGTTTACACTGTCTTAGACTTTCCCCTGTCATGGGGGGGAGCGGAAACTAGTGGTATGCTAGATCATATGGTTTGCTTTTTGAAGTGGTATACCTAGGGATTTGTTCCCCATGTCTCTCAAGTGAGCCTTGAGGGATGCAGTGGAGAAGAGCATGGAGATTTCTTGATGAAGATTTATGAGATAAGTGTGTGTCTGCTTCATCTCGATGTGCATACAATAATTTGTTTTTCATGGGTCCTGAATAAGTCATCTCAGATACTGTCCAGGAGATCCTGGACATGCTGGATAGGGAGCAGAGTAGCCGATGTCCTTTAATGTTCTGCTGTGACGACAGCAGCCAAGATCATGATAGATGAGGTCTATAACTGATTCTCCTTGTTTTTCAAAGCAGTGGAGTGTAGAATGTCAAACAAGAGAGGACTTCAGCTATAAGATTGCTTTGCAGATACACTCTTGAGGAACTACTTGCGTGGGATTTCTTTTGAGGACTCTTAACGTGTTTGGATCTCAGCTGGACAAATCGATTAAGGATATAACTAAGGCAAAAGGGCTCTACTATCACAAAATAAGTCCAGACCCCCATTTAAATCTCTAACAGGGGTTGCAGTAGTAGACAATTTTATTTCTCCTCCAAGAGAATTTCTGTACAAGCAAAACAGGCTCTTCTCAGAAAGCAGTCCTTGAAGTTGGCCAGGCCCTTCAGGCAGAGGAGGTCAGTGGGCAGATTCTGACTCTTGGAACACTTTTCCCAAGTAAGTAGGGATAAGGAAGATTGCTTCTTTCTCCTCTGTAAAAAGGTAGTTTTAAATTTGGGGTATTTCATCCAGTGCTGGACCCAAAGAAGCTGAACATATGTCAGTCTTGTATTTTAGGATGGAAACTCTGCCTTGATTGTCTGATAAATCAAACATTTTCTGTACTTTCTACATCTATAGGATATCTATATCTGTATCCTATTGGCCTTGTGTTAGCTGATGTTATTCCATTTTGCTTTGGATAAGCAACTTTCATAAGACAGCATATTGCCATTCGGCCTTGCCTTAATCTGTAAAATGTTCACCAAAGTGCTGATAATACTGATCTCAGGTAGCAGGTCTCCTTTGTTTGATCGTATTAGGATAACATCCTTGTCAAGAGCAGTACATATCTGGAATGCTATGAGGGCTGTAAAAATGTGGTCTTGTTTCAAGAACATACTGACTTATCAATTGAAGCACACGTTTTCTGGACCAGTCAGGATCTCTCTCATTTAGGGTCAGGATCTGTCAGAATTTAGAGGACAAAGCCTTAGTTATGGTATAAATCCTAGACTTCAGCAGATTGGAAGTGGTGCTTGAAGGACTTTGAGAATGATGGACTTGTAGATTCAGCCATGAAGATGGGTCCTTTAGTTGGATTTCATCTAGAATCCTGCAGTGGTAGTCGATGGACAGTTGGCCTGATTCCAGATTAGATTTTCCATTCTGTTTGACCCAGCACTGGAGAAAAAAATATCATGCCTGTGTAATTTTTCTCCATGGGAATTGCTTGCTTGAATGCTAAAGAAATATAAGATTTTGGGTTGCCTTTTTTTTGCCAAAAAGGCTTTGATTTCCAGAGCCTAATTGCTGCATTCTAGGCCTCTGGCTATGAGGCTGCCTGAAAACTGAAAGGAAAATTCCAGAGGTTGCTCTTTCAGTGCTATCAGGACTCTTAAAGGCTTTGAGTAACTAAAGCCTGTTCTCTTATCTGGAGAAATATTGCTCCGTGTTGTAAGGATTGGCATGTTGAGACATCCAGAGCCATCGTCGGTCAGGCTTTTATGTTTCTTTCAGGCTCTGAACACAGATATGAAGGAGAGGATATGCAGGGTTTGTTTGGCAGTTATTGCTAATAGCAGTTTGAGGATACCCCTTGGCCTGTCATTCAGACACGATCTTTTTGTTTTTTTTCCATCTGCAAAGGTCCATCATATTGTTACTGCAGCCTTCTTGGACTTTGAATATTGTCTTGCATGGAGGCTCCATTTGGACCTCTGTATTCAGTCTCCTTTTTTATTTTCTAACCATTAAACTAGCCTCTTTTGGTTGCAGTTTGCTCAGCCAGGAAAGTTAATGAATTGCAAGCTCTTTTAAGTTTGTTTTTTTTTTCCCCTGCAGTTATTCCCAGACATAGTTTCATTAAGAACAGTTCCAAGTTTCGGTCCTAAGACTAATTCAGTGTTTCACATTAACCAGGGGATTGTTTTGGCTACTTTATGGGCCTATTCCTGGGAATTGTAAAGAGGATATTAAGAGAGCATTGAACTATTTAGGATTCGACAGACAAAGCATGTTTTTAGGAGCTGGTAAAAAAAAAAAAAAATTACCTGCATCTCACTCATTTCCAGATGAGTTTGTTTCTTGCATCACCAAGTCCCACAAAGTAGCTCCAACTTTCCTCAATGCGTGCTCCACTAGAGTTTTCTGTGCTGTTTATTTAGAAAAGCAGAATATAAAAATCCAAAATAAAATAAATAAATAGGCAGAACCCAGGTTTCTGTGGAAGAGGAGTTTCATTCATAAATTCAGGTACCAGGACAGACTAGTAATTCTTCTGCAGTGTTTATGAATATTTTGAAAAAAAACCAACCTGTGCAAAAACCAGCCCTGCAGCACACTGCTAATAATGCCCCTCTCCTTGGTGTGATCTAGGTTTACCATTACTCTATTTCACCTACTACTCAACCAGTTTCTAACCCAGTCAGTCACTTTAGATGCCATAACAAGGGTGCTCAATTTATTTATAAGTCACCTATATGGAACTGTATCAAAGGCCTTACTGAAATCAAAGTACACTACATCTAATTCTCTCCCTCGATCCAACTCTCTGATCACCCAATCAAAGAAATTGACCAGATTCATCTGGTAAAAACTGTGCTGCCTTAAGATTGTATAATCCTTTGGATTCCAGAAATTGAACTATTCTCTGTTTTAGCAGTGATTCCATTAATGTGCTCACCATAGAGGTCAGACTAACTGGCTTGTGCTCCTATTCACAAAGGGGAAATAAGGAGGAGGTTGGGATTTACGTCTGCCTATCTCCAGTTCTTGGGAACTACTCTTGACTCTAAAGAAGCATTGAAAAGGTCAGCCAATGGTGCTGCCAGAACTTCTCTTAGTTCCTTAATACCCTTGGATGAATCCCATCTGGCACTATCACTTTATTTACTTATTTATTGAAACTCATTGCTGGAAAATGCATCCTATTTTGTTCCACACACAATTTTTGTAAGGCCAATAAAATTGGGGGGGGGGGGGGGGGAGCATGTGTTCAATAAGATGCCCCAGTCTACAAAGATTCCAGGTTTTTGGGAAGGCCACAGAGATGGTGCACACAGAGAGAGGGAAGACTATGGGTACATAGTGGCCTCTGCTGGAAAATGGCAGTACTGCAGGTTCTCGGGACCGAGGTTCCTCTGCAGCCATTGGGCTGAAAATAGTTTGTAGAGAGGGTCTTAAAGATTGTTTGATAAGGGTAAAAAACAAAAAAAGAAAATCCACACTCCTATTCATTTTTTCAAGGGTTAATGTTATCTTTTTTTTCTTTTGTGAGACTAGTTTTGTATTCTAAATTGATCTTTTAACACTACCTGCAATTATATATGTCATTTTATCATATAAGCTGGTAACAAAATTAGCATCTCTTTTATAGGGACCCATGTACTAAGCAGCACAAAATTGCATGCACTATTTAGGTTGCTGTGTATACTGTTTTGCTGCAGATTTTTTTCACAAATGTTTAGTATAGCTAATCAAGGTATAGTTAAAAATGTTTGTGAAATTGCACCTGTGAAGAAATTTTTTCACACGTAACTTTACTGTGCTCTCACAGTTAATAAACTGCTTTGCATACTTTTGCATCACAGCAACTTACTATTAATTTAAATACAATTCAATATAAAACTGTGCACAAAAAATAGCTATTTGCATGAAGCGGCCTTTGTGCAAATTTTGCATTTAGTACCTCTGCCTCAGAGAGTAACTCCCAGTGTCTTGCAATCAGATAAGCACCAAAGTTGCATTTGTCTGTGATACTTAGATGATAATGGCACCCTTTATCTTAAAGGCTCCTTGCAACTTGAGTCAAGATTATTTTAAAACCTTTAAAACCCACAGATCCAAAGTACTTGCTTCCTATTAGGAACATCACTAGATCAACATGACTAATGTTCACAATCAGCACGAAATAATGATTTTTCATTTTTCAGGGCGCTCTCTGAAGTTTTTATTATAATAATAGAGATGGTTCGGCAAGGTTGGGCGATTGGTGTTGGATTAAGTATGGGAGTTTGTATGCTCATTGGGGCGGATTCCCGATGACGACCGGCCCGGGGATTTGCTGGCCCAGGAGATACCACGTGGTCTGCCGAGCGCGGCTCTGTCACAGCCGCGCTCGGCAGACCACGTGACTAGAGTGACCAGCCCACCGGAGGATGCCCGATCCCCCGATAGGGGAAACCGCCCCCAATTCTCATGTACCCGGGATGGGAAGAAGACCAAACCTGACTTGGTTAAGGAGTCAAGCTCTGAGCCTGGCAGCTGGCATAGTTCTTTGCGATGCGGACAGGAATAACTCGTTCGACTGGATGGACCAAGTTGGTCTTTTTCTGGCATCCTCTGCTATGTATGATATTACTATTATTATTTTTTCACAGTGAGCCTGTTAATGAGCAAGGTAGAAAAAAACGTCTGGGCTGCTTGCACTGTGTGATAACAGCTTTTATTGCATAGGAATTGGGTCTGTCAAGTGATTTAAAGATCCTGCAGTTTAGAGTTTCTCAAAAACACTTGCAATGTTTTTTTTTTATTATAGATATTGTAACTGCAGAATCTCAGATGGTTGATTTATAGTTTCAGTTTAAGATGCTGGGCTACTTGTTTAATCATTTAGCTTGCAGAAAACTCAACCTAGTTACTGTCTTTCTGCTGTGCCTTTAATTCAGTTTAAGCTTCAAAAGAAATTCTTGACTGCTTTAACTTTTCATCTCATCACCTTAAAGTTGTTTTGTTTTAGCAAATGAGATTTGAAAGTCTTTTTGTGGAATACTTGTATTGACGCATTTGAGTTGTGGATTGATGCTGTTCCATTGTTTGAAGAATGGCTTCTTAAGACTAGGGCCGGTTCTGCCAGTCATGTTAATGATTTTAAATAAATCCCAAACAACTTTTTTGAGCTCTTTAATGTAAGCCATGGGCTTTACTGTGTAGGGTTTTTTTTTTTTTTTATTTGTGATGCTAAATACATAAATAAAGTCAAATGGATATGCCTCATAGCAGTTGCACTCTAAATAGCAAATGTCTACAAGCATTGCATACGTGCCTTGCTCATGACAGTTGGAATGAATGTTTAGTGCAAGGGACTGCAAAGAAATCTTTTTTTTTTTTTTTTAAGAAACTCTACGCCATAGCATAACACTCTTCATTGCAGTAAAAACTTTTAGAGTCAAATGTATAACTGATCTTTTTTTCTTTACTGCAGTCGTGACATGGAGAATAAGGAAACCCTCCGGGGGTTGCAGAAAATGGACGACCGCCCAGAAGAGCGCATGATCCGGGAGAAACTCAAGGCAACGTGCATGCCAGCCTGGAAGCACGAATGGCTGGAGAGGAGGAGCAGGAGAGGCCCCGTGGTGAGTGGTGCTGGGCCATGCGTGTCTCAGACCATGATGTTTGGGATTGCACTGTTATCCCCAACTGAACTCCTAGGTAGCTCTGCATACCTCTGCTGGCTCTGAATGAGTCACAGGGCTTATGTCTTCAGCATTTTATAGTTGTTATGTTAATCGAATAATTCCATTTGGTTGCAAACCTTTTTAAAGTGTATTTATCCTGAAAGATCAAGGTTTTAAAAATGCTGGAATGGCAAACAGTTACAGTATGTTGGCTTGATTACAGTAACAATGCTGCCCTCTGACGTCCGAATGGAGTTCAGCACTGTAAGCTGATGTGGCAGCAGTGTATTCAGCATCCGAGTTTCAGTTCGTTCAGTTAGTTGTAAAGCAGCCTTTATGATTTCGTAGTTCTGCTTTGATGCATGATCAGTGAGGGTCTCTTGATTTTGATGTTCGTGCTTCCCGAGGTCACTCTGAAGCTTCAGATGTGGTATTTAGGTACGACCAGAGGAACACTGCTGTGGTTTGCTTTGGACCATAGTGTTGCTAGAAGCAAGATGTTTGGTAATCTTTTGTAAAATTCAATATATATATATTTTTTTGTTTCACGAGCACAATGAAAACTAGAAAGAAATGCAGGAATATTTTAAAACAAAATTCATTATAAAGTTCTGGTGTCTATAATGCCCTTTGACCTTTTTATTATGTATAAAGATTAAAAAAAAAAAAAAAGGTCTGTGAAGAGCAGATCCAAGTTTTGGTTGCTGGTGATCATTCACAAATTGTATTCAGGTGAGATGTTTCTTTAAAAAAAAAAAATCCTGGGTTGGTGTAAGCCAAGAAGAAGTCTTCATTCGTTAGGGACAGGTTTGTTACAAGTTCTAAACTCAGTGCTATAGGTGTGAACAGACCGGGTCCAGGGCTTTCTCTTTTGTTGCACCAACTATATGGAACTTGTTGCCAGAGCAGTTGAGAGAGAAGAAAGATAGCAAGGAGTTTAGGTGTCAGATGAAGGCAATACTGTTTTTAAAGAAGCCTTTGATAACTATTTTTAATTACTCATTTTTTTGTTTATGATATGTTGAATTTTATTCTGTTTTGTATTTTTATGTAAGTAATGTTGTAATCTGCTTTGAAAAATATATTTTTGGATTTCGCCGAATATAAGATTATAAATAAATAGCACACCAGCCACACCTAACAAAAACAAACCAAATGGGAGCCAGACTAGATGGGAAATCGTAGAGACAAGCTTGTCTGTATGACTTCCTACCTTAAGATTTTTTAGGCAAATATCGCTGAATATTTCAAAAATTAATTTTAGTCCTAAACCTTCAAGGTCACCACAGTAGAAGATCACTTTTACTCCCATGTCACTAAAGTTAGTCTGTATATTTGTTGAAATAAATGTGAACAATAAAGTTATTGCCAATGCTTTTTTTAATTGGCTAACAATATATTTCTGATGAGCTTTCAACATAAGAATATAAGATATGCCATACTGGGGTCAGACCAGATCTATCAAGTCCTGTACCCTGTCTCCAACAGTGGCCAATTCAAGTCACAAGTACCTGGAAAATACCCCAAAATTAAATAGATCCCATGCTAGAAATGCCGGTAACAAGCAGTGGCTATTCCCTATTGATTAATAGCAGTTTATGGACTTCTCCTCCAGAAACTTATCCAAACCTTTTTTTAAACCCAGCTACACCCTGCCTCAACCACATTCTCTGGCAATGAATTCCACAGCTTAATTGTGTGTTGAGTGAGAGAATTTCCTCATATTTGTTTTAAATGTGCTACTTGCTAACTTCATGGAGTGCCCCCCTGATCCTTTTATTGTCTGAGAGAGTAAATAACCGATTCACATTTACCCGTTCAAGTCCTTTCATGACTTTGGAGACCTCTATCATATCTCTCCTCAGCCGTCACTTCTCCAAGCTGAACAGCCCTAACCTTTTTAGTCTTTTCTCATAGAGGAGCCATTTAAGAGCTATGCTTCCTTCGTCAGGTCAAAGTAACATAAGCAGATCAATGGCTGCCCCTGTCCTGTTTCTGTTGCTTTGACCTGATGAAGGGTGGTCAAAAGCTCATGAGAAATGTGCTAAGTTAGTCTAATAATAAAAAAGTATCGCCTACAACTTTATTCACACTTATTTCTCTGCATCCAATTTAGCTAAAATTGAGTGACTTGAAAGCACTACTGTTTTGAAGTGTAGCTTCCTGATAATCACCCATCTTCTCTCTTCAAAAGTACAAGAAAGCAAATGAGGTCCAGTTTATTTATAGATAAGTTTTGTGGTGGCGCCCCTGTGTAACCTCCAGGGCAGAGTTAACCCTGCAGCCTTATAAGGCAATTTTATTTTATTTTGTTTAAGATTCTCCTTATATTAGCTGCATGTCCTGCCATAATATTTGGGATGTATAGAAGTATAAATAGTTTGCGATGCACAGATTAAGTGCATCATTAAGAAAAAAAAACCCCAAAGCTTTTCAATCCATTCATAATCCTAATAGAATAGTACACTATTCTAGGATGTTCTGTCCAAGGGATATCATGTTTTTGTGTAACTGATAGTACAGGCATGAATGAGGACCCAAAGGATGATAACATGTTTGACAGGTTCTGGAAGCAACTGTTTTCTTACCTCTGAACATGTTCACCCAGGTGGGTTTGTCAGATATTCTCTCCCATTCATAGATGTGTGAGAATTGTGTGACATTGCCCAATTAACAGCTGCAACGCAATGCAAACTGAAATTGTCAGAAGCTCCTGCAAAGTTGAAGTCGTGCACTGTGTTTTGTAAGCTTATGTTAGGTTTCAGTGCTGTGATATTTATTAATATGTGAAGCTGTAAATCCCTTTCTGGATTTATTCCCCTCACCAGGTGGTGAAACCAATCCCAGTAAAAGCAGATTGCTCTGAAGGTAGCAAAGCCGTACCTGAATCTCACGCGGAAGGCTCAGCGAGCGGGTCTTCACCAGTCCAGAGGGGGAGACGCAGCCCTTCTCCCAGCAGCAGCTCCTCATCTGCATCCAAAACGATCAAACCGGAGTCACCAGGCGTGAGGAGAAAGAGATTGTCGCCAGTGCCTGTGAGTTTGGATTCATACTGTATATATTCTGGGATAGATGGAGGAGGGAAGTGAGCTGGTATAAGATGCCGATCCTCGTGTTGCTCAAGAGAGTCATTTAATACCCTAGAGCACTTTTTTGTTTTCCCCTCTCTCTCTTCTAGTGGCACATTTGTTAATAACATTTCCGATTTTCCACTTGGTGGCATTTTCAGTCAGCCTAGTGACCTTTGCCTTCAGGATTGTGTAAAAAAAAAAAAAAAACCCAACCTTAATCAGCCTGAGCACTAGTTGCATTATTGGAGTGGATAACTTACCAGATCTTTCCCAGGCCTGTGCTCATCCTCGCTCACTGTGCCTCCTGCTCAGCACCTCTGTGAGGCAGCATATACCACAGCTACTTTTTTCCCTTGGACTTCACATCAGTTTTCACAGGCAAAAGATGTGTGCATGTCCTCTTTGAAAATTGCCATGGGCACGAAGTTTGTGTGGCTGCTTGCATCATTTTTTTTTTTTGTGTGGGTAGAGTTCTGTCTGAAAAGTCCGTGCACAGATGTGAAATGTCACTTGTGTATGTTCTTCCCTCGGATTGCCTCCTCTCTGTGTGCAGACTTTTTTAGCCTCACGGAGGCTGGCTAGCTTTCAGACAAATGATTTACGCTGGTAAAATTCTTCCTTTTAGCCCATGGAAATTGCCCTCATGATGTCCGGCGTCTCGCCTGTAATCCCCACTGAAAATCCTTATAGTAAATCTACTGAGTAGGAAAAAAAACAAATTGTCTCCATTGTCCCTGGCTCCCCTTCTTTCAGCCCTGACCCTGCTGTCACTCTGTGCATGTTCTGTCCATTGATTTAACTCCATACTTACCTCCTTAATGTATCGGGGCCAATTCAACATCTGACGCTCTGATTTGGAATGCTTACACTCTGCTAGGCTAACTAGGACCCTGTGACTTAGTCTTCAAGCAGAACTTATTTGAGAGAAAAACTGACCTAGCCAATTATTATTTGACCCCAAATCTCTCCTCCAAGGCTAGCATCAGCATTAATCACTTAGGCTTTTACTCAATTATTTCCTCAGTCAGGCCAAATGTACCAGTCTTTGAGTGCCACCTTGTGGCCGAAGTGCTAGAGTACAAGTTCTGGGCCACATTGGCAGGGACGCACTCAGGATTTGAGCTTGGATATACATTTTGTGTATTAATACCTTTGGGTATTTGAATATCTCGATCATGTCACCCTGACTTTCCTGTCCTCTAAGCATATAGTAGATATATTTAGTTCCTTTCCATGGAAAAATAGTTCCTACGTTGCCGTCGAGTCTACCCTCTTGGAAACTTGTGTCATGGACCCTTGTTGTGGAACTCCCTTTCCACTGAGAGAGGTTTTCTTTTTGTGAATTTGTAGAGCTGTGCCTGTAGTCTGATCCACAAGGAATTTTGTGAATTTGCTTCTTTTGTTAGAGTGGTTTATGTAAAGAGCATACCGACTCTTAAAACTGTTTATTGGTTTGCAGATTTAGTATCTATAGTGTCAGGAGGTATCTTAGGTGATTGTTCCTCTGAAAATAAGCACTATTGCATCAACCTGACGGGTATTTTAGGGGTGGGAGTGGTGAATAAACCTTTTAAGTCACTCCAGAGTACTTAAGAATTTCAGTTTGGAAATTAGTGGAGCAAAAGAGAAAAAGACCTGATAGGAACAGGGAAGGGAAGGGAGGAAGCTGTACCAGAAAGAAGAAACTGGATAAAAGATAGATAAAGTAAGATAAGACACCTGGAGGGGGGCGGGAGAGAGAGAGCATGAATGGAAAGATAAAATACTGTAATCATACAAAGACAAAAGGAAAGAATGAGGATAAACAGCAAGGAGAAGAAATGCACCAAAGAGTTAATGAATAAATTCAACACACAGACATAAGTTGAAAAATTGTTTTTTTTTCTCCGTGGCACTCTTATTTTAAATTTGATAAAATCTTCACCTACTGCTGCACTGAGTTAACTTGAGGAGGATATTCCTTGCCTGTACTCTACATTGATTTTGCTTAGCAGTGCTTCGGCTTCTCTGTGTTGCGTGATGCATTCTTTTTTGAGACTTGAGCTTCTTGGTTGTTATTCCCTAGTCAGTTGAAAATTCCACTGCTGTTCAGGACTTTTTGACTCAAAGTTTACTCTTTCCTCTCTTATTTCTTTTTTGTTAAGTTAGTAGAGGTGCCAATTATGAGATTTGTTAGAATCTAGATACAGCAGTTCTGCATAGAAAGTTCATATGCAAAGGATTAAACTTGATTATGGGAGTAAATGTCTGTAGTTTCAGAGTGGGCGTATCACACCTCCTCGACGAGCTCCGTCACCTGATGGCTTCTCACCTTACAGCCCGGAGGAAACAAACCGCAGAATCAACAAAGTGATGCGAGCCAGACTGTATCTGTTGCAGCAGATAGGACCAAATTCTTTCCTCATTGGGGGAGACAGTCCAGATAATAAATACAGAGTATTCATTGGACCTCAGGTAGGTATAATCTAAAATTCCTGTTGTGGCTGATGTGCTGTTGAACTGAGTAGTGTTTGCCAGGAATACTTGGCAAAGTATAAAAGTGTAAAAATTATACAGTTATGTATCTGATAGACAAATTGCTTACAATAAACTGTCCATACTGAAAATTTCATCCCACTTCTGCTAGTGGAAGAGCTTAGAAGCCTTCGATATTGTGAATCATGTATGTTCCTGCACCAGCTTCTTCTGAACACTTGTCTTAGCTCTTCTGAGCTAAACCACAACAATTAGAGCCGTTCTAAAATATTTTGACTGATTGGGCCGCTCTGCAGGTGCCAACTTCGGTTCTGCTATAACAGCACAGGGCAAGGTTCAACCAAAACCGGAATCCCCGCCTTCCAGTCATCCTTACTGATCTTAATGATATAAGTGACACAGGTGCACCAGGAGTTTGTTCCCTTAAAAATGCTGATCCACCTGCATGAATTTCTGAGAGTAAAATTTTTACTATAGTGTTTGTTGTAGTAATTCAGCCAATATTTCTCTTCACTTCAAGTAAGCAAACCTGAAAGTTTGTACACCCAGAGCCACACTAAACTGAAGCTCAAGCCCTTTGTGACAAGTGAAATCAAACAGTAATTGACTGAAACCCGTGAAACTGTAGGGCTCTTTCAGTCGCTAGGACAGAGCTGCAGATCAATGGCTCCTTCTTGGCAGAAATTGAAAAGCTGTTACCAAGCCTTTCATGCACAAACCTACTAATGTCTGGCTGGCTAGATGTGCCTCTCTTCATTTCGAGGGTCTTTCTCTTCTTAACCTGGTCAGGTTTTTCTTTTTCTTCAAAGAAATGGGAGGGGGGGGGAACCCAAGAATGTGTTAAGAGGATTTGATTTCTTTTAAAATCTCTCCTCGAGCGGTCACAGCCCTTGCCAGCAGGTCCGTGACAAAGTTAGTGGATTTCCCGTGCGCTACCAATCTCTGTTTTCAACCTTGCCTGTATGGTTTTGTGCAGACCTGCAGTTGTGGTCGTGGGGCGTTTTGCATTCATCTTCTGTTTGTCATGCTCCGAGTGTTCCAGTCAGAATCCTCGGATCCAATGCTCTGGAGAAAGACCTTGAAGAATTTTGAGGTAAAAAATTTAATTTTATGGAATTTTTTTTAATTTTAAGCAGTGCTGAAAAACACTCAGGACTATTATCCGAGACCCATTTTATAGTGCCTGTTGCAAAATATCAAGATCATTGGGTGTCTGCCTGGGAGTTACTGCTGTCTGACTTCCAAGTTATATCTGCTCAGTTTAGTAGCTAGAATCAGTTTTAAACAATAGAGAATTCTTTTAAACCATCTTAATTATTTTTTAGAAAACATTTTAATCGCCAGCAAAGCCTGATTAAGGAAGAACCTTGATTTTTATCTGAGTTCCAGAGAGAGACACACACAGTCAAAATGTAGGGGGGTGGGTATTGTGTGTGGGTTTTTTGGGGGAAGGAGGCTTAATCCTTTAAGTGTAGCCAGAGTCCAGTTTCATGTACCAAGTGGGGTCAAGTGGCAGGTTAATAAACCTCCCCCCCCCCCCCCCCCCCCCCCGCCACTCTCAGGTTTTCAGTATCAGGCAAAAAGCCAAGAAGAGACCATGCTTGGTTCATGATTCAAATCTTAATCTAAAAGGTTGAGAGAGATTTATTTATTTATTTGATTGATTTTGTTAGCTGTCTGTCTATAAAAGCTCCAGGTAAACACTTATAACAAAAAGCGCAATTATAGTTTTGTACTTCCAAGTCCTGAGACTTTTCCTGACTCGTAGTCCAGTACTTTTACCACTGAACACTCTGTCCTTACATTTGAAGCTGGCATTTAAAGAAATTGCTGATCTTATTTTTTTTTATTTGATGTACTCTAGGTCCCTAGTATCCTGTGGTAGGCATTAAAAAATGTTATAGTAGAATTTTCTAGATTCTGTGGCATGTTCATATAAACTTGTTTTAAAAATGTTGGTTTAAATTACAGTATTTCTTCAATCTTTTGTGTGAATTTGAAACCTTTTTTGTTTTACTTTTTTTCTTACTTTTAAAATACAAAATATAACCTACACATATGTTCTTGCCACAAGTTCTCTGAAAATAAGCAGGGTTGAATTAGTCATGTCACATGGGCAATGTCATCCACTGGCACCAAATGGACCCTTCTCTCCTAGCTCACACAGTTTTTGCTCTACTGAGCATGCTCAGGAGTTCCCCAGAATGCGTTACCTTGTAAGCTCCTCATTTTTTTTCTTTTTGTACAAGCTCTCGCAACGACGTGTACCCTCTCTCTACTAATCTTTTTGGTACGTTATAGTTTTTCATTTGTACTTAACTTACTCGAGTTGCCTCTGTAGTCCCTCAACAGCACTTTTCAGTAATACCAAAAAGAATATACTGTATCTGGCTCCAAGAAGGCCAATTCCAGTGACTTCAGGGATTGCACGTTTGGCTGAAAGATGTCCATCACTGGTGGCTATGATATTTGCTACAAATGTCTTGGTCTAGACCATCCAAAGATAAAAAAAATTTGTAGGGATGTGCAGCAGGGACGGATACGTCCCATTCGGTATTCGGATTCGTCGGGACCAGCATCCGTTCTCGGGGGACCCCGATCTGTTCATTAGTTAACATATGTATTCGTTTCCCCCAAAAAAACCCCATCCCAACCCTTTAAATTTAATTTACTACAATCCCCCACCCTCCTGACCTCCCCAAGACTTGCCAAAAGTCCCTTGTGGTCCAGCAGGGGTCCTGGAGATCTCCTGTACTCTGCCTGATAGCCTTTGCCCTTTCTACGTCACAGGGGCTACCAGTGTCATTTGTCGGCCCCTGTCACATGGTAGGAGCAATGGACAGCTGGCGCCATCTTGTGCTCCTACCATGTGACAGGGGCCAACCAATGGCACCGGTAGCCCCTGTGACATAGAAAGGGCAAAGGCTATCGGCCCGAGTTTAGGAGATCGCTCCAGGACCCCCGCTGGACCACCAGGGACTTTTGGCAAGTCGGGGGGGGTCAGGAGGGTGGGGGGTTGTAGTAAATTAAATTTAAAGGGTTGGGATGGGGGTTTTTTTTTGGGAAATGAATACATATGTAACTAATGAACGGATTGGGGTCTCCTGAGAATGGATGCGGGTCCCGAAGAATCCGAATACCGAATGGGACGAATCTGTCCCTGCTGCACATCCCTACAAATTTTTTTTATCTTTGGATGGTCTAGACCAAGACATTTGTACAAATATCATAGCCACCACTGATGGACATCTTTCAGCCAAACGTGCAATCCCTGAAGTCACTGGAATTGGCCTTCTTGGAGCCAGATACAGTATATTCTTTTTGGTATTACTGAAAAGTGCTGTTGAGGGGCTACAGAGGCAACTCGAGTAAGTTAAGTACAAATGAAAAACTATAACGTACCAAAAAGATTAGTAGAGAGAGGGTACACGTCCTTGCGAGAGCTTGTACCAAAAAAAAAAAAGAGGGGCTTACAAGGTAACGCATTCTGGGGAACTCCTGAGCATGCTCAGTAGAGCAAAAACTGTGTGAGCTAGGAGAGAAGGGTCCATTTGGTGCCAGTGGATGACATTGCCCATGTGTCATGACTAATTCAACCCTGCCTGGACGGCCGGCGCCATCTTGTGCTCCTACCATGTGACAGGGGCCAACCAATGGCACTGGTAGCCCCTGTGACCACCAGGGACTTTTGGCAAGTCTTGGGGGGAGGTCAGGAGTCCCTCGTCCCATCCCCCCCCCAAACTTGCCAAAAGTCCCTGGTGATCCAGTGGGGGTCCTGGAGCGATCTCCTGCACTCGGGCCGTCAGCTGCCGGTATTCAAAATGGAGGCGGGGTCAGGAGGGTGGGGGTTTATTCGTTAGTGATACGTTGTATTCGTGGGGGTTCACCATACGTTTCGTGACCCCCAGGAATACAACGAATATGACATATACGTTGCGGATTGCCAATACGTTGCAAACGAATGCACACCCCTAAAAATTTGTGAATAAATATTAACTCTGCAGTCTTTAAATATTTCAAAAAAACAGGTAATATTTGCAAAGAACACTGGCTGTTTATTTAAAGATAATTCACATCAGTACAGTCCCCTGACACGGCCGTGTTTCGCCATTGGGGCTGTCTTAGGAGGGACCCAAGAAAGACTCTAGAATTAAAATAAAAGTACATAGAATTTAGAACAAGGAACAGTAGCCAAAATAGCATCGAAAGTATACATATACAGCTTAACTCAGAGGGCATAATGAGCAAATATGAATGGGTAATTCTCCTAGGACAAGCAGGATAGTAGTCCTCACACATGGGTGACATTATCGGATGGAGCCTGGTATGGAATACTTATGTCAAGGTTTCTGGAACTTTGACTGAGCATACTGAGAATGCCCAACATGCCCTAATCCACATGTCCACGCGGGATCCCTCTTCAGTCGGGAATGAGCTTGTGGCTTTTCTTGTTGGAAATTGCCTAAGAAAACTTTCCACTGTTCTGTTCAGGTTTTTTGTGTAAATTCACCGATCATTGGTCCCTCTCGGTTCCCTAGTTTCCCCAGTTAGGTTTTTCGGAGGTTCGGTAGGTTTCTTTTCGCTTCCATTCCTCCACCTGTGGCGGCGGTGCCTCAGTGCACACAGGCGTTGACTGCCCACTGTTAGTCTTTCGTTTTTTCCCCTTTTTCTTTCGTTCTTCATGGCCTCGCCAAGTTTCCATCCGTGCCCCTAGTGACTGAGGTCCATCTCCATCACTGACCCCCAAGAGGTGTGTGTCCTCTGCATGGGGGCATTGCCAGACATCCAGGGTTGCTGCATGTGCGCCCAGATGAACCCTAAGGGACGTCACATTTGGTGCACTGATGGACACCGAGCCACCTGCATCGATGGGGCCATCGTCTCTATCGACACTGGCAGGTAGGGGTGTCAGAGACCAGCTTTTGTCTGTATCTTCCAAGTCGAGGATGTTGGATTCATCGTCATCGACCTCAGCCCTGGGGGAAAGACCAGGCCGAGCACAGAGAGAAGCCAAGGAAGCATCAGTACCAGAGACCTTCTACACACTGTGCTGGGCTCAGGAAGGCACCGGCTTTTGCCATGATGCCCCCAAAGCGACCCCGTGGTGAGGAGTGCCCATCCTCCAGGGGTCTGCGACAGTCTCCACTGGCCCCTGATGCCAGTCACTGATCCACCTCAGGGCTCCGAGGAAGCTCTGGCAACCCCTCCTGCCTCCCAGTCAGTTTTATCACCTAACGAACCCACACACAAAGTTAATTTATTAACAATTGCTTAAATGTTTTTTTAAATGTATATATTTTTTTACCCTCATAAATAGAAGTGAAAATTTAAAACTGACTGGGAGGCAGGAGGGGTGGCCAGAGCTTCCTCGGAGCCCTGAGGTGGATCAGTGACTGGCATCAGGGGCCAGTGGAGACTGTCGCAGACCCCTGGAGGATGGGCACTCCTCACCACGGGGTCGCTTTGGGGGCATCATGGCAAGAGCCGGTACCTTCCTGAGCCCAGCACAGTGTGTAGAAGGTCACTGGTACCGATCGATATGGTGCTTGTTGCCGGTTCCTCCGAGGAGGAAGCTCCATCGAGGCCGGCAGAGACACCGAGGCCTGCTGCCCCGTACAGCTTTGCCGGCACTGATGCTCACACCTCTGGTCGAAGGCCGAGCACCCAGGGCCCCATTCCCTGTAGACTACAGGGAGGATGAGGCCTGGGATGACACTGCAGAATCCACCTCAGAGGACTCTGAGGGTCTCCCTTTGGAACCATCTCCAGATGAGCGAAGGACCACACCTTCACAGGTTTTTCTATGGATGATGGCAGAGGCCACCCTTTTCAGTTAATAACTGAGGAGGATACCAGGCATAAAGATGCTGAGATCCTCCAGTTTGTGGAGGCCACTAAAGAGTTTGTGGCGGTCCCGGTGCACGAGATCTTTAGGGAGTGACTTCTGAGGATCTGGGAGTATAAGCCAGCTACCTGTACCCGAGACACTGCATCCCCTGGTCGGGGGCAGGTACAGTTCTTTGCAGATCGGTGGCTCAGTATAACCTCAGACCGGTGGGTCTTTTCCATCGTCCATCAAGGGTACCAATTAAACCTATTGGGTGTCCTGCCAAATTGCCCCCCCCCCCCGGTCCTGTTTTGGGAGCGCTCTACCCTCTTAACGGCCAGAGTGGTCAAGCCTGTCCCACCAGGGCAAAGAGGGCAGGGATTCTACTATTGGTACTTCCTGATTCCAAAGAGAACAGGGTGACTCCATCACATCCTAGACCTAAGGGCCTTGAACAGGTTTCTCAAAAAAAGAAAAGTTCAAGATGGTTTCCCTGGGTACCCTGATTCCCCTCCTGCAAAAAAGGGGCTGGCTACGCTCCCTTGATTTAAAGGATGCATGCACTCACATTGAGGTCTTCCTGGGTCAGAGGAAGTATCTCGGTTTGTGGTGGGAAAATAGCTCTTCCAGTACAGAGTGTTGCCATTCGGTCTAGCGTCGGCCCCACATATCTTTACAAAATGTCTGGCCGTGGTTGGGGTGCATTTTTGCAGACTGGGAGTGCATGTTTTCCCTTACTTGGATGATTGGCTGGTCAAGAGCACCTCCCAGGCCCGGGGCAGTTTGCTCCTTGCGCTTGACCATTTGGGTATTGGAGTCGCTAAAGTTCATCATCAACTACCTGAAGTCCCATCTTAGCTCATCAACTCGATTGGACTTCATAGGAGCCCTGCTAGACACGGATCAGGCAAAAGCCTTCCTGCAGTGATCCAGGGCAGTCACCTTGGCGTCCATAGTGGTGGTGATTCAACAGAGCCAGCAGGTTTCTGCTTGTCACATGTTGAGGCTGTTGGGCCACATGGCCGCAACAGTCCTTGTCATTCCCTTGACACGTTTACACATATATAGAGCCCAATGTAACTAGAGGTCACAGTGGCTCCAGGCCACGCAGACCCTCCAGGCTCTCATCCAAGTCACTCTGCCTCTCTGCAACTTTTTGTCATGATGGCGGGCTCTCTTGAATTTGGAACAGGGAATATCTTTCCAACATCCCCCTACCCAAATTGTCCTAACCATGAATGCATCCACCTTGGGGTGGGGAGCTCATGTAGAAGGGTTATGCACTCAGGATTATGGTACACCCAAGAAACACGGTGTCAAATCAACTTTCTGGAGCTCCGGGCGATCAGGTACGTGCTATGGGCTTTCAGAAATTGGCTGTCCAGCAAGATTGTCCAGATACAAACAGACAACCAAGTTGCCATGTGTTATGTCAACAAGTAGGGAGGCACAGGGTCATATCTCCTGTCAGAAAGCGGTCTAGATTTGGTCCGTGGCCCTGTCCCACGGGATGGTACTCTGGGTCAAGTATCTAGCCGGAATGGAGAATGTGATAGAGGACAGGCTGAGTCGTGCCTTCAGACCCCTCGAGTGGTCTCTGGACCAGGGGTAGCGAACCAGAACTTCCGCCTCTGGGAAAGCCCGGAGGTGGACTTGTTTGCGCCCCCCTGCAACAGGAAGGTGACTCAGTTCTGCTCCCTGTACAGGTTGGACGGCAAACCAGCTTCAGATGCCTTTGCCCGACATTGGGGCAGGGATCTTCTGTACATGTATCCTCCGATTCCTCTAGTTACGAAGATTCTCTTGAAGCTTCGCGAGAACTGGGGGACTTTGATCCTCATAACCCCTCACTGGCCGAGATAGATTTAGTTTCCACTCCTTCAGGAGTTCCATCTGGAAACAGATCAGTCTGGGGATGTCACCAGACCTCATCACGCAAGATCAGAGCAGGCTGCGGCATCCCAACTCCAGGCCCTGTCGCTCACAGCCTGGATGTTAAGAGGTTGATCCTGAAGCTGCTTGATCTTTCTGAGGATGTGTCTCAGGTCCTGGTAGCTTCCAGAAAGCCTTCCACTAGAAAGTCCTACAGACTGAAGAGGAGGAGGCTTTCTGTGTGGTGTGAGCAGAAGGCCCTAGATCTGTTCTCCTGCCCCACACAAAAACTGCTTGACTACCTTCTACGCCTATCGGAGGCTGGCTTGAAAACCAACTCTGTTAGAGTTCATCTCAGTGCAATTGGCACATACCACCAAGGTGTAGATAGTATGCCCATCTCTGTACAGCCTATAATTGTATGCTTTATGCGGGGACTGCTTTAATTGAAGCCTTCCCTAAGGCCTCCCGCTGTGTCTTGGGACCTCAACGTGGTGCTAGCTCAGCTGATGAAAGCTCCTTTAGAGCCGTTGCGCTCCTGTGACCTGAAGTACCTGACTGGAAAGTATTGTCTTTGGTGGCGGTCACTTCAGCGTTCAGGATCAGCGAGTTCCAGGCCTTAGTGACTTATCCACCTTATTCTAAATTTTATCATGACGGCATAGTCTTGCATATATACACTCTTAGTTCTTGCATAAGGTGGTGACGGATTTCCATCTTAACCAGTCAGTCGTCCTGCCAATATTGTTTCCCAGTCCTCAGTCGCGCCAAGGCGAACAAGCCCTGCACAGTTTGGATTGCAAGAGAGCCTTAGTCTTTTATCTGGAGCAGACAAACCCATAGACAGTCCACCCAACTTGCTTACCTGTAACAGGTGTTCTCAGAGGACAGCAGGGTGTTAGTCCTCACAAAACCCTTCTGCCTCCTCTAGGAGTTGGTTTCTCCATGTATTAGCTATATCATGGACTTGAAGGACTCTGCCTAGAGGGCAGGGTGATGAATACAGCTGAACATGCTCAGTAGGGCATGTTTGAAAGTTCTAGATTCTTTGAGATCAGAGTTCTGTGCCGGTCTCCATCCGATGATGATATCCATGTGGGTGAACTAAAATCCTGCTGTCCTCGAAGAACACCTGTTACAGGTAAGCAACTCGGCTATTGTTGTCCAGCTGTAACTAAAGTGTCAAGAAAAGTTAATTGTGAAAGATTTATATGGAAATCAAACCTCAAATGAGGCACTGCATGCAAATCTATTTCATGCATGTTTATTGTGGATATCCTGAAAACCTGGCCTCTTTGTGGCTCTTGAGAAGCGAATTTGTCCACCCCTGGCCTAGAGCATGCCCTCAGAATATTCATCTGTGAGATGACAGAGGACCCTCCCTAAATGCCTTCATCATCATTGGTGTTATGAGTTAGTGTGCTTTCACTTGTACAGAAGAAGGGTCTACAAGGATTCCCTCATATATCCTACCTGATCCGCAGGAGCATTTGTTACTACCAGAAGATTGCTCATACTCCCAAATTCTTGGATAAGCCGGGTAAGGCGAATGGAACTCAACGTCCATAAGGACAAGGATCCATGCACCTAGATCTTTAGACTTTATTGTTCTGGAAACTCCATCTGAAACTGCAGCCATCTTGGTTCATTTGATCCTATGGGATTTATAAATGAGAATGAGGGAGAATCCAGTTTTCTGTCCATCAGTAGCCAGGAAACTAAATACAAAAACCCCCAGGGTTTGGAGTAGTTCAGCTACTATATCACAGCGGTAGTGGAGTCAACATTAAAACAGGCTAAGAAGACTAGAGCTTTCCCCAACACCCCACTGGGTAAAGACCCTAGACTGTTGGATAATTTTGGGAAAAAGGTCTTTGAATTCATTGTTCAGTGCCTGCATTGAGGCCCACCAATTCTACATAGTGAAATTCTTACATAATTGTATTCATGACCTAAAACCCCTAATACAATTGCTGGATGGAGAACAGAAAGACTATAAGCAAGCTTTTCTGAATGTAGAGGAATGTGAATGTCGTCATCTCTGTTCAGCATATGGAATCGGATACCGCAGCAAGATCTTTTGCAACAGCCAATGGAGAATGCCAGATGACTTGGTTGAGAGCCAGCAGCTTGTGCGCGTGAGGATGTTCATTACAAGTTGGACAATGTGCCCAGTTTCGGAGATAATCTCTTAGGAGGTGAAGTCAGGGAAACAGTCTCCCAAATTAAGGAGCTGCTATCCTATCTCTCTTGACAGGACCTGAACAACTGTCATCTTCTAGATGTCCTTATATCACTTTTAAATGCTCTTCCTTCCATAGGCTCTTCTTCCAATTTCAGTGGTATTGTGCACCACCTGCACTTCTACAATAGCAGCTCCCGGCTTGGGGATGTTAGCACAAGAGACATCAGCATTCTGTATTCAAACTTTTTAGACCCCCTACTACGGCACAATCAAGTCCTGGCTCGAGAAGTCCTGTTTGTCCTGGGACACATGGTAACAGTGGTACATTAGTTCCGATGACCTGCTTCAACATGCGGATTCTCCAGTGGGGCCTTTGTGCTCCATGGGATCATTTGCTTCAGCCCTTGTTCCCAATGAGGATCACCATAGATATGAAGGGGTCTTTCTAGTTGTGGCTAGGCCCAAATGTCTTGGCGATGGGAGCTCCTTTTTGACTTCTACCTCATCAAGTAACTCTGGCAACGGATACATCTACTAGGGGGTGGGGCACTCATGAGAGCTGCATTTGAACCCAAGAGGTTTAGCCATTAACAGAACATCTGCATCAGATCATTCTCCTGGAGCTACAAGCAATTAGATATGCACTAAAAGGTTTTTTTTACACCACCTTTGGGGAAAGAATTGTAATCCAAACAGACAACCAAGTAGCAATGTTCTTCATCAACAAGCAGGAGGACACAGCATTGTGGACCCTCTGCCAGAAATTCCTAACAATTTGAGAATGAGCTTGCAGCCACAAAGCCTTCCTACAAGCAACCTACTGTCTTGGGATCTCAAATATGTTGGTAGATTGTCTCAGCAGAGAATTTCATTCATTGTGGGACTCCACAATCCTTTTCTACCCCTTCTAGTGTCTTTAGGTATTTTTCTAAGTTTTTGGTCTGGTGCACCAAAGGGCATCAACCATTTGAGGTCACTGAGTTGTTAATTTTTTGTGCTGTCATGGATAAGTAAACCAGCGGTTTTAAATGATGCCCCTTTTGTGTCACAGGATCATGTCTGTCATGTGCCCCCTTGGTAGATGTGTCCTGTGTTCATCGCATAACATCCAGGGGTATTGTCTGTGTGAGACTATGACCCCTTAGGGATGTCTGTCCTGACTGGAGCTGATGAAAAAGCACTTCGGGCATTGTGAGACTGGCCCATCAGAATCGGCATTGATGGATTCAGGAGCTGTACCACACGCTGTGGATGCATCAATATTGAAAGGCCATCGAGCTCCCTTGACATCGAGCATTGAGAAGGGCCAGGGAGACAAGCCATCACCTGCTTTCTCCTACCCAAAGAAAGTGATGGGTTTCATCTCTCTGGTTCTGGCATCGAGGAATTCCAATGCTGAATGTTGAGTAAAGGCAAAGAAGCATCAGCATTGGGTTCCATCTGTGTATGATGCTGAAGCTGGGACATTTTGGCTGTGGTTGTGAAGTGGTCATACAGAGAGGAGGACTTAAGGGAATGGTTAATAATATAGAAAATGTCATCATGCCTCTGTATCGCTCCATGGTGAGACTGCACCTTAAATACTGTGTACAATTCTGGTCGCTGCATCTCAAAGATATAGTTACAATGGAGAAGGTACAGAGAAGGGCAACCAAAATGATAAAGGGGATGGAACTGCTCCCCTATGAGGAAAGGCTGAAGAGGTTAGGGCTGTTCAGCTTGAAGAAAAGATGGCTGAGGGGGAGATATGATAGAGGTCTTTAAGATCATGAGAGGACTTGAATGAGTAGATGTGAATTGGTTATTTACACTTTCGGATAATAGAAGGACTAGGGGGCATTCCATGAAGTTGGCAAGAAGCAGATTTAAGACTAATCGGAGAAAATTGTTTTTCACTCAACGCACAATTAAGCTCTGGAATTTGTTGCCAGAGGATGTGGTTAGAGCAGTTAGTGTAGCTGGGTTCAAAAAAGGTTTGGATAAGTTCTTGGAGGAGAAGTCCATTAACTGCTATCAATCAAGTTTACTTAGGGAATAGCCACTGCTATTAGTTGCATCAGTAGCATGGGATCTTCTTGGTGTTTGGGTACTTGCCAGGTTCTTGTGGCCTGGTTTGGCCTCTGTTGGAAATAGGATGCTGGGCTTGATGGATCCTTGGTCTGACCCAGCATGGCAATTTCTTATGTTCTTATGTACTATAGTGATGAGTAATTAATTTTGAGTAAATGAATCACCATTAGAACTTAGTTGTGAGGAATATTTTAACTTGACAACAATAGACGGGCAGCAGTTTTATTGATAAACCTACCTGTAAATTAGGACATACCATGGATTTAGAATTTCTGGAGGAGCATTGGAAAATAGATGAGCTAGATTTTCATCACCTGCCTGATAAAAACAAATGACAAGGGTATGCATTGCTGATCAGTTAAGGGGTATGTGAATTCCTAAATTATCTGAATGTTTGGCACAGGTTAATGATAGTGAAAAGACAGTGGAACTTTGCAGTGATACTATACTGGATGGTCTAGAACAGACTGCTCCTTTAAGGGAAATATCCCATAGATCTCATTAAATACGGTGGTTTACAAAGGACTTTAAAAGGAAAAGAAATTATTGTGTCAATCTGAATAGCGCTAGTGCAAAGAAAAGAATGAGGCTAATTTGTGGTCTTAGAACAGCTGTCTAATTTCATATAAAGATCTGTTTTAATTTAAAATATTTATATGCTGCATTTATCATATAATTCAATGCAGCTAACTGAGAAGATGAAAAAAGATTCTTACAACCAAGCAGACAGTAAAAGTTTTAGAGCAAGGTACTGAGGTACCACTATCATAGTATTTTGGGTGACACAGGGAATAGACCATGAAACAATTTCTGTTTTTTCCACAGGAAGATCAGGTGCTTGTGTGCTGATTGATTTTTTTTTTTTTTTTTTTTTTTTTTTTTTTATAAAATTAGACAATGTGCTGTGGGATATCTTCATGTGTTTTGGAGATTGAGAAAGAATCATACTTAAATGTAATGAATAATGCAGGATTCCCACTGAATCCATGTTGTCTATGCTGCTTACGAAGGGATTTTGTGATGACAGAAAGAAGCCAAGTGGCGTAAAACACCATGCGCTAGCACGCTCTCTGCCTACAAATTTACGCTTCACCTGTACAAGACCTCCACCTCCAAATCAAAAAGGGATTTTTATGCATCCAAAATTCATAACCTGGTCTTTGATGCTAAAGCCCTATTTGCCTATGTATCTAGCCTCATTCAGGTCGCCCCCCCCAGAATTTCCCAGTAACCAAGCACAATCCAAAGCTGAAGAACTCTCATTGTTTTTCCAAAACAAAATCATCAGTCTTCTTACCCAACTACCCTCCAAGATCGCCCCCCTACCATCGGCTCTGCAGCCTCCCATAAAAAATATTCACCTCGAAGCTTTCGAACCCATTTCCTCCTCTGAGATTCAAGTTGTTCTAAGAAGAATGAAACTCTCCTCTCACCCGGCGGACCATATCCCCACCAAACTTCTTCTCACAATCCCAGACTCTATCTCCAAAACACTGGTGGACATTATTAACTGTTCTCTCACCCACGGTTCCTTCCCAGACGACCTCAAACTGGCGTCACTCAAACCACTCCTAAAAAAACCAAATTTGGACCCAAAAGATCCTAACAACTTCCGCCCAATAGCCAATCTCCCCTTCATTGCTAAGATTATGGAAAGGCTTGTGAACTCCCAACTATCGGACTACATTGAAGATAATAAACTTCTATCCGCCTCGCAGTATGGATTCCGTAAAAATCTAGGCACGGAATCCCTCCTTACTTCCCTATCAGACTTCCTCATCCTGGGTCTCGACAAAGGTCAGTCTTTTCTGCTGGTCCTTCTGGACCTTTTGGCAGCCTTCGATACCGTCAACCACTCCATCCTCATCAACCAGTTAGCTGCCATAGGAGTTTCCGGCTCTGCTCTATCTTGGTTCAAATCGTTTCTCAGCAACAGAGGTTACAAGGTCAAAATCCAGAACAAAGACTCTTCACGCCATGACTCATCCATAGGAGTCCCACAAGGCTCCTCTCTATCCTTGACACTCTTTAACATCTACCTTCTACCACTTTGCCAACTCCTCACCAACCTCAACCTAAAACGCTTTCTCTACGCAGACTATATCCAGATCCTGATCCCCATCAAAGGCTCATACTCGAAAACCCTCGACTACTGGGAATCCTGCCACCAAGAAATCAAACGTCTCCTCAATAGCCTAAATCTAGTACTAAACTCCTCCAAGACCAAATACTACTCATATCTCCAGAGAACAGCAATCTCACCGCTTCTCATCCAACCAACCCACCAACCACTCAAGTGAGAGATTTAGGAGTGATAATTGACAACAGGCTGAACTTCAAAGCCTCCATCAACAGAACGACCAAAGACTGCTTCCACAAACTCCAAGTTTTAAAAAGGATAAGACCTCTCTTCCACGCCCAAGATTTCAGAATGATCCTCCAAGCAATTATTTTCTCAAAGTTAGATTACTGTAACGCTATCCTACTTGGTCTCCCTTCCTCCCACACCAAACCGCTCCAAATGGTACAAAACACAGCAGCCCGTTTACTAACAAACACCAGGAAAAGAGACCATATTTCCCCAATTCTAAAAGAACTTCATTGGCTACCAATTCACTTCCGAATCATCTACAAATCCATCTCCTTGATATACAAAATCATCCATCAACACACCACAATTGACCTACAATTTCCTCTCCGCTTACACAACTCCACAAGACCTACCAGAGACGCATACAGAGGATCCCTCCATGTACCCCCTACTAAAACCACTAGTCACATCACCTTAAGAGATCGAGCCCTCTCCACAGCTGGCCCACTGTTATGGAACTCCATCCCTCCCGATCTCAGACAGGAGCCTTGCCTCCTAACCTTTAGAAAACGACTCAAGACTTGGCTGTTTATGCAAGCTTTCCCGGGCTTAAATTAATGCATCTCGCTATCAATATATCCAACACAGTAGCTGTACCTCATCTCCTTGTATATAATTTAGTCTCTGCTAAACTATCTTTATTTCCTCTGATCCCAGTTCAATAGTCCTTGTTAATTGTAACTGCTTTCTTCGACAGGTTATTTCTGTTTTTGATGTATTTATTGCACCCCTGTTTATTTGTAAACCAGCATGATGTGATCGCTTCATGAATGCCGGTGTATATAAAAACCTTCAATAAATAAATGATATTGCTGCTCTTATTGCTAAAATTGCTAATCTTTCTTTATCAGAGGGTGGGCTTCCCTGCCCTCTGAAGTGTGTCTGTGTCTAATATATTTTGAAGAAAGCCAATTCTGTTCAGACAAAACCTGCAAATGTTGAACTAGTATCTTCTTTATCTTTTTATGTAAAATAAAATAATATTGAAGGAAAGATTTCCTAGAGGAACATGAAGTTCTGAACAACCAGCAGTTTGTTTTTACACAGAGAATTTACTCTTGGCTAGTCTTTCTGCTGAGCATTTCATGCCAGCTAACGGGCTTTTAACACCCCCAATCATTCTTTATTATTGACTCGATTGTTTGATTTCAGACTTTGTGACTCAGTTTTGATTTGATTTAGATTGTTACTGGCAGAGTTCAAAAAGTGATGGTAGAGAGCTCATCTTCATCGTGGTTTCTATTAGAAACAGTAGTCCTGAAGGTGTCTGCTCTTTCCGCAGCACTGTTTAATGTTTATTTAAAACCCATTTGTAGGATTTTAGCAGTTTTAGATATAAATCTATCAATTTCTATCTATATTTAGTTTACTTTTCAAGTAACAAATACAATTGATGATGTACTTAAGGAAGTAGTTAGATACATTATTACAATTCAACAATGGCTATTTAAAAAAAAAAATTAAAACTCAATCATGGGAAGACAGATTCTGTTTCCATCAAGATTTGCAGGTTTGGATGTACCTTCATTTAGTGGGGAGTTTTAAGATCCTAATGTCTACCTAGGTCTGTAGTCTGGGCATGATATTTGATATTTTATCTTTTAAACCGCAGGTAATGTGAATTTTTAATAATGTGCTAATACTATATGGAGCTACCAAATTCAGTATTCTATGAATCAATATAAGGATCTTAAATTTCACCCTCCGTACTACTGGTAGCTTATGTAATATATAAAGTATCGCGGAGATATATTAGTTACAGCTAATTCCTGCTAATACTATAGTGGCAGAATTTTACAGCACCTGAAGAGCTTGTAAGATTATACTAGGCCAGCAATATATACTGCGTTATAGTAATCCAAGCTCAAGATGACCAAAGCCTGTAATACAGTTCAAAGTTATTCACGGCATCCATAACTTACAGAATGGACCTTCAAGAACTGTATTTCCAAATTGGGCACTACACTTAGAAGGCAAGAATGTCATTGAAATTCCTTAATTGAAAGCTACTTACTTATGAGAAACAAGGGATAGGATATTTTCAGTGGCAGGGCCAACAATAAGGAATACCTTGCCAGAGTTAAGGGCAGAAATGGATATACGTAACACATTTCAGGAACAAATTTAAAGGCAGTACATTTTTCTGAGGCTTTTACTACTCTTCAGGCCAGATGATATGAAATAGCAGTTGGGGGGGGTGCTCAGTAATGCTAATGTTCAACAGAGCAGAGACTTATATTAGAAGTAAGTTGTACGTTTGTTTTAGAGAATTGTAAGTTTTATATTTTTATGTATGGTGATTGTAACTCGCCTAGGATTTAAGATTGAGCAAGTAATAAATGTTTTTAAATTAACATTACTCAGATTTGCACTTTCTCAATTAATCTCTCCAGGGATACCTGATTTAATCTTCCCAATCATAGCCTTCCTGTTTTAGCTCAAAGCCTCTTATTTGTTTTTTGTTTATTTAATTTGTTTTGTCTGTCTGTAGGCTCCAACAAGCAGGAACTGTCTCTTATAAGTTTCTGTATAGCACTTAATCTGGCTGGTAGCACTGTACACATGCTTGATGATGATGGTGATCATGTCAGTAATATGCTTTTGATAACAGCTAATGCATTTCTTTGGTGGGTTTTTTTGTGCTTCCAAATCCTCAGCCACGTTGGGAATATCCATAATGCATATGCTTTTGTTACTGTTTTTTCTTATAATGTTAGGTTGAGAGTCTGTTCCAGAAATATCACAGTAGGCGTAGCTCAAGGATCAAAGCTCCATCTCGTAATACCATCCAGAAGTTTGTCTCGCGCATGTCAAATTCCCATACATTGTCGTCATCTAGTATCTCCACATCTAGTTCAGAAAACAGGTTAGTACTTTTTAAAGGACTTAAAACCAATGCAACCAAAAGCTTTATTCTCTGGTTGCTTCACAATGTGAATGATGGGCTGGTGGGAACTCCTGGAGGCTCTCAGGTGCTCCATGTCAAATTATTTTTATGAAGAAACCCTTTCACCGAGTAGAGCAGAGCTGGTGAGAGTCCCTTGATGAGAAATGCATGGTCATTTTATGCATGTGAGTTTGTTTAGATCACGTTCATATTTTATATAGTTCATATTTTTGTAATAGAGGGAAAAGCTCATGGTAATATATGTATGAATTCAGATTTTTAATGTATATGGCTAAATGTCTATTTTCAGATTAAGGCTCATTGAATTAAACTATCAGTTTGTTTTGACAAAAATGTAAGATTTGTAAATAATTTAGTGCAACCTGTGTCCTTTCGACAGTCTCCTCTATAAAAGTGTGCATGGATACTACTGTCGTTCTTAAAGAAAGAATAGCTCATAATATAACATCAGCAGACCTTTTCTTGCAGTTCAAGGTTCCCAGTCCATTCTGCTGTCTGTTTCTAATTAGAGAATCACTGAACCTTGTGTTTCTCAGTCCTATCAAAACTCAAAAGAAAATGGGCATTTTGAACCTTATAGTTGCATTATAGGTTATTCTAAGTAGAAGCATGTGATCATAACCCACAGATTGGGACATGAGACACTGAGTACTTATCAAATAACAGATTTCTTGTATTAGTATATCTTAACAGTAGTATCTCTCTTCTGTTATCTTTTCCTCAGAGCTCCCACCTTCCCTCAAACTCTTCTCCCTCTCTCCTTTTTCCCTTTCTTGCTCATTTCTGAAACACTGCCCATGCCTTACCTTTGTACTAAGGCCAACCATCTCTAAACGCAGATGCACTGAAGCTGGATACCCAGTCTAAGCAGTTTTTTTCCTGTCTTTTGTTTGGCCGGTAGGATGACTTCTGTCAGCGGCAGTAAGCCAGGCCACTGTAGCTCCGTTTATCTCAATTGCTACTTCCAGTCCTGTGTGTCCTCTTTGATTGCCAATTTAGTATGTCCAATATATAATTTCAAACATGGGCAAACAGTCACATATACTACCTGAGTCGTTTCACAGTCAAAGTAAGCCCATAAAGAATATTTTATATAGGGATCAGAGTGGTAAAAAGTTTGAATTTGCATTACATTATTGCACACAGTACAATGGCCACATGAAAATTGGCCCCAAACCTCTGTTGCAGTCCTTCTATTCCAAGGCGTCGTTGACATAAGCTTATCTCATAGATTAGCACTTCAAGTTCATGCAAAAATTGGAGATGAACTAAAAGCTGCATAAATCTGTAAAATATGCTAGTAATCCCGAATAACTTGCAGTACTGAGTCAGATAATTTAGAAAAAGGGAGAGTGCAAACACGTCGTAGCTGGTTCATTAGAAGTAAATCCCGGTTTGCAAATAAACCCCTTTTATATGCACGATGAATAATTTTTCATGGATATCCTCGAGCAAAAAATCTTTTAGTCATCTGTTCAGATTTTTCAATATAATCCTGTGTAGTACTACAAATGTGTCTTAATCGGAGAAACTGACCGGTTGGTATATTGTTCGATTGATTAGCAGGATGGTAACACTGATAATGCAAAAGAGTATTTCTATCTGTAGATTTGTTATAAATAGTGGTAGTAAATCTACAACCATTTCTTTTCACTAAAAGATCCATAAAAGAAACTTGTTAATAATCATATTGAAAAGAAAATTGTAAATGCTCATTCTGACTATTTAACCATTCCATAAATAACTGTAGAGAAGAAACATCACCTTTCCAGATGAAAAATAATCAAAGAATCGGGTCCACAATAGAATCTTAGGCCCAAAAAGGGGAACAATAGATGTGAGATTCCTCAAACTGAGAAACGTAGATGCATGCCAATGAGGGTGACATGGTGGCACCCATGGCTATGCTATTTATTTGCTGGTAAAATTATCAAAACAGAAGAAATTTCCTTTCAAAGCAATCGCTGCAAGATCAAGAACAAAATCCACATATGTATTAGTCAGGTTATACTTATCAAACAATACTTGTCGGATGTTACATAGAGATTGATCTTGTGGGATGTTGGTATACAGCGAGGCAATACATGCATCAAATTAAATGACAACATGAAAGATCTCGGAATATGGCTAGACCCAGAACTTAATCTCAAAACGCACATCTCAACCAAAATCAAAGAAGGCTTCCACAAATTACAAATCCTGAAACATCTAAAACCACTACTGTACCAACCTGATTTCAGAACCATTCTACAATCGCTTATATTCACCAGCCTCGACTATTGCAACTCTCTATTGTTAGGACTACCAAAAGCCTCGATCCGACAACTCCAGCTACTGCAGAACGCCTCAGCCAGAATACTCACCGGGCACAAAAAATCCAATCACATCACTCCTGTACTAAACAAACTACACTGGCTACCTGTAGAAAAGAGAATCAAATACAAAACCCTAACCATCTTACACAGGACAATATACAACAGTGAAGGAACTTGCCTAAACAACATTATTAAGAATCACGTATCCCAATGCAATACAAGAACCACTAGCAAATTACAACTAGACATACCATCACTCTCAACCGCCAAACATTCCAATGTTATAAACAGAGCCATCTCCATAGCCGGTCCTCAACTCTGGAACTCACTGCCGAAACAACTAAGATCACAAAACAACAAAACATTTAAAAAAGAACTCAAAACATGGCTTTTCAAACAAGCCTTCAAAGATGGAATTGGCTAAACACACACACAAGAAAGGTCACATCAAACAATCACGGTCAGAGAATTTCGATTACTGATAGTTACATTACCGATGACGATAACCCTCTGTATAGAATTTTAGAATGTTAACTATTTACTGATGGCATTGCATTATGGTACGATGTTGCCATTTATTTTTTAAGTTGGGCTATGACCAATTCGATTACGTAGTCATAACATGCACATATATATTGTAGCACCAGTTATATTGTTGTTCCATATATCATGTCTCACCAGTTATATTGTTAGACATATATATTGTCGCACCAGTTATATTATAATACAAGTTGTTACTCCTCTTGTAATACGTTGTTTTACCTGTAAACCAGAGTGAAGGCATCTAGCTAAACTTCGGTATATAAAAAACACATAAATAAATAAATACCTGAGGTAACCAATAAACATGCATCTGTGCCCAAATTCAAGGCATCAATTCTCTGAATAAACTCAGTAGAATCACGAATGTAAGAGCGAGCTGCTGATATCGTAGGACTTAAAAATGAATCAATAAATTGTGATAATGGTTCCATCAGTGATCCTATTACCGATACAATAGGTCTACCTGGCGGTGCCCTTAGGGACTTATGTATTTTAGGAAGTAAATAAAAAAAACCGGCAAACGAGGGTAAGGTTCAAATGGAAAATAGTATTCAGATGAAGAAATAAACTTTTGGTGGAGACCATATTGTAGAATAGATAACAGAGTCTGTAAACTTACAGTGGGATCCATCTCAAGAGGCTTATAAAAATTAGTATCAGATAGCTGGCGATTCGCCTCAGCATAGTAGGCAACAGTGTCCATGATAATTGTTCCACCCCCTTTATCAGCCGGGAGAATAATGATATTTGTATCTTGTCTTAATGTTTCACATGCCTGTTGCTCATGGGAGGATAAATTATTGAAACAGAAAGATGGCTGAATTTCTAATTGCTCCACTGCTCGTAACACTAGTTGTTCAAAAGTATTAATACCGGATCAGGAGGTCCCAGGGGTAGCCACCTTGATTTACGACATAACTTGCAATCATTTTGAGAAGATGGAGATTCTGCAAATAATTTTTTAATTTTCACCACTCAAAAGAGCTTTTATTAGTGCACCCGTGTAGAAAAGGAGTTATATTTAGATGAAGGAACAAAGGAAAGCCCCTTCTTTATTAAATGCAATTCATGACAAGTCAAATCACGTTTAGACAGATTGAACACTGTTCGATGAGCCCTTTGAGACCTGGTCGTTCTCTTGTCCCGCATCGGTCCAGTTGTAGGTATTCTCTGGGGATTGTGATTGAGTCCCATATGATTCTTCCATATTGATGAGAAAAAATTGGGATTCCTAAAAGAAACTTCACCGGTAACTTCAGAATTAGAAATTGTCACAGAATGATGTTAATTAACCGATTGCTGCCCCGAATTCTCTTCATCGGAGGAGTTACTTGACGAACTATCAAAAGGTTGTGGTTTCTTTGGAGATCTACTTTTGTCCATACATGGGTATATATATACATACCCCCATGTTGTAGTCATATTCATCTTGTTGGAATTTCTTAATTTTTAAAGCTTTCAGCCCAGTCCAGTATTTTTGCATATTGTCCTTGTATTCAGCAAGCTGCAATGAAAATGAATCTACTGGCGATCTAATTTGTAATTCTGTAAGTTGTTTCTCTAAAGAAGTCTTAATTTCAGTCACAGATGTATTAGCAGTTTCAATTATCAATAACATCATCATAAGAACATTTGTTCAGAATTGCATTCCATCTACTAATGAAATCATTGTCATGAGCATATAAAAAAGGTTCTTTCAAAATCCTTAAACCCCTCTGGATCCGTTCTACCTGACAATATTCATTTAAGGAGGTGGAGTGAAGCTCTGTACGGATAAGTCTTTTTCGTTCTTTTATGATTGAAGCCCAATCAGTACTTATGTCTTGATTTGAATCAGCAAACAATCTAATACCAGACAATACATTATTAGCAGCCTGGTCAGTATAACTGAACATCTCCATTTTTTATGCCTCAACCATGTCTGTCAACTAACAAAACAGACAAGTCGACAAAATATTGGTTGTATGGGTCAGCAACTGCTTATAGTTCATACTTTACAATTTATTGAGTCTTTGTGTAGTTGTATCTCTAAACACAGTCAACATGGATTTACCCAAGGGCAGTCTTGCTTCACAAATCTGCTTTTTTTTTTTTTTTTTTTTGAAGGGATTAATACATTTGGATAAAGATGAACTGATAAATGTAGTGTATTTGGATTTTCAGAAGGCGTTTGACAAAGTCCCTCATGAAAGGCTTCTAAGAAAACTAAAAAGTCATGGATAGGAGGCGATGTCCTTTCGTGGATTACAAACTTGTTAAAAGACAGGAAACAGAGAATAGGATTAAATGGTCAATTTTCTCATTGGGAAAAGGGTTAATAGTGGAGTGCCTCAGGGATCTGTACTTGGTCCGGTGCTTTTCAATATATTTATAACTGATCTGGAAAGGAATGCGACGAGCGAAGTTATCAAATTTGCAGATGATAAAAATTATTCAGAGTAGTTAAATCACAAGTGGACTGTGATACATTGCAGGAGGACTTTGCGAGACTGGAAGATTGGACATCCAAATGGAAGATGAAATTTAATGTGGACAAGTGCAAGGTGTTACATATAGGGAAAAACAACCCTTGCTGTAGTTACACGATGTTAGGTTCCATATTAGGAGCTACCACCCATGAAAAAGATCTAGGCATCATAGTGGGTAATACTTTGAAATTGTCGGCTCAGTGTGCTGCAGCAGTCAAAAAAGCAAACAGAATGTTAGGAATTATTAGGAAGGGAATGGTTAATAAAATGGAAAATGTCATAATGCCTCTGATTTGCTCCATGGTGAGATCGCACCTTGAAAACTGTGTGCAATTCTGATTGCTGCATCTTAAAAAAAAAAAAAAAAAAAAAAAAAAAAGATATAGTTGCGACGGAGAAGATACAGAGAAGGGCGACCAGAATGATAAAGGGGATGGAACAGCTCCCCTGTGAGGAAAGGCTGAAGCGGTTAGAGCTGTTCAGCTTGGAGAAGAGATGGCTTGAAGATATGATAGAGGTCTTTAAAATAATGAGAGGTCTTGAATGAGTAGATGTTAATCGGTTATTTATACTTTCAGACAATAGAAGGAATAGGGGGCACTCCATGAAATTAGCAAGTACCACATTTAAGACCTATTGGAGAAAATTATTTTTCACTCAGCGCACAATTAAGCTCTGGAATTTGTTGCCAGAGGATGTGGTTAATGCAGTTAGTGTAGCTGGGTTTAAAAAAGGTTTGGATACGTTCTTGGAGAAGTCCATTAACTGCTATTAATCAAGTTGACTTAGGGAATGGCCTCTGCTATTACTGGCATCAGTAGCATGGGATCTTCTTGGTGTTTGGGTAATTGCCAGGTTCTTGTGGCCTGGTTTGGCCTCTGTTGGAAATAGGATGCTGGGCTTGATGAACCCTTGGTCTCACCCAGCATGGCAATTTCTTATGTTCTTACTTGAGTCCTGAACACAACGAATGGGAAATTTATCTCATCAAGAATTTTAATCTTCCTCTGACATTGACAACGCTTCTGTTTTGTCCAATTTAAATTTTAAATCCTGCCAATGCACCATAACCAGAAAAGTCTTCCAGAAGTACAGGCAGCGAAGTAGTCACGTCTATGATGTGAACTAATAGAACATCCGCAAAAGCTGAAAGTTTAAAAGGTGGAACATCTAGTTTTTCTGATGGAATCCCTTGAATGGCCTCATTCTTCCTTATCCTTTTTAGAAGTGGTTCCAAAAAGAGAAGCAGCAGTAAAGGGAACAGAGGGCATTCCTGACTGGTTCCCTGCTGGACCACCAATGTCTCAGATTGAATCCCGTTTGCTAATATTACGGCTAATGGCTTATATAGGAGCTCAATTATATTATGGAACTGTCTCTTTATACTCACCTCAGTGAGCATCTTATACATAAGCATCCAATCAACATGATCGAATACTTTTTCAGCACCAAAACTAAGAAGGAGAGAAAGTTTCTTTTCTATACTGAGTTCCATTGAATCCACTGCTTTGTGGACATTGGATGTCTAAGATCTACCGTTCACAAAACCCACCTGTTCATCCCCTATCAAAGCTGGTAAGTAGCGAGCTAATCTCTCCACTGTTATCTTGGCTAACAGTTTCACTTCGACATTCAAAAGAGAGATGGCCCTATAAGATCTAGGTTTAAATGGGTTGCGACCTGTTTTAGGCAAGACCGTTATATAGGTGATGTTGGGAGCATATGGGACATTCCCCTTTTCAACTCTGCAAATATCGCCCCCACCAGTGGTAGAATTTTCTCACCCATCAGTTTAAAAATCTCTGCCGAGTACCGGTGTTTTAAGGAGCTGCGCTTGTTGAATTTCTTTTTGGATCTCCTTTAATTGGATGGGGGCATTCAAGACCTCTTTTCGAGTCTCTTAATTTTGGTAATCTTACTTGAGCAAGGTGCTCTTGTCAACAGATGAGGCCCCTATATAAGTTCTGGTAGAAGTCTCTAAATATTGCACAAATATCTTTGGTAGCATTTTGGATCTGCTCTGTATCATCTCTGAAAGCCTTTATGTATCTCGTGTCCCCCCCCCCCCCCCCCCCCCCCCCCCTCCCCAATACCTGTTTCAGGTCCAAAATTATGGAACTCTTTGCCAATTGAATTAAGATTGGAAAGAGATTTTGCAGCTTTTAAAAAAAAAAGATCTTAAAACATGATTATGAGAGTTCAACTGTTAATCAGCACATATTTGCAGAAGAAAATTTTAAGATATGCAATTGGTAGAGGCTTGCTAATTCTCTGTACACTTTGTTTTAGGCTCTCCTCTTATTATTTTATTATGTAATTGTATTTCTTTTAATGCAAACTGTTTTTTGCTTTTGTTTTATTTTAATTTATTGATTCATTGTTTTATTGTTATTTTATTATAAACCATTGTGATTTGGCTAACAGAATAACGGTATATAAACCTAATAAATAAATAAGTCTTAGTTAACACTGCTAGAATGCTAGTGAATTTATTACCTAAGTGACAGAATTGTCCTTTATAGAATTGAAGCGATTTCTGGGCTCTTTTGTGTAACAAAGAGTTTAGCACTATCTGAACGTCTATAAACCTAGCCCTTTTATCTGCCGTGGAATATACAAGATTTCTTTTGCTATCGCTTTTCTCCTAGCGGCAACAACAAAAATTATTTTGCCCCTCATTACAGTCTTAGGTGTTACTCTGTGTGTTTAATTCATAGTAAAGAATTCTTCCAATTTTCTTAGCAAGTATTAGCAAGTATTTCTGGAATTCTTGATCATTATTTAGATATCTGGGAAACCGCTATGGAACACTAGATTCAGTTTGTCAAAATCCTTCCAAATCTAGCCATACCAGCAAATGGTCCGATATCTCTATTGAACCTATTTCTATTTTTGAAACTCTTGAGAATTCACTACTCTTCACCAACAAATAGTCTATATGTGTGTGCCATGTGCCCTAAATGTATGTGTGTATTCTTTATCAGTTGGGTGGAGCATCCAGCAAGCATAAACCAAGTCCAAACTATTGGAGACACAAGATACCCCTTTTGTAGGATGAAATTCTGGTAAACGCCACCCGAAGATCTGTCCAGTGTTCATGGACGCAATTAAAGTCCCCACCTAATACGAGAGAGCCCCAAGAACTATCGGCCAGCATCCATACTAGTCGGGTGTTTGGCCGAACAATGTTCCTTCTATTAATAAGAATCTTCTACTAATAAGAATCTTCCCTCTGGATCAGCATTTTTTAGCATTAAGTCTTCGCTGCCAGATTTTAGACCATTCCTCGAGCTTTGCTAGATCCCTCCTCATGTTTTCCACACTTTCCTGGCTGTCCATCCTGTTACAGATTTTGGTATCATTGGCAAAAAAACCCCCAAAAAACTGGTGAAGAATTTTTCTTTACTTCTTTAATGGCCAGTGACAAGGAAAGCACTCTTTAACCATTATTGTCAAAAGTGCTTCCACTAAGGCATGTTAATAGTACTTTATATACTTTCCATGCCCTTTATCTTTTGCCTTTACCCGTGTAGCTTGTACACAGTAGGAGCCATGGTGTTCACTAGCAGACATGCATGAGCTGTGCCATAAACTCTATATGTTCAGTATAATTAGTTGATTCCATTAGCTCCCTCGTCTAGGTCTTTGTTTTGACAGAACACTTGTAGTCTAACCCATTGATGTCCATAGTAATTGCTTCCCATTGATCTTAATGGAGCAAAGGTTTCACGTTCTTAGACATCTTGGAAGCATGTTTCAGCTCCTGAGATACTGTATGACTGACCATTAACAAGTCAGATGCCAGGTTTCATTAATATAAATTGATAATTTTTATTTTTTTTTTAACTTTTATAGCATGAAAGATGAAGAAGAACAGATGTGTCCCATTTGCTTATTAGGCATGCTGGATGAGGAAAGCCTGACTGTCTGTGAAGAAGGCTGCAGAAACAAGTTACACCACCACTGCATGTCGATCTGTAGGTCACTTACTATTTTTTTTTTTGTATCACGTAAAATTATTTATGGATTTCTGAACATTCAGCTTGTGGTACGTTTGAGTATAAATGCATGTAGAGTACAAGGAGAAGCTGTGTTTTTAATAAAATATTGTATGTGACTTGAGCCACAGCATAAACTGGAGTGTCCATATGGTTGTCCTGCTGTTTTGAGTTGACAGAAAAACACCAACCATTTTTCCCGTTTCTTTCCTATCTGAAATTACACAAAACACCTAATGAAGTGTTTGTGTTGTTTATACCATTTTAATGCATGCTGTTTGCAAAAGTCACCAAAGTGCATGTTTACCTTTCTACTTGGACTGTTCAGTTCAGCAGAATTTTCTCCCAAGAGGATAGGTTGTAGGTGTACACTCTGTTCAGTCCCTCCACTTTCCATGCACTCTTGTGAATCACTTAAAACTATGGAGACCACGCTCTGAGTCCAACAGTCTCATTTTTTGCCTGACACAGGTGATACAGGTTCCAATATGAGGCGTATGTATGAATGTAGGTTTTCCTAAGTGTCAGGTAAGGGCACTGAAATCAGTGTTGAATGCTGCGGCTTGTTTGCTGATGGGGGGACTCCTTTGAGGGATCACATTACCTCGGTACTGAGGTCCCTGCATTGGCTCCCTGTCAATCAAAGAATTAAATTTAAGATTTTCTAGTGTGTAGCCATATGGACTCAGGACCAGTGGGTTATGTGTTAGCAGATGGGAGATGGTGACCTCAGCTCCTCAGTATCTCTGTCTCCTAGCAGATGTGGACACTATCCCACATACTAGCACAATGTGAGGAAATTACAGCAAAGAAGACAAAATTTACCATAAAGAAGATCGAGCCCCACTCTCCTGCGGTGATACCTAAGAGTGCCTCCCCTAGTTGAGAATTCCTGAGGTGATTTTCAATATCCCTCAGAGGTGTTCCTTGGTCCGGTAGCCGGCCCCCGGCATGGACAGCCCCTAGAGCGGCTGAAAGGCAGCGGGTGCATATCTGAGCGAGGCGGTGAAGGTAAAGCCCTTCCCCCTGCAGCTGGAGACCGTCCTGGCACGTGATCGGTAAGCGCCGAGACCAGGTAAGCTGAAAACTTTAAATTAAGGTCTCCGGGGCTCAGAGTGCCGTACCGATTCCGATTTCCATCCAGCGAGGTAAAAGGGAGCACCAATCGGGTTGAGCAGCCTTGATTGGGCTAGGCCCCGGTCCGATGCAGGGGTCCAGACACGTGGAAACCCTCGGGGGCGCCATCTTCCCTTCTCGACCGGCGGTACGCGCAGGGCAGGCCAGACGGTCAATACGCCCAACTTGTGCGTCTCCAACGTAGACACGTGCACAACAGCGCACACAACTACACACACAGCCGTGTTTAAAACTACACGCGCGCATTGTGCTCACGTGCATAACTACGCGCATATTAAAAGCACATTACCTGTGTGTCTATACACAGGCAATGGCACTGGCATCCAAGAAGCCCAGAAAGCACTCTTTGCACAGCCTGCCACATCAGAGCCGCACAGCCTGAATTGGAATCCTGCTTGTGTCGTCATTGCGAAGAAGCCCAGGGGGGGTACCAAAGCCTGGTTTCTCACTATCTGAAGATGGGTCCAGAGTTACTACATAGGATAGGACCCCAGATCTATGCAACCCCAAAATCGCATCTCCGCAAGAGGGGCATCTCAGGGGCCCCTACTCTGACTCCCCCGGGGCTAACATGGACCCAGGGGCCTTCTCCTGGTTAGAATTTTTCCAGGAGCTGCATGCAAGCCTTCGTTCAGGCACAATCAGCCCCAGCTGCGACCCGGGTTCAACCCCAGCCGGAAGCACAAGATCCTCCCAGTCCTGCTCAGATGCCTAGAGACATGCCTTGCCTAACCAAGAATTTCCCTGACAGGGACCCAGACACCTCTGATGATGGTGGCTCTCTGGAGGAAGAAGAAATCCCTCCAGGCCTGGAGCCATACAGAACCATGCTTCGCTTCTTCCACAGGAATGAATTACCAACCCTTGTTTCCCAAATTCTGAAGGCGGAACCAAAGAAGAACCTCATCTTGGTGTCCCTTCGTAAGGCCTCATGCTGTTTTCCAATGATGGAAGCCATTCAGGAACTGATTGACCTGGAGTGGGATGCCCCGGAGGCCAGCTTTAAAGGAGGTCGGTCCTTGGAAGCCTTGTACCCTCTGGAACCAGCAACCAGCCTGCATTTCCCGAAAGTGGATGCCATGGTCTGCGCCATCCCAAAGCGAGCAACCATTCCCGTTGAGGGAGGGGCTGCATTGAAGGATGGATTGAAGGATACTCAGGATAGATGATTAGAATCCTTTCATAAGCAGGCCTTTGACGCAACAGCAATGACACTGCAGATTGCTTCCTGCTGCACGCTGGTGACACGTTCCTGTTTGCTCCTCGAGAGAGAGAGAGGCAAATAACTCCGGAATGTATGCCAGTGAAATGATTGAACCTGCAGCAGCCTTCCTGATGGACGCAAGCTCAGATCTGGTCCGTACCTCAGCCAGAGGAGTAGCCTCGGTAGTGGCGGCCAGAGGACAGTTATGGTTGCAGAATTGGTCTGCTGATGCAACTTCTAAAGCGAATCTCACAAGAATGCTCTTTAAAGGATCTTGCTTATTCGGAAGCTAATTGGAGAAGCTAGCCAGCAAGTAGGGCGAATCTCCAGTGCCTCAGCTACCGGAGAACAAGGGTAAAAGATCCCAGCTCCCCTCCCCCAGAAGAACTAGGAGCAGAGGCTCTCAACCCTTTCGACCCTACAGGAACTAGTCGTTCCAGGCACCTCGTCCCTCCGGAAGGTCCAGCCCTTTTGGAACCGACAAACCAAGAGAGGAACAGGCCCGGCGGCAGGCTCCAGCCATGCTCCCCAATGAGAATGGGCCGACCCATCCACAGGAAGAGGAAATATAGAGGGTCGACTTTCCCTCTTCTACCAACGATGGGTCGAGATCACATTGGACAAATGGGTACTAAACATCATTATCACCTTGCCACTCCCACACCAAGAGACTGGCAGTGGAAGCCACTCTGACAAGACTACTCAGTCTGAAGGCTATAACTCCGGTTCCTACGCCCCAGCAAAATACAGGGCGTTATTCCATCTATTTTATCGTTCCCAAGAAAGAAAGAAAGATCATTCCGACCCATCTTGGATCTCAAGAACGTCAATCGTCATCAGCAGATACTACACTTCGGCATGGAAACTCTCCACTCCGTAATAATGGCAGTACAACCAGGAGAGTTCCTAACCTCCCTGGACCTTTCCGAAGCCTACCTTCACATCCCAGTCCATCAAGATCACCAGCGTTTTTTACGATTTACGGTTCTGGGACACCATTACCGGTTCCGAGCGCTACCCTTCGGCCTAGCAACCACCCCCAGAACATTCTCCAAAGTTATGGTGGTCATGGCGGCAACACTGAGGAAGGAAGGGATCTTGGTACACCCTTACTTGGACGATTGGCTGATCAGAGCGAAATCTTCGGAAGAGAGCCGACAGGTGACCAGCAGAGTGAAGAACCTACTGCAGGAACTTGGCTGGGTCGTGAACACTGTCAAGAGCAGTCTACAGCCCTTTCAGTCTCTAGAGTACCTGGGGGCCTGTTTCGACACCAAACAAAACAAGGTCTTCCTCCCTCCCCCGAGGAGGAGGAAGCTGATGGAATAATTACGACGAATGATGACCAGTACACGCCCCAAGGTATGGGACTACCTCCAAGTCCTCAGGCTCATGGCTTCTTACAAGCTTTTACCTAATGCTCATTCATCCTCATAATAGCATTAAACTTTTCCACTGTACCTCCTTTCAGCTTTCTCCTTACTGCTATAGCGGTAACATATATTTCCGTCCCATACTGTTCTATGGCATATTTGTCTATATTACTATTTCCTTAGTTCCTAACCACAACCAGCCTGCACCCCTTTCCGTCTTTATTTTCCCTTGGATTTTCCCTTGGCCATCTTTTACTTAGCAATCCTTCTGTTCATTTTTGCAACTTGCGTTTCTTTTCACAATTTTTAACTATGATATTCAAACATTTGTTTTTCCAATCCTTGCAATATTTTGCAACCTGTATTCTATATCACCCTATTTAAATATGTTTTATGCTCCTACTTAATCATTGACTCAACTAGTGTGGACCTTCTAAATCCTTCAACTGTTCATTAGTTGTAATTAGCCTTGTTTTTTATATTGTTTCTATCCTATCTAGTTCAATTGTAAACCACTATTGCTAATCGTTATGTTAATTGTAAACCGATGTGATGTTATTAAATGAATGTCTGTATATAAAAGCTGCAAATAAATAATTAACCCTGGTCAAGGGCTCACATGTGACCTCTCCAGTGCTCCTTACTGTCACGCTGGAACCCACTGTCCCAGGACTACACAATTCGCCTCCAACTACCATCGTCAGTGGTGGTTACAGGAAGACCACCTGAGCAGGAGAGTAAGCTTATCCCCACCGAACCGGATCATGTTCACCACAGATGTGAGCCTACGAGGATGGGGAGCCCGCTGTCAGGAACTGATGGCCCAGGGACAAGGGAACAAGGAAGAGGCAGGATGGGACATAAACCGACTGAAGCTCGAGCAGTCAGACTAGCGTGCCTGCGATTCAGCCACAGGCTCCAAGGGCAAGTAATCCGAGTAATGTCAGACAAAGCTACAACGGTTGTGTTGTGTCCGACGCTGTCCGACGTCTCTGCTCCTCCCACCTTACCTCGTTGGCAACTCCCTCCGGAGTTGATGGAAGGCTAGCTGCTGCGGCATCTCCAGACCACAGGGGACTAGTTCTTCTAGTGGCCCCAGATTGGCCAAGATGCCCATGGTATGCAGACATGCAAAGACTCCTTGCAGGAAGCTCTCTGTGCCTACCTCCACACAGGGACCTTCTCCAGCAGGACCCAATTCTTCATGAAGATCCATCTCGATTCTCTCTTACGGGTCTGGTCCTTGAGAGGACTATCCTGAAGAAGTGTGGTTACTCAAAGGCCAAGACTGACACCCTGCTCCGCGCGCTCAAGTTCTCAACATCGCTGGCATACATACGGATCTGGAGAATATTTGAAGCCTGGTGCGAGGACCGCGGGGTATCCTCGCGGAGAGCCAAGATTCATATGATTCTGGAATTTCTACAGGATGGTATGAAGAAAGGGTTGTCACTCAGCTCCCTCAAGGTTCAAGTAGCAGCCCTCCTGCTTCAGAGCCGAAGTGAACGGAATCAGTATATCAGGTCATCCGGACTTAGCCCGTTTTCTAAAAGTGGTTAAGCAACTTCGACCACCCCTAAAGTGGCCGGTGCCCCTCTGGAACCTCAATCTGGTATTGGACTTTCTAGCGGGGGCTTCCTTCAGACCAATGCGCAATCTGTCACTACGCCTCTTAACATTGAAGACTGTATTCCTGGTGGCAATATGTTCTGCCCGTCGCATCTCCGAGCTGCAGGCACTATCCTGTCGGGAACCGTTCCTTAGGTTCATTCCTGGAACGATACAGCTTCGCACTGTCCCCTCCTTTCTACTGAAAGTGGTCTCCGAGTTTCATTTGAACCAAGCCATCTGCCTACCAGCTCAGAAGGAACATAAGGACTCTGAAGACTACCACCGCCTTCGCCATCTAAATGTCGGCAGACTCCTGTTATGATACCTGGAACAATCGGAAACGGATCGCCTGTTTGTCCTTAACAGCAGGAAGAATCAAGGCGAAGCGGCCTCACGAACGACTATAACTCACTGGATTAAGGAAGTAATCAAGGCAGCCTACATAGAAGCAGGAAAGCCCTTACCCCTACAGGTTAAGGCTCATTCTACTAGGGCCCAGGCAGTATCCTGGGCAGAAGCCAAGTTACAGTCACCCGCCGAGATCTGTCGAGTGGCGACGTGGTCCTCCCTACACACCTTCTCTAGGTTCTACTGCCTGGACGTCCAGGCCCGAGAAGAGACAACCTTCGCAATGGCAGTACTAAGTGGGCCACGGGCAGCCTCCCGCCCTGTCCGGGAGTAGCTTTTGTACAGCCCACTGGTCCTGAATCCATCTGGCTACATGCTAGGAAATGGAGAAATTACTTACCTGATAATTTTGTTTTCAGTGTAAGATGGACTCAGCATCCCACCCACGGCTGCCCCCAGAGAAAGAGGGCCTTGAAAAGCGAACCTCAAGATTAAATGAATATGGGTAAGCTGTTGCCTACCCATAGTTCAGGATCCCGCAGTTAGTCTGGTGTCGGCGTTAACTTGGTTGAGTGCACTGGTGGTCTCCAGTTTTGAAATCAGTTTCATCAAGTCTAATCAGTTTTTAATCATGTTGTTTAAGCAAGATATATATATCCACAATAGCTTTTTGAGGAGGATACTGAGGAGCTGAGGTCACTGCAGGGGTATATCTAGGGTGACGTCAGCTTTGAAATCTGACTCCGTCTCCCATCTGAAAGCAGAAGAGCACATAACCCACTGGTCCTGAGTCCATCTGTCTACACTAAGGAAAACGAAATTATCAGTAAGTAATTTCTCCATTTTATCCCTGACTTACTGGGCAGTTCATGGGCAGGGGCAGGATTATTTAAAGTCACAAGTGTCTTGGTGTTCTCCGCTGCGATCATTGCGTTCTGAGGGGGCTTCTTTATTAGCAGTCAAAGAAGGCACCACAGTTACAGGCCGATACAGAAAAACGCGTGGGAGAGCCAGCAAGCGTACAGGCCACTCTCCTGGGTGCATGATTCAGGAGGGTGGCCTATGCAAATTAGGGCCTGCGGTAAAAAGAGGAGCTAGGGACACTAGCACGTCCCTAGTGCCTCTTTTTTTGACAGGAGCAGTGGCTGTCAGCGAGTTTGACAGCCGACGCTCAATTTTGCCGGCGTCTGTTCTCAAACTCACTGACAGCCATGGGTTCGGAAAACGGACGCCGGCATAATTGAGCATCCGTCTTCTGACCCACGGGCTGCAGGCTGATTTTAAATTTTTTTAAATTTTTTTTTGGTATTTTTGGGGCCTCTGACTTAATATCGCTATGATATGAAGTCGGAGGTTGTGCAGAAAAGCAGCTTTTTCTTCTTTTCTGTACACTTCCCCGGCACCGGCAGAAATTAATGGCTGCACATTTTGCTTTCTGGATCGCATGGGAATAACTAATAGGGCCATCCACATGCATTTGCATGTTGCGGGTGCTATTAGTTTCAGGAGGGGGTTGGACACGCATTTTCGACGAGCTATTACTCCTTACAGTATACAGTATCGGCCCGTTAGATTGCAGGAGACTAAGAATAGAGCTTTCTTCTGGGTTGCCCCTTCTTTGTGGAATGGGATTCCTTTGGAAATCCATCAGTTACAGGATTATAAGACCTTTCGGAAGCAGGTGAAGGCTCATCTGTTCTGGGAGGCCTCGGGAGTGTAGTTTTTTTTTTTGTTTTGTTTTTCTTATTTGTGTATGTGAAATTGTAAGCCGCCTAGAACAGGTAAGAATTTGCTACACATATATAAATAGATATAATAAAGAAGCTCTGTTAAAATTGAAAAAATACATATACATATTTTTTACTTTTAACTTATCTTTTTATGGGGTTAAATTATTTTGTCCTATTTTAGGGGCAGAAGAATGTCGAAGAAACAGAGAGCCTCTCATCTGTCCTCTTTGTAGATCAAAATGGAGATCCCATGATTTTAATAGGTATGTCGTCAGTTAATTGAGTGTTTAGATGATATTTCAGTGAATGTATTTTAATGCAAAATACTTGAAGTATGAAGGGTTGATTTCTTTATTTAATTACATTATTTACATAATTTTAAAAATGTTAAGAGAAGACTCTTAACTTTCATTATTTATTGACAGTCATGACTTGACAAATCCCGTGGATTCGTCTTCTGTTCATCGGTCTGTACAGCACCAAACCCCACAACAGCAATCGGCAGCGGAATCACAGAGGAGATCTCAAGAGAATAATTTTAACTTAACTCACTATGGAGTCCAGCAAATCCCTTCTGCCTACAAAAATTTAGCTGAGCCCTGGATTCAGGTAACTTTAATTTTGTGTTTACAGCTATCAAGGAGACTACATAAAGATTAAAATGTAGGGTTGGTTTTGTTTGGCCAGGCACTGCATAATAACATCTAAAGTAATCTAAAAATGTGTTTTTAAAAGGATGGTGCAGGGCAGCTAAATGTTTCTCTAGGCTCAAATGCCTGTTGGCCACATACGTACCAATAATGGCTTGCGGTAACTTGTGTATGCCTCTTGTGTCCACCTTACATTGGTAGGACGATATCAGAAGGAAATGAGAATCTTTTAGAGCATTTGGCCGTGGCCTACCAGCACTGATTTTTTGAAAATATGATTGTGGAACAAGCTTTTGACTGCTATCTACAGTACAGGCCTCCATTTGACTTCCCGCCCCAAATGAGTTTGAAAGAGGTGTGAAGCGATTCTAAAACTGAACCGTATGCCGCCATCTTGGAATATGTTTAAAACTGGTTTCCAATTGATTTGTGCAGATTATTAAATAAGAGCATTACTCAATAGAGAAAATAGCCTTGATGGCATACAGTGACACATGCACTGTCTTATTCTTTTGTTTTTGTTAAGAACAGATTAAATGTCCCTCCATGCCAGCTCTGTGATATCTATTATCATTTCTCCAGCCAGAACAGTTAAAAAGAAATCAATCAGTTTAATCGTATCTTTCTCTTTCACTTTTCCATTGATTGTACTTGAGACAAATTACATAACAAATCTAAAATGCAGTGAATAACAAGGTAAAATATATTATGTTTTTCAAGGTAAAATAGAAAACACATTAAATACAGCAAGGAGTCCCATAACTGATGAAGCTCATCTCCTAGTTGCTGTAAGCTGTAAATCAGAGTAAGGATTTTTTTTAGACAGCTCCGTCAGCCAAGCCCGAAACCCCAGTGAATTTGTATGGAATTAACTGGTCTCTTAAATATAAAGGGGCGAGGTCTTGTAAAAACTTAAAAATAAGGGATAAAACTTTGAACTGGTGGCAATATTTTACAGGTTGCTATTCCTATGAGTGCTCTGCAAACAGTGTTTTATCATACTTTTTAAATTAAGGAGAGCTTAGAAATGACATCCAAGCTGTAATTACAGAAGATGTGTGTATGTAAATATGTATATATAGGTTTTAAATAAAAATGTGGGTACCTAAAATAGTATATCTGTCAGATAACCCTAAAATAGGGTAAGTAACACCACTAATGTTTTAAATGATTTGAGAGATGCAAGCTTTATTAGACAATAGCAAAGAATAACAAAACTATTCAAAAACCCACACATATATTAATCAATTATCCTAGTCAGTCATTCCTCATTCATACTACTGCTAAACTCTTTAGTGTTATGCATTTATAGCATGAATAAATATCATCATAAAACATTGCCAAAATATATACAGAGTGCTTATAATGAAACAATAAAACCCTTTCCCTTGTCTGTTTGCCAGAGCTGTATCTGTAGCAGACTTCAGTGGCTCGATGTGACACTAACATCACTGCATTTGTATTGCAAGGAGGCATTGAAGTCTGCTACAGATACAGCTCTGGCAAATAGACAAGGGAAGGTTTCCAACACACTGAGAAGACATTTGAAGTTCACATATGATTATGCTGTATTTAGTAGAGATGTGCATTGTTTAGTTCTTTCGGTTCGGGCTTCAATATCGGGCCCCCGCAGGAAATTTCATTTTTCCTGCAGTTCGTTTTTTTCTTTTTTTCCTGGGTTCCGATTTTCGTGTTAGTGCACGAACTAAGAATTTTTCTGAAATTTCGGAAAAATTCCATTCATTTTTTGGTGCCCTCGAACCATGACAAATTAAACAATTTCATTGAAATTGTCTAATTCGTGAAAAACAAATGCACGTCTCTAGTATTTAGCAAGCTGCTAATTAACTACAGTTGAAGTCTCGAGACAGTGAATTGGCAAATTGACAATATAGCGTAGAATCAACAATAAGAGATTGAGTTCTCTTCACTTAATACATTCCATGGTATCAACACAAGAATAGTTATGAACCATAATTTCCCCTGAAGAAGCCTGTTTGGCGAAAGAGGCCTTTGTTGCAGTGTAAGTAGATTTGGTTAGTGTGCTTCTAAATTCAGTTAACAGAATATTTTTTTAACTCAATAGCAGGAATTACCCAGGTCTGAACAGACTTTTATGAAAATCTTGTGCAAAATCAAGTGCTGAAAGTTAACAGTCTTAGTTGGAACAGTTGAATTAATGGTGTACTCGCTAACCACCACACCTTATTCTATGATTGGAAATTGAGGGAGGCAGAACCAAGCATGGGGTATGTAAAGCCATGCCCCTATGCAGGTTCACCATTTGTTTTTTTCTAGGTGTTGCTCATTATAGTATTGCCTGTTCTTATCTGTATGTCAAGTTTTTCCATCTCTTTTTAAATAGGTATTTGGAACGGAGTTGGTTGGCTGTTTGTTTTCTCGAAACTGGAATATCCGCGAGATGGCACTTAGACGTCTTTCCCATGACGTTAGTGGTGCTCTTCTATTGGCCAATGGTGAAAGCACTGGAAGTTCGGGAAGCAGTGGTGGGAGCAGCACTAGTGCTGGAGCTGTGCCTGCTGCTAGTGGGTCATCTCAGACCAGTATCTCAGGAGACATTGTTGTGGAGTCCTGCTGCAGTGTGCTATCCATGGTTTGTGCTGATCCTGTCTATAAAGTCTACGTTGCTGCTTTAGTAAGTAATCTTTGCAGTTCATAAAATATTTTAATTGGCTGTAGAGCAGCTTGTCAGTCAAAAGTAGAAAAAGCATCAGATCAAAGGGTTTCATTTGTAGAGGGCACTATAAGGGTGCAAGCAGGTTGCACTTCAGTCAGCAAGAAGATACCACTGATACAGGAAAGAAGGTGTTACTGCTAGTCTTGTTTTCAAAGTGGAAAAGAACCTCCTTCATGCTTTTGCATTACAGTGAACTGACAGTTACTTGCCATATTGTCTCCCTTCTGGTGTCAAATGGTATATTGGGTAATCCTTCCTCAAAAAGAGCCCTAGTAGGCATTAGCTAAGCAAGCCCGTTAATTTGTTGTGTTTCCCAGTGCTATGCACTGCACACGCAGGTTCCTGAGCTCAGCCTTTGCTCTTCACGTCTGCCTGGGTAGAGGATACTACAGAGGGCACTATTCATAGTCCCTGGAGAGGAGGAAGTCTCTGCCATTGCACAACAGTGATCCCTAGTGGCCAAACGGTGATCCCTAGTGGTCAGAGAGAGATGGTGGTCCTGGCCAGTGATTGCCAGTATGATTGTTTAGACAGGAGTCAGGGTAGAGTTTTAAAAAAAAATGGGGTGGGGAATCCCCAAATAATTACACATGAAGGTTCATAGAACTTTAGTACAATATAAAACAGAGTTGGAAAGCCCAAAGGAAGAGGACAAAACTGTTGGGACAAAAAAATGTGTACACTTGTGCTGGAAATATTCTTTGATAACATGCAGGATCCTGGCGGTGAACTCCTTTTGTAGTTTAATGTTTAATGAATGGCATTGTAATGATTAAAAACAACTCAGAAGGATTGTAAACTGGTTACACTTGCTATACTTTGAAGGTTCTTCCCAGTTTTTTCCACTAGAGGGAGCTGTAATCCATATCAAAGCATTTTAATTGGTTGTACAGTATTTTAGGAATCAAATCTAGCTTCAAAATAGGTTTGTTATCACTTAGTAATGTAGCATTACCTACTGGTTAAATTTGTAGAAGTTATTTGTGCTCTAGTACACTATAGAGTGGATAACTATTCCATCCAAACTCCAGCCAGACATCTTGGTTTCATTTGTTGGGAAAGGCTGGTTTGGCCTGCTGCTGGATCTCAAAACGTTTGGTAAAGCATTTATAAATGTTAAGATGTGTTAATTTTTTTTTGTCTCTGATGACAGGATGACAGTCCTCACACATCCAATGGAGCCTGACCCAAAAAAATTATGCCAGAGTTTCTAGAACTTTGAGCTTCACTGGGCATGTTCATGTATGCCATTATGCCATGCCAGGGTCTCTCCAGTTTCTTTTTCCACGGAGCCCTTCAGTTGTAGTTCTAGCCTCTTCTCATCCTATCTGAAGTATTTTTTTATACATTTTTCGTGCTTTTTTCTTCTGCTCAGGCTGTCCATCATTTGTTGTTCCCTGGGTAAGGTTTTTCTGTATTTTCCTAAGTTTCCATTTGCTGTCATTTCCCGCTGCAGTGGAAGCTTCCATGCCTGCTGGGGCATTGACCTGTCGCCACCATAGAGTTCAATTTTTCATCCCTTTTGTTCATTGCATTTTCTCTAGTGGGTTCCAGCAGTGCCCTCAATGTCTTAGGACAATCCCTATTATGGACCTCCATGATAGATGTGTCTTGTGCTTGAGGGCATTGCATGGTGTCCATGGGTGCCGCTGGTGCATGGAAATGACCCCAAAAGGATGACAGTCTCAATTGGATCTTTTAGAACTTCTGTTTGGACACTGGAAGACTGATCCATCAATACTGAAGAATCCTGAAGCTGCACAGATGTCAGGGGAACAATAATCTTCCTTGCCGTCAGTGGCTGGTAGGGAACCCAGAGTCAGACCATTGTCATTCTGCTCCAGCTTGAAGAAGGCATCAGGTTCTGCCTCTTCAAATTCAGGATCGAGGAAGTCCCATGCCGATCATCAAGGGAAACCAAAGAAGTATTAGCCAGGAGTAGGTTTGGTCCAGCCCCAGCCAAGAACCACCTTAAGTGGCCCTGTGACGAGGAGAGAGATTATCCTCTGGAAATCCCCACAGTACTTGAATGTAATCTGCTTTAAATTTATTTATTTATTTATTTATTTGTGGTTTTTATATACCGGACTTCGTAGAATAACATCAGTTCGGTTTACATTATAACTTCAAAATCAGCAAAACAGAGGCTTTACATATAACTTATAACTTATGGAAAAAACAGTGAATAAAATTAAATAAACTATATATTAATACGAGACTTAAATAGAGGTTGTTGGATAACTGGGATGATATTGAGAGAAATGATTGGGGATGGAGTAGGGGGAAAGAAAGAATGGGGTAGAGGGAGGGGGGATGGAAATGGACGGAATGTATAGAATTCAAAGTGGAGGGGGGAGGGTTGCATATTGCTTATAGGGAGGGGAATGATGAGTTGCAAGGTTTGCATAGGGGAGGGAGAGGAAGAGTAGCAAGATTGCAAGGAATTCATTCTGCTTTTCGACACTTATTAAAGTGTCGAAAAGCAGAATGAATTTAAAAAAAAAAAATGCCAGGGGCATTGTATGCCACCAATCCACCTCTTGGTTCCGAAGAGGATGTTGCCACCCCTCCTGCTTCCCAGTCGGGATTGGCAGCAATGATTTTTGAGGTGAAACTGGAGAAAACAATCCAGCAGGCCATGGAAAAGTTGCTGCAGGGCCTACCGCTTATCTCCGATCCCTCACCTCCACCATATAGAAGGCCCTCTCTTTAATCTGATTTTTGCGGGCAGTGGCTAAGACCATTCCATTTGTTATAGATGGAGTAAGAATCCAGAAACAAGATACTGGACATCCTCCAGTATGTAGAGCCCCCTAAGGAAATATTGGCAGTCCCAGTTCACAAGATTCTTCAGGAGGATGAGAATGTGGAAGAACCCCCTCTGTGTCTTCCGTAAATAGGATGGTGGATGCAGACTACCTCATCCAAAGCTCTCCTGGATTTGACAAGCGATAGCTGCCACACCAATCTGTGGTCGTCGAATCCACTCTGAAAAAGGCCAAGAGGTCCTGAATCTAGTCCTCTGTGCCCGCAGTAGGAATTATAGAGCTATAGATTCTATTGGGTGGAAATGCTATGCTTATTGCCCATGTAGCAACCTGCCAGCTCTTCATGGGCAAGTATATTTGGAACATCCTGAAGCAAGTGCAAGGGATGGCCAAGCAGCTTCCTCAAAAGCAGTCACTGGTAGACAAAGAGTTGAAGTACGGAAAGGAAACAGTCTGTTCAATTTACAATGTTTTCAAAACGGCATTGAGAATTTCTGCCATAGGCATTGGGGCATGCAGACTCACTTGGCTGCAGGCCTCAGATCTCTCCCTGCAAGTGCAGGAAATTGCTGACATGTTGTGTACTGGAGAGACTCTCTTCAGTAATAGGGTTAAGGATGCAAAGGCAAAGTTCTGAGATTATCATGCAGCAAGCCAGCAGCTCTCCACAGTCATTCTAGACATCTGCCACCTCCAGGAAGTACCTGAAGTCAGGGCAGAGGAGGCACTTCTTCCGCCTGAGGAGGCACTAGTCTCTGTCCCCTTGGTTTAATTTGCAGCAGGCTCCTTATGCACGTTCGAAGCATCAGAGGGCACCTGAGCCCCAGATAACCAGTCAACTCCTGGGGCAGAGTTTTGACTGGATTGTAGAGAGCATAGAGGATCCCAGTACCCATGCCAGAGGACCACCTCGTCGGGGGAAGGCTGCGGTTTTACATTAATCAGTAGCCCATTATAATCTCGGATGTGTGGGTCCTCAGCATCATCAAAAGAGAGTACAAATAAAATCTATTGGGTCTCTCATCAAGATCGATCACTGCACCTGTCTTGGGGGTCAGTTGACACATCATGAAGTGCTTCTAAAGGAGCTCTGCTCTCTCTTGATGGTCAAAGTGGTCAAGCCTGTTCCACTAAGACAAAGAGGGCAGGGGTTCTTCTCCAAGTATGTCCTGACTTCTTTGTAAAAGACTTGTCATGGGAGTCACATGCATCGTTTATGCCATAAGGCCCAATAGCAGACATCAGCTTGGCACATGTTGAGGCTGTTGGGCCTCATGTCATCAGTGATGCATATGACATCTATGGCATATCTTTAGATTGAAGCACCCAATGGACCTTAAGGTCTCGGTGGCTCCAGGCCATTCAAGATCTACGGGACTGCATCTGGATCACTCAGTGGCTCAGGAACTCTAGTCCAGTCTAATTAGGGGAATCCCCTTCCAAATTGCTCCAATCCAGATTGTCCTTATGAAGGAAGTGCCTCACCTGGGCTGGGGAGCTCATATAGATGGTCTCTGCATCCAAGGCTGTTGGTCCACTCAGGAAAAGCTGTTTCAGAGAAACTTCCTGGAGCTCTGGGAAATGTGATATGTTCTTTGGCCTTTCAGAGATCATCTGTCCCATAAAGCTATCCTTGTGCAGATGGACCATCACGTGGTTATGTATTAAATCAACAAGCTGGGAGGTACAGGTTCATACCTTGTTTGTCAGGAGGTTGTCCAGCTGTGTGGCTGGGCAATTTCTGATGATGTGGAGAATGAGTTGGCCGCTGTGGAGAATGAGTTGGTGGACAGACCAAGTCAGTGCTTGCAGCCACACAATTTGTCCTTGAATCAAAGAATATCAAACCAGATATTCCACTGCTGGGGAACTCCAGTGGTGGATTTGTTCATGTCTCTTTGGAACAGGAAAGGTCCCACTGTCTTCCAGACAGGGGGCACTTTTGCTCTGCATTGGGACAAAGGTTTTATGTATGCATATCCTCTTATTCCACTAGTTGCAAATGTTTTATCAAAGCTCAAAGAAAACAGGGGGACCATGATCTTCATAGCCGCCTTTTGGCCGAGATAGTTCTGGTTCTCACTCCTGCGTGAGATGTCCATCCGGGAACTAATCAAGTTAAGGGTTTTTCCCCCAACTCTCATCACTCAGTATCAGGGCAGGTTGCGCCATCCCATCCTCAAGTATTCATCACTCACTGCTTGGATGAGTTTGATTCTGCAATCCCTTGCACTGAGGATGCATTTTGTGGTCTTTAGGCTTCAAGGACAGATTCTACTAGAAATTCTAATAGAATGAAATGGAGGAGGTTTGCCATGTGATATGAGCAAAAGGCTCTAGATCAGGGGTGGGTAATTCCGGTCCTCGAGGGCTGCAAACCCAGTCGGGTTTTCAGGATATCCTTAATGAATATGCATATGAGAGACCTGCATACACACTGCCTCAGTTGTATGCAAATCTATTTCATGCATATTCATTAGGGGTATCCTGAAAACCCGACTGGTTTTTGCAGCCCTTGAGGACCGGACTTGCCCACCCCTGCTCTAGATCCTTTCTTCTGCTTCTACACAAAAAACTGCTTGATTACATTCTATATTTGTCTAAAACTGATCTCAAGGCCACCTCCCATTAGGGTCCATCTCAGTGTGATTAGCGCCTCCTATCACGATGAAGAAGGTAAGCACTTCTATGTAAAGCCTTTAGTTGTAGGTTTCATGGGGGATTTGCTTGATTTGAAGCCTCTCAGAGCTTCCACTGTGTCTTGGGACCTCAGTGTGGTTTTATCCCAGCTGAACAAAGCTCCCTTTGAGCCACTGCACTCCTGTGACCTGAAGTACCTGACCTGGAAGGTTATACTTTTGGTGGTGGTCACTTCGGCATGTGGAGTCACTGACCTTCAGGTTCTTGTACCTTATCCTCCTTATATCAAGTTTTTCTATGATAAGTTGGTCCAGTGCACCTATCCTAAGTTCTTACTAAAGGTGATGTCAGAATTCCATCTTAACTAATCAATATTTTTTCCCAGGCCCTATGTCCACCAAATTGAACAAGTGCTGTACAGTTTGGATTGCAAAAGATCCTTGACTTCTACATAAGAAGCCCATAGAAAGTCCATCCAACTTTTCTTTTGATGCAGACAAGCTGGGGATCACCATTGCCAAAGTCTCTAATTGGTTAGCAGATTGCATCTCCTTCCGTATGCCTAGTTGAGATTGAATTTTTTGGGCCATTTCAAGACTCATTCTGTCTGAGTCATGGCAGCATCGGTGGCTCATTTGTGATCTGCCCCCATAGAAGGGCAGGGCAGGGCTGTGATGTGGAGTTCTCTCATTAATGTCTGGATAGGGGTGACTGACGTGGCAATATGCTTGGTTCATCTGTCCTTAGGAATTTGTTAGAGGTGTAGAACCCAACTTCTTTTTGCCTGGGACCTGTTGTTTTTCTTCCAGGCTGCCTCCATAGGTTGAGAATAAAATTCAAAAAAAGACTTGTTGCCAGCAAAAAAAAAAATTTTCATGTACCTGTTGGCACTGGTTTTATTGTTCTTTTTTGTTTGGGGGGTGGGGGGGAGGTGGCTAAGGATGACCAATTCCTTCCTGCTTGTCCTCTGAGAAAGTAGAGTTGCTTACCTGTAACAGCTATTAGGATTGCAGAATATCAGTACTCATGAAACTAACCTACCTTCCCAGGGAAATGTTTTCTTTGACATTTTCATTTCTTTGCTAAAAAGAGACCGAAGGGCAAGTGGTATAATGGCATGCCATGAGCATGCTCAGTGAGACTCATTCCAAATTCTAGAAACTGACATAGTGTTTCCCTGTCGGGCTCCATCGGATGATGTCACCATTATAGGTAAGCAACTCTGCTTTACTTGACATCATTTGCATGTTTTTCATTCTTTTCAGAAAACGTTACGAGCTATGCTGGCATATACTCCTTGCCATCATTTGGCTGAACGGGCAAAGCTTCAGCGACTACTTAAGCCAGTGGTGGAAACAATACTAGTGAAATGTGCAGATGCAAATAGGTATGTTTTGTGCTTTTGGTTCAAAATGGATTGCAGCTCTTCATTTGCTTTATTACTCTTTAAATATGACTGTATTTAATGTCTGTAGAAAGCAAGATCATGAAAGGGAAATAGGACCTACTTGTGTGAATTGTAATGACTTGTATTGCAGAGAGGAGTTGTAGAAGTGTCATTCATGATACATACCTTAATATTTGGAAGTTGTGATGCCTGTTATCGAACAAACATAATATATGACCTGTCTGGTCTTGAGTAGTTATCTGATGATTCTTACATTGAGCTAATAAAAGAGATTTTAAAGTCAAAATTAATGCCAGTTTTCTCTGGGATCAATGTGGCATCTAGAATTCTATAACTAATATTTAGAAATGTTGTTTTCTTATTAAAAAATTTCACACGGCTCTGTTTGCATTTCTGTCTGCATTAGAAGATCAGTTGTCATGATTCCTACTATAAATATATTACTAGTTCTTCTCCTTAGTGAAGGTGAAACTAAGTGTCATGCCCCATATTTCCAGGAAGGCATCTGATGACATCTTTCTTTGTTCAGCAGTATGGAAACCAATGGAGAAACCACCATAGCACATGTGCCTTGATCTGTTCAGAATGTAGCACTACTCACCTTTTATGACATCTATTGTTTCCATTTAGAGCTTTTCATATAGGCATGTAGACCAGGTTAAAGTGAACACAATATCTACTCAGTTCAACTTGAGCATTGTGAATATACAAGCAGTTTTTCTTATCAGTAATTATCTTTCACATTATTCTTGAGAATAACTATGTAATTGTATAGAAAGAGCCATTGATAAAATTGTTCAGTTTTTATCTTTTCACACAAAAATGGCATTTTTAAAAAAGGAGTTTGGATGTTTTCTTATTTCAGATAATGACAAATGTATATTGAAACATAATCTACCAAGTTGGAAAAAGTCCATATTAGGTATCTGATTTACCAAGCTTTTTTTCCATATGTACAGAATGTGAAAAAAATAACCTTAGTAGATCAGTCCCTAAGAGCATTAAAGATCTTAAAGAATAAGCTAAATTAGTACTTAGTAAAATCTTAACAATTACCACATTTTTCTCTTCACTAAAGCTATACACACAGTACAGTGTTTGTGTGTAGATATTTCTCCATTGACAGGCAGGCATGACTTAAGCATTACATGTGGGTGACGACATCCAGTGGTATCAATATGGACTCCGCTCTCGGAGCTCAGTAAAGACTTTAGTGAACTTGCACAGGAGTTCCCGTAACACAGTAATGAGGGCAGAAAAGGACCAAATGGTCCATCCGGTCTGCCCAGCAAGGTGGAAGGTCTTCATCGAATTACTTATGAGGAGAGATTGAAGAATCTAAATATGTACACCCTGGAGGAAAGGAGGAGCAGAGGTGATATGATACAGACTTTCAGATACTTGAAAGGTTTTAATGATCCAAAAACGACGACAAGCCTTTTCAGTCAGAAAAAAATCAGCAGAACCAGGGGTCACGATTTGAAGCTCCAGGGAGGAAGACTCAGAACCAATGTCAGGAAGTATTTCTTCACGGAGAGGGTGGTGGATGCCTGGAATGCCCTTCCAGAGGAAGTGGTGAAGACCAGAACTGTGAAGGACTTCAGAGGGGCGTGGGATAAACACTGTGGATCCATAAAGTCAAGAGGACGTGAATGAAGAGTGGGTGGCTCGCGGGAATGATGGCTACTACCTGGAGATAATACCCTTATTCAGTAAACATACACACGGTTAATGTGACTCCAACATTGCTCTAAGACTCCAACATTGCTGTAAGCTTCAACGGCAAGAGGAAATGTGGAAAAAAGGATTTGCATTAACAAAAAAGCGGGGAGTAGCTTGCTTGTTACGGCGGTTACTGCCCCAAACCAAAATAGCCTAATACTTCACTTTCAATGCATATCCAGCATAACTCTCTGCTTCAACGGAAAGGGGAATGAAGAACAACCAACAAGGACTGAATTACATAGTCTGGGTAAACAAATAAGCATGGGTGTAGCTTGCTTATTGCGGCGGTTACTACCCAGAGCAAGAAGTTGAGGCAGGAATCTTTTCATGCCGGAAGGCTCTTACTCCCTCACCCCATGGCACCGAACTCTGGATCTGTCTCAGGTCAGGGGTTGAGTTGTATCATTGAATAAAGCAGCATAGGGGACCACCTTTGGAGTTTTCTCCCTGCCCCCCCCCCCCCCCCAAGAGCTGAAGAGAAGATTCACACAAGACTTGGACAAAGCAGGCCTTTCCTTGAGGTGGAATATAGCTATCTGAGTAATTGGGATAGAACTTGCATTCCAAGGCACAGTCAACACACTCGGTGTAGCAGATAGCAGTATCAGTCATGTCAGAACAGAGCACTTCGTTGCAACGTCCAAGAATCCTGCGGTTAGTGTCATGGTATGGAAGGAGCTACCAGCACCATATATGCAACTAGGGGGTGCCAGTTGACTGGCATAGTCGAGGCAACTGATGTGGATGGCCTTGGAACCAGCCCCTATTACAGCAGAAGCAGCAGTAATGTCAGGTTCTGCTTCAGCTTTACTGGTGTTTCTTCTCCAACTACAGCTCAGAGGGTTCCCCAAACAGTGGAAGCCCAGTTTTATCAGAACAAATGAAGAATGTTTGTCACTTTAAAGCCCCAAAGAAGAAGAGGGAGATTAGAACATCTATGCCAAGGTGGAAGAAAGTTTTCCACCTAGTGGACTGCCCCAAGTGCTACACCAATGCGTTTTTCACCTCAAGAGATTCTGGTGTTGGGAGTAAGCCCTCACCATGAGGTGGTGGATTCTTCTTCTCCAGGGGAATTCCTTCACAAATCTGAGGGTGAAGAAGTGGGCTCTATCCAGTCTGAGTTCTCTGCCTCTGTGGCCACCTTCATCATTTGGGGTCATGGCTTAATTTTCTCCCCATGTTCAGGAGATGGGAAGGATTCCACTGGGATTTCATTTGATCCTCTTGCAGACTTACCTCCCCTCCAGAGGATCTTTGCTATTCCAGGTTCTCAGATAAGCTGGCAAAGACTCTATCAATGTCGGGATATAAAAAGACCTGAAAACAGACGTCTTTGGGCTCTTTCAGCTTCTTCAACCTCCAGCGGACTCTGTGGTTCACAAACTTCTCCAGGACCTTCAGGTGCTTTTCAGTGGCTCAAAGGCCATTGATCAACCAGTTTCCCCCCAGAAGTCAAAAAAGTGAAAAAGTTCCATATTAGGAGCTACCACCCAGGAAAAAGATCTAGGCATCATAGTGGATAATACTTTAAAATTGTCGGCTCAGAGTGCTGCAGCAGTCAAAAAAGCAAACAATGTTAGGAATTATTAGGAAGGGAATGGTTAATAAAACGGAAAATGTCATAATACCTCTATATCGCTCCATGGTGAGACCGCACCTTGAATACTGTGTACAATTCTGGTCGCCACATCTCAAAAAAGATATAGTTGTGATGGAGAAGGTACAGAGAAGGGCAACCAAAATGATAACGGGGATGGAACAGCTCCCCTATGAGGAAAGGCTGAAGAGATTAGGGCTGTTCAGCTTGGAGAAGACAGCTAAGGGGGGATATAAGAGGTCTTTAAGATCATGAAAGGTCTTGAATGAGTAGATGTGACTCTGTTATTTACACTTTCAAATAATAGAAGGACTAGGGGGCATTCCATGAAGTTAGCAAGTAGCACATTAAGACTAATCAGAGAAAATTCTTTTTCTCTCAACGCACAATAAAGCTCTGGAATTTGTTGGCAGAGGATGTGGTTAGTGCAGTTAGTGTAGCTGGGTTCAAAAAAGGTTTGGATAAGTTCTTGGTGGAGAAGTCCATTAATGGCTATTAATCAAGTTTACTTAGGGAATAGCTACTGCTATTAATTGCATCAGTAGCATGGGATCTTCTTAGTGTTTGGGTAATTGCCAGGTTCTTGTGGCCTGGTTTGGTCTCTGTTGGAAACAGGATGCTGGGCTTGATGGACCCTTGGTCTGACCCAGCATGGCAATTTCTTATGTTCTTAAAGTTCTGCTCCATGCATATGAGTAGCTACACATCAGCTCCCCATGCTTTTTTGCTAAATTGGAATGCAGGTTTACTTACATGTGCCCACAGACTCCTCTGATTGATTGCTAGTTCTCTCTAGAAGATCCTTTGGGACATGGTGAAGATAAACATCATTGCACAAGCATGGCCGTAGTAAATTGGTTTCTCAGATGACAAGCAGGATGCACTCCTCACACATGGGTGACATCATCTGATGGAGCTTGGCACGGAAAAACTATGTCAAAGTTTCTAGAACTTTGAGCCTCACTGGGCATGCCCATGATATGCTATTATGCCATGTGTCCTTGTGGGATCCCTTCAGTCTCTCTTTTCTGCAGAGCCCGGAGATCGTGATTCAAGCCTTTTCTGTTCCTTTCTGAAGTTTTGAACAAGTTTATTCATGCATTTTCCTTCAGATTTGGCTATCCATCACAGGGTCCAACAGTCTCTTGCCTTGTTCATTTATTTATAAATTTACAGACCTCTTATCATACTGTCTAAGCAGTTTACATAAAAACATACATGATTAAAACATAAAATGAGACATATAAAAATATCCAAACATGACACACTGGCTCATAAACTAAAAACATAAAAACAAATACATAAAATAAGACCTTAAACTCTGCCTGCAATGTAATCAAATTAACCAATCCTTGATACATTTATCTAGTCTCTAGCAATAAGCTAGATTAAAATGAATACTTAAAAAGGGCCTTAATCTCTACCATATAATATTCAATTATCCAAACTTAGATACACCAAGTTGACCTCAGAAATGAAAACTAGAATGAAAATGGCCTACCTCTTTCTAATTAAAGCTTGTTTAAAAAAGAAACACTTTACCAGTTTCCTGAATTCTCTTCCTTTATGCCTTGTGCCAGTAGGTTCCATAATTTGGGGCCCTGCACGTAAAAAAGACGTTTTCGTGTCTCATCTAATCGACATATACGGAAAGAAGGAACATCAAGGAGATTCTGTGAATCAGATTTCAAGGACCTTGGTGGACAATAAACCTTAAGTGCAGCACTAAAACAGCAAGCCCATGTAAGACCTTAGAAAGCAGCATGAGAGCCTTGAACTTGGCATGGCGGCAAATTGGCAGCCAGTGGAGTTTTTACAAAACTGGAAAAATATGCTGCCGAATTGAGATACCAGACACTATGAGCTGATGAATTTTGCCCACGCTGAAGTGCTCTTAAAGTTGTTCAAGGGAAGCACTGCAATAATCCAGAGATGACATGACAAGAGCATATAAAATAGTCTTTAGATCGTTTTTGCAGAAAAAAGGACATAGTCTTCATAGTAGGTGGAGTTTTATAATAGGCCCCCTTTGCTACTTTATTAATGTGGGGTTTTATGAATAATTTAGAATCCATGATGACCCCCAGATTACGGGCCTGAGAAACAATAGGTATTGAGGTCTTATCCACTATCAAAGAAAAAGGAATGCCTTTTTTGGGATAACTTTATAGATACCTGTTTTATTCATGTTGAGCAGCAATTTGTTGGCACTTAGCCAAATCTGAAGCATTCTCAAGCTGGATGACTTTTTAGGGGAATTCTTAATTGCAGTAAAAATTGTCATCTCTGAAAATTCAGTATCCTGCATCCAGATTCGTAAGAACACGACAGATTGGAGCAATATAGATATTAAACAGACAGGCTGAGAGAGCTTAGCCCTGGAGTTCAGTTGTCTTAAGTTTAAAAACTTCAGGTTTAGATCCAGACAGGGCAATCCATTAAGTGCGACCCTCGAGAAAAGATGCAAACCAATTTAACAGTGTTAATGATTCCATTATCTTTCAATCACTTTAGTCCATGGTCAATTGTGCCAAAGGCAACAGCAACGTCCAAAAGTACTTAAAGAAAAAACAAAAAACTGTGTACCACTATCAAACACTTGACAAAAGGCGTCAATTAAAGAAAGCAAGAGGGTTTCAGTGTTATGTTTATCTCTAAAGCTGTATTGCTAAATGTCAAGGATTGAGTTTTCATCAATAACATTTTGTAACTGTTTCAGCACCACCTTTTCCAGAAGCTTAGCTGAAAATGGAAGGTTGGAAATAGGTCTGGAATTGAAAAAGTCATTGCTGCCAAGATTCTTTTTTAAGAGCAGGTCGCACATAAACTGCTCTAAGTAAATTGGGTACATGGCCTTCTGCCAGAAAAAAATTAATGGCCAAGCAAAGATAGCTGGCTCTGTCCTCACTGATACATTTTAGTGGGGCATTGGATCAGTCCTTTAAAGGGCAGAATAGTTTTTAAGGTCTTAATTAAATCCTAAATTTGTAATACTAGTAGGCGCAAAATTTTCCCAAATAAATAGACTCTTCATTATTTGTATCCTGGTGGAAAGGATGATATTTTATCAATTTTGTCCAGGAAAAAAATGGCCTAAACTGTCTGGGTCTAAATGTTTTTAGAATTCTTCTTCTCCAGGTTCTTTAGGGCAAGGGTTTTCAGCATGTTTTCTAAGTTTCCGTTCACTGCTCCAGAGCAGTAGAGCAGTGGGGCAGTTGCTGCCTGCCAGCCATTGACCCTCTGTTTTGTGTGTGGGTTTGAAGATCCCTCGCATTTTGCCCAGTCTTGTATACCTATGCTGGATGTTTCTGTGTATGCCCTTGCAACCCTCTAAATGATCAGCTTTATAAGAACTGACCAAGCATTCATCAACCCTCCCCCCAATTTCCTGTCTGTTATATTCTTATATAAATATTCAGAGAGGGTAATTATAAAAAAAAAAAAAAAGTGGTTCTATTTTTTTCTTAGCTATTATATAAGATATTTCTTCTGGCAATAATAAAAAAGATTACAATAGAGCATAAATGGTAATAAAGAGAATATTGAATAGAGAGCTAAGCTATGTACAAATTGGTGGCAAATTACTTCCCTGTGAAAATCGGCTCTTAAGAGATGATCACTGCAAGCAGAGTCTCTAGGCAGTCGAAGAGTTAACTGCAGACAGGATTTCTAGGCCCTGGAGTAACTTGCACTGGAACAGGAATCAGGGAAACCAGCTGATGCAGCTGTCTCTTCAGTTTTGATGGCCAGTCTGCACTTAATTTTCTGTCATTCTGGCCAGTCTGCACTTTTCTGTCATTCGTCTCCCACCTTTATACAGGCTGGGTGTGTCACTCTGGTCTTAGTACTCAGTCCTTCTCACATTACAATTCCTTTGCACCACTGTCCCTGGTCTTCCCCTCTTATTGGTTGTGACATGCAATGATGTCTCCTTTTCCGGTGTGGTACATCCACCATTCATCTACCTTTTTGAAATCACCATCTTTAACCCGTGTGGTACAATTATTCACAGTTTGGAAGTATGAAAACACTCTCCTGCCCCCATTTGTGTACAGCATTAGAATGTATTTTTTAAAAGCGATACAATGCCTGTATTGCATAACTGCCGTTTCCTGCCATGCCTGTTTCAAAGCAGGAGGATATCAGTTCTAATTACTGTAAACAAAGGAAAAAGCTCACAGTAGCTTAAGACATACATTGCTTTGCATTAAGCATTTTAAAGTCAGCACTGGTATCTGTTTACATAGACAATGCAGTCACAGAGCCTCTCACAGCAGGAAATAAAACCACAGGAGAATCTCACACTTTCATACTTTGCATTAATCCTCTTGTTCCTCTGTCTGTGAACAAGCATTCTTTAAATACAGCTCTTTCCCTGTATCAAACAATTTAACCCTTTGCAGTATATCTGTTTCAATATGAACTCTGCATTACACACCCTCCACCGCCATCAAATTTGATTTTTTTGCATCCTTGTTTTGCTCCAACATGTCTAGCGGGTTCCATCGGTGTCATCGATGTGGCAGGACCATGTCTATCATGGACCCACATGATGGGTGTGTTATGTGCTTAGTGACAGCGCATGACATCCGGGGGTGCCATGGATTCTATTGAGAGAGAGGATTTTCAGGAAGCTATGCTAATCTCTCACATAGTGGCTTTACCAGCTCTTCATGAGCCAGTACTTGCAGAACATTCTAAAGCAAGTGCAGGCAGTAGCCAAGCAGCTTCCTGGAAAGCAGCAAGACACTGAACAAAGTGGCATGTCGAAAACACAGGGTCCGTTCGACCTATTACATTTTCAAAGTGGCATAGAGCATGACTACTGTGGGGATAGAGGTGCGCAAATTCACCTGGCTGCAGGCCTCAGATCTCCCATTTAGAAGTGCAAGAAAGACTTGCTGACGTTCCATGCACTGGAGAGAATGTCTTCAGAAACAGGGTCAAGGAACAATATAACCTCAGACAATTGCTGGGCTTGATGGGACCCTTGGTCTGACCCAGCATGGCAATTTCTTATGTTCTTAAGTGGCGATGTGTTACATCAACAGAACACAATGGGGAATCCTAAAACTATTGACACTGATTAGTAATGTAACATTATATCATGAATAAATTTTCATCATATTTATTGTTTATTCCCAAACATATACATATTTTATTATATTAAACATCAAATACATACAATATTTTAAATATATAATTTTATAGCAGCATTATACCCAACAGTACATATAAAATGATACATATTACCCAATACTTATCCTCACAAACATATATCACAAACATAAACATACCTACACCATGATTAACCACCTCCACTATTGTTTACATGTTTAAATTAATTATTAACCTGTCCTTTCTCTTCTTTCTCCGCCAAGTTCTAATCACCCTGTTATATGTAACTGCCTTTTCCGCACCATTGTTTTAGTTTATGTTTACAATGCACCCCTGTTTTATGTGAACCAGCATGATGGGACTGCGCTCTCGAATGCCGGTATATAAAAACCTGAAATAAATAAAATAAAATCATCAAACCATATATTATGATTTAATATGCACATAGTCCGGACATGTCCTCAATACTAATAACCCATAACCACAACCCTAACCTATTAATAACACTTAATCACATTCACTCACCATTCACTCATCTTAAAAACTACATTCCCCATAAAATATCACAATACCCGTTATAATAATCTTATCAATATCATCTAGTGGTGTATTTCAATTAATTAACACTACACTCCCACCCTGTATATATATTCCAGTTTCCTTGTTCCCACAATCTCTCCGTGTGTACCATGGGGATTTATTTAACCAGAGTCACTCCATATGTTCCTCAGTTGTTTTTAAAGCCAACGATGTTTCAAAGTAGTCACCCGTTCCAATAATACTTCTAAATCTTCATCAAAAATTTTTTTTACAGCAATCACCCAACAAGGCTCCTTGTTTCACCCCTAATCGGGCTTCTTCAGGGGATTCTTAGAACATTTCTTAATTCCGACCGTGCGCTGTTCTTAATACATGGGTATCTGGAATACATATACACCGTAAATTTTCATATTCCGTACAATCACCATATATCCGGACAACAACGCCATCACTTTTCAAACACATCCAAACATATCCACTTTACTGCCTGCTATCACTTAATAAACCTATGCTTGTTGTGTTACATCAACAAGCAGGGACATTCAGGCTCATACTTCTATATCAGGAGGCTGTCCAGCTGTGGGGCTGAGCCATAACTTAAGGGATGGTTCTCTGAGCCACTTACCTGGCCAGAGTGGAGAAGATGATAGCGAACAGACTGAGACTGTTCTTACAGCTCATGAGTGGTCCCTGAACCGAGGGTTGGCCAACCTGATCCTCCATCACTGGGGAACTCCAGTAATGGATAAATTCATGTCTCCTTGAAAAAGGAATGTCCCACTCTTCTGATCCAGTCAAAAGACATGTTGCAAACTAGCCTTAGATGCCTTTACCCTGCAGTGGAACAGAGGCCTTCTGTATGTGTCTCCTCCAAATCCGCTAGTAGCAAATATCTTGTTGAAGCTCAGAGAAGACAAGGGGGACCATGATTCTCATAGTCCTCTTTTGACTGATACTGATCTGGTTCATGCTCCTACAGGAGATGCCCATCCGGGAACTGATCAGGATGGGAATTTCCTCAGGTCTCATCTCTCAGGATCAACACAGATTGTGCCATCCCAAACTCAAGTCCCTATCGCTCACTGCTTGAATGTTGGGAGGTTGATTCTGCAATTCCTTGATCTCTCAAAGGATATGTCTTGGGTTCTTTTGGCTTCAAGCAAAGCTTCTACTAGAAAGTCTAATGGATGGAAGTGGAGGTTTATCATGTGGTGTGAGCAACCACCCCTAGGCGCAATTGACGCATACCATCACTATGTAGAAAGTAAGCCTATCTCTGTACAGACATGTTGTATTTTTCATGCTATGTTTGCTTCATTTGAAGCCTCCCATCAGACCTCCTGCTATTTCCTGGGACCCTCAACATGGTTTTGTCCCAGTTGATGAAAGTTTCTTTTGAGCCACTGCACTTCTGTGACCTGAAGTGCCTGATGTGGAAAGTTGTGTTTTTGTTGGCAGTCACTTTAGCATGCAGGGTCAGAGAGCTTCAGGCTCTAGTAATTTATCCACCTAATACCACGTTTTTCCGTGTAAGTGTGGTCTTGCACACCCATCCTATGTTCTTGCCTAATTGGTGACAGAATTCCATCTTAACCATGTCCTTCCAACATATTTTCCCAGGCCAGATGTCCACAGAGGGGAACAAGCACTGCACAATTTGGACTGTAAGAGAGCTTTGGCCTTCTACCTGGAGCAGACTGAAGCCCATAGGAAGTCCACCCAATCTTTTGTTTCTTTTGATGCAAACAAGTTGGGGATCACTGTTGCCAAACATTCTCTCTAATTGGCTAGTAGACTGCTTCTCCTCCTGGTATGCCCAGGTGAGATTGAATCTGGTAGGCCACATCAAGGCTTATTTTGCCTGAGCCATGACAGCGTTGATGGCTGACCTGCATCACTTCCCATGGAAGAGATCTGAAAGACAGCAACAAGGAGTTCTCTGCACTCATTCACATCTCATTACTGTCTGAATAGGAGTGACCGACATGACAGTAGGTTTGGCCAATCCATCCTTCAAAATTTGGCTGAGATTTAGAACCCAACTTTTTCCCTCCTAGGGCCTGTTGTTTTTGTTCCCATCTGTCACCTATAGATTAAGAATAAAACAGAAAAAGGCTTGTTGCCAACAAAAATACTGTTTGGATGGGGTTTTGTGCCTATTGGCATAGGGGTGGTTATTTCCCCGTTTTCAGTTGGGGATCAACCTGCAGCTAGGGATTGCCCATGTTTGAGGACTGCCATTATGCTTGTCCTTGGAAAAAGTAGAGTTGCTTACTTGTAACAAGTATTCTCTGAAGACAGCAATATGTAATTCCTCACAAAACCCACTTGCCTCCCTGTCGAGTTGGTTTCGCCACTTTTCATTTGTTTTTCACTAAATATAAGGCTGAAAGGACCCTTCGTGGACACGCAGCATAACAGCATGCTGTTGGCATGTCAAGTGAAGCTCAAAGTTCTAGATACTCTGACATAATTTTTCCATGCTAGGCTCCATTGGATGATGTCATCCATGTGTGAGGGCTGACATCCTGCTGGCTTGAACACCTGGAACTGTGCTTTCCCTATTTCGTCTATCAGTTTAGCCTCTGCTTCTGCTGGGGATGAATGTTCAGTGTACAGAAGTGTCCTCTTTACCCTTGCCAAAGGAGGTGGAGGATGTGGTGTTTTAGGCTAGAAAGCCCTCAACCAGAAGATCTTACAGTTTCAAGTTGATGAGCTACTTGACTTGGTGTGGGACCAGCAAACTGGATTGTCTTCTGTGGCCTAAGGGGACTGCTTCATTATCTGCTCCTTAGCACCTTTTCAGTCAAGATTCATCTCGTCTCCACTGTGGAGTATTACCAGCAGTTGGAAGGGGCTTCAATCTCTCTACCTTTTAGTATCCAGATTTATGACAGGATATGGTGTTCCAGACCTATAGTCTATAAAAGTTCCAGTGCCTTGTGACCTCAGTGTAGTCCTAGTTAAACTTCCTTTCAAGCCACTTGAGTCAGTAGACTTGAACATTTTCACCTGGAAAGTGTTTCTCATGGCCATCACTTTGGCACAAAGAGTAAGTGGCTGCAGGCTCTGGTTTCATATTCACCATACCTTCAGTTTTTCACAGTAGGGTGTCTCATATACTCCAAATTCCTTCCAAAAGTGCACACACCACTGAAAATTGCACTATTCAACTCACCAAAACTACAAATCTGTCTTGTATACTGCCCCCCCCCCCCCCACCCCATTTCAATGGATCGGAACTGCTCACCACTCATAGAATTCTTCTTGACCAAACTATCAACAAACCCATCATCATCCTAGGTGATTTTAACATCCACTTAGACACCATCCCCCACTCCCCCACATGTACCTCAATTATAGATGCTCTCTCATCCCTAGGCCTCAGTCAAATCATCAATGGCCCAACGCACAAAGCAGGTCACACACTAGACCTAGTCTTCATCAGTACCGATATATGGGCTACCCACCAAACAAGGATCACGAATATCCCCTGGTCGGACCACTCTATAATCTACTCCAACTTCCAACTGTAAATTCACTACTATAAAAAACCCTCCTAAATCCTTCTACTACCGGCCACACTTTTGCATCGAGAAACTTCAAGATAATCTAAAAACAGAACTAACAAACATAGACCTATCTAATGCAGAAAATGCCACTTCCTCCTGGCTCACCATCACTAAAACAATAGCAGACAAGATAAACCCCATGATAAAGAAAACAATAAAAAACCCAAAACACCAGAACCAATGGTACAACGACAACATCATATCAGCCAAACGTAAACTCAGAAAAAAAGAGAAAACATGGAGGAACAACAAAACAACCACACTACTTAACGCCTACCAATCACACTTGGCAGACTACAAAAAATTTATCCACAACTCAAAAAAAGACACTTACTCAACAAAATAAATACCAACATAACCCAGAAATGCTTTTCAATATCGAACATAGCCTAACCAAATCCTCCAATGACCAGAAATCATCAACTTCCAAGATCACAAGCAACGATTTTGCAAATTTCTTTAACGAAAAAATCGAAAACCTCATAAATAACCTCAACAACAACTTGCAAGACTCGAAAATATAAATCAATCAAACAACAAGCTGGCCCAACTTTGATACAGCATCTTCAATGGAAATCCAAACGATCATCAAAAAAATGAACCCAGCTAAACACCTTATCGACTGCATAACCATACCGACGATCAAAGCCATCGAACCATCAATAACCAAAACGTTAACTGACATCGTAAACCTATCCCTCACAGAAGGAATCTGCCCCGACTGCCTAAAATCAGCAATTATCAAACCCATACTGAAGAAGACCAACTCTGATCCAGAAAACCCACTAAACTAATCGACCCCATATCAAACCTACCATTCATTGCCAAAAGTATCGAAAAAATCGTCCACTCACAACTCAGCGACCACCTTGAAGAAAACATCCTACTCCCCACGCAATTTGGCTGAACACTGAATCACTACTCCTATCATTAAACGACACCGTGCTCAAAGGCTTTGAAAATGACCACAGCTACCTTTTAATCCTACTTGACCTATCAGCAGCCTTCGACACGGTAAACCACTCAATCATGCTTTACCGTCTCTCTGAAATTGGTGCAAAAGAAAAAACCCTACAATGGTTCTCATCTTATCTATCACAAAGAACCTACCAGGTGTCAATCAACAACACCCTCTCAAAGAAAATAAACCTTGACACCGGAGTTCCCCAAGGCTCTGCTCTATCTGTGACACTCTTCAACATTTATCTGCTACCGATATGCCACTTTCTCTCAAACCTTTTACTGACCCACTTCATATATGCAGATGATATCCAAATATTAATCCCAATACACAACACTCTGGAAAACACCTACAAAAAAACAGCCACTTACCTCACCAATATAAAACTACTACTAACCAACATGAAATCATCCTAAACTTTGATAAGACAGAAATAATCACACTGGATAGAAAGAACAATGCTCCCCAACTGCCACCACTCAACCTAATGAATCAAAAAGATGCAGTCTCCCCTGTCAATCATGCCCGGAACCTAGGAGTCATAATTGACAAGGAACTATCCTTCAAGAACCACATCACTACTAAAATCAAAGACGGATATCAAAAACTCCTAACCCTACGTCGTCTAAAACCTTTCCTCTCCCCCAACGACTTCAGAACAGTCCTTCAATTACTCATCTTCTCCAGCCTGGACTACTGCAACTCCCTGCTATTCAACTTGCCTCTATCCACCATCTGACCACTCCAGATCCTTCAGAATACAGCTGCCAGAATACTCACTGGAACTAAAAAAACATGATCATATTACACCTACACTTATATCACTGCACTGGCTCCCAATAAAATTCAGGATAGAATACAAAATACTATCCATATTACACAAAACAATATATGAAAAACAAACTGGCTAAGTACATCCATAAAACTGCACTCGCCAAACAGAAACCTCCGCTAGCGAACAAAAGTCTATTAAAGATTCCACCTGCTCGTTCCAAACAACTTACCTCAACTCGGAAGAGAGCCATATCCCCAGGAAGTCCCAAACTCTGGAACTCCCTCCCAATCGAACTTAGAACACAGCAAAATTTAAAAACCTTCAAAAAAGAACTAAAAACCTGGATGTTTACCAAAGCCAACCAAAACTCCCAATGACTTTTAGATATTACTTCCCCCCCTACTGGCCCTATGCAAACATACAGAACCAATGCAAGCACGTAATAGAACACATAACTGAAACTATATAATTTGACATCCGAACCACGTTTATAAAGCCTACTATATCTATGTTAATAATCACAGGAATCCTTTGGAAACTCTGTTAAACATCGAAACTTTGTAAACCGTTGTGATGGCGAAACCAAACGACGGTATATAAAACTCGATAAATAAATACATTCTACATTAATCAAGTTATTGTGCAGCCTACAACCTTTCCAAGACCATATGTATACAGAGGGGAATGGGCTCTTTGTTCCCCTGGAACAAAGAGCCCATTCCCCTTTACAGTTGACTCCCCTGCAGAGGAGTCAACTGTAAAGCCCCTCAATTGTTCCTTTGATCCCAATAGGTTTGGAAGGGCAAATGCCAAATGAATTCTGTCCAGTTGACTATCAGACTGTATAGTGTAACATGCTGGCTGGTATACAAGGAAGAGCTATGGTGATTTCATTGGCTAATCTCAGGACCACGTAATTAAGATACATGCAAAGCTGCTACTTGGTTGTCAGTTCACGCCTTCATGTCCCACTACTGTCTGAACAGCAAGCAGTTCTATACAGCCTATATTCCACTTTCCACCTAAGGGGACAAATTGTCTTTAAGTACTTCTGCAGTACAGACTTCAACTTGGGACTTCCCCTGTGTAATGGTCAATTTGCACCTACTTGTCAACATTTATTTTATTTATTTATTATTTCTATACCGACATTTGATCTCAATCGAGATATCACACCGGTTTACATTCAGGTATTGTAGGTATTTCTCTATCCCCAGAGGGCTTACAATCTTAAGTTTTTTGTACCTGAGGCAATGGAGGGTAAAGTGACTTGCCCAAGGTAACAAGGAGGGACAGCAGGACTTGAACCCTGGTCTCCTGGTTCATAGTCCACTGCTCTAACCACTAGGCTATTCCTCCTCAAACATGTTTGAATACTGTAAACGGGGAGTGGGGGTGTCTCCACAGACAAGATGAATTAGCCATTCTTAAAATCTGCCGCTTCCCTGGATTGTCAATAACCGCGCTAAAATTTAAGCTCTGGAAGAGACCGAGGTGGTCATAGGCAGTGTTGCACGAGAACTCCCACGCATTCTCAGTAAAGTCTTTACTGGTCCCTGAGAGTTGGAACAATGTCATCTGAAAGCATTGACATCAGCTATATGTAATGGCTAATTCATCCTGCTGTCTGTGGAGAAGCCTGTTCACCAGTAAGCAGATTTGCTTTATTATCTGACTGTAATAACTAGGGAGAAAGGTTTCATGTATGAATGTAGGAGTTTTTCTCATTGATTCCTATGAAAGTTGGAACACAAAAATAGTTCAGATTGCATGCAGATGGTGGTCTAGAGACAGAAAGGTAGCCAGTTTATTCTTTTTGCCTTTAGATCACATGGAAATTACAATTAGAACAAGCTCAGTGCAGTGTGCCTGCCTTTTTCTGTAGGGAATGGACGACACCTGTGTGAACTTGCATGTTCAAACACAGATAATGAGGCTCATGCATAGGGAAATGAGTTGACTAGTGCAGTCCATGGCTCAGAACAAGGCAGGCCTGAAATGTTTTATTAAAGGAGACATTTTCAAAAGGCTATACAAGCATAAAGCCCGGTTTGTGTGTGTAAATCAGCCTTTGAAAAATAACAAAAGGCTTGGGGGTAATCTGCACAGAGCGGCAGTTTCATTCATAAGCAGTCTGCCGGGCATACTGGATGGACCATTTGGTCTTTATCTGCCATCATTACTCTGTTATCCTGGGGATAGTCTGGGGAAAAGTACATGCAGAACAAGATTTCATGTGTACTTTTCCATGGACTAGTGAATGGTGCTCCAGGGATACAGAATCTAGGCAAGGAAGCAATTTATATACATATTTCTGATTTTTATTAGTATGCGTGTAAATTTATTTATAGCAATTTGTACTCCACCAGCCCACAGATCTTAGTGGATAGCAATGTTACATACATAATCATAAGTAAACAAAACAATACCAACCATATCATAAATAGAAACAGTAAAATTTAAATACAGTGCAGTAGAAATAAAATCACTAAACACAACTCATGAATAACTATCAGTGCACAGTCAGACAATCAGTTAATGGTAAGTTAACTTGCCGCGTGTATTTTCTGATGCCTACAAGCTGTATCTGCAAATTTTCGAAACAGACTTGTGTATAACTTGGCTTTGAAAATTCTGGCTACTGCCCATTTTTACCACATTTGGCTTCAGTACTGCCTCTGCTCTAGCTCTGAATAACAAATATTTGTATTCTCTGGTTTGGCTAAATAGCCATTCACCTCCATCTCCTTTCTGGCTTCAAAATGAGTGATTTTCCTGAGAGAGCCAATAGCCTCAGTGGTATTTGGAACTATGTTAATGCAATGGACAGACCTTTGTTTATTAATAAACCACAAATATTTTATCTTTTCTATCAATGTCAGTGGATTTGTCCTGTTGAATTGCTTTTTCTCAGTGAGATCTTTACTTTTTGTTCTTTTATACCATAGTCGCACAAGTCAACTTTCGGTATCAACGTTGTTGGAATTGTGCAAGGGACAAGCCGGAGAGCTGGCAGTTGGAAGAGAAATTCTTAAATCTGGTAATAAATTACCCTTCCTTGGTACAAATTTAATATAAAACTATATTTTTTTGTATGTATATAGGTATACTGTAAATATATAAATGTATTGTGAACACTTATTACATTTATGGTTCTTGTATAGTATATTTAACACAATCTTTATTAATAAAATTAGTTACTCTAGGCTATATTTTTGGTTTTGTATATTTTTTATTTTTTTCTAAAATAATGTTATCAGAATGCTAATAGCTAAGTATTAAACAACCTATGTCATATTATCTACAACACTTGGAATAGTTCATGGCTATCTCATGTTAAAACAGTTCATAAACAATATCCCATCTCTGTTTAACTAATGAAGCATGCAGGCAGTACATCCGGTAAGGATCACAGTCTTAGATAAGCGAGAAATGTTCCAAATGCTGGGTGTGGTAACATGGCAAACTGAAGAGAAATCATTAATCCGGTATGCCTTTTCTTTCTGCTGAACATTAAATCTCCAACACAATAACTCCCTCAAAATTTCTTTCATCTTCTCCAAACAGCAGATCATCAACCCAGTATCTCCCTTGCAACACTTCTTCTCCTCGACAAAGGCACCTCTATTTCGCCACACCGGTGGCTTCCTCAGAAGGCGTTAGTATTAACCGTGTTCCTCAAACCACTATTACTCCAAGAAAGACCCTCAAGGGACAGCTGGAAATTTAATGCTTGCCATCTTACTTAAGTTATCTGTCTGTACACTTAATATGGCAAGCATTAAATTTCCAGCTGTCCCTTGATGGCCTTTGCTTGAAGTAATAGTGGTTTCGGGAACACAGTTAATACTAACTCCTCCTGAGGAGGAGTTACATATGCAGTGCTTCTTGGGACTCTGGGTGCTTAAAGGCTTTCCATATGGTGGTCCTTGAGTCCATTACTTATATACCCATTAGAGCCCAGGAAGCACTGCATTTGTTCTTTGTTTGTAGAACTTTAAGCACTGCTCTAGACTTAGAAAGACTGATGTACCCCTCTATGCTTGATAACATTACGTAGGTGCACTGGCACTACATCAAACAAAAGCAGCCTGATAAATTCACATTAGGATTACTTTATGTAATAGCAACAGTGATTTGATTTGATTACTTATAACTCACTGTTGCAAAAAATATTTCCAAGTATAGCAGTTACAATATTAGTGAACATAAATTATATAGTGCAAACAGCAAATTATGATAAATGCATTAGTAAAACCTCATAATTAATAACAATCATCATATGTGAAATTATATATTGATTACCATGTGGCCATAGATTAATAGAAATAAAGGGCAAATTGTGATTCTTTTTTTTCCCACTGTTATACTTTATTTTTTTCAATTTTATACAAGACAAGCTTGTCAAAAGAAAAAAACAAGATTCACAATACAAACAATGTGAAACTGCAAAATAGAATACATTGCAGCCCACAACTAAAGTTAAAAGGAGGAAGAAAAAGGATGATAAAAAAGAAAAGATTAAAAAGAAGTAAACTAAAGTAATGGCATTAATGAGAAGCAAGAGTAAACAAAATACTCTCAGCTTTTTCCAACCCAACCCTTGGAAAAGTCGTTAACTTTCTTCATGTCCAAAAAAGAACAAAGTTGTTCAGGCTTAAATAAGACATACAGTAATCAGCTTGTGCGTAAGAAACTAGACATTTATAGGGGTACCATAATAGAAAGATGCCCCAAGAGATCTATTTTTCTGTCGCATAGACAGAAATCTTTTCCTCATTTCCTGAGTAGTTTTTGTCACATTAAGAAACTTGTACATTGCCCAGTGAATTCTGCAGAAGCCCTCTGAAAATACAGATACTATATATTGTTGAAATATTGCCAGAACACAAAAGATAAAAGTAAAGTGGTCCTATTGGATTCCACATTCTCAAGAATAGAAGAATCTAAATCTGCTTTAACCCTAGCCGGAGTTCCAGATACATCAGCATTTGCCGGAGCACGCCTCTTCACCAGAAGATAATATATCTTATTCACAGGGGGAATTTCCTCTACAGGCATTAAAAGCACCTCCTCCAAGTATTTTTCAAAAAGCTCCAGAGGAGATGAGAAACAAAGTTTGATTGTTTTTTACAAAAACAGACTGCATAATGCTGGACTGGTTATAGAGACTATTCTCATGGTCATCTTGTTAGGAGAGATGTTTCCAGAGCTGACTTGTGGCTTTATCATGTGTGAGTCATAGAAACACGTCTTCCTTAATGACAGGTAAAAACAGAACTTCAGTGTAATACTGGTGTGTGTGTGTTATATATATAGTTAGAAATTCTCCATCAACAAGCAGCATGAATTGGCCATAATGCATGGATGATGTCATCAGACAGCACCCACACAGTCTCAGTTCTTGGACCCTAGTAAAAGGCTTTCTGAGCATGCATGGGAGTTTTTGCCTCAGGAGCCCCTTAGTCTTTCCACATTCTAGCTACTGCATGGATGTGTTCCTGGTCTGTCTCTACATTTTTATTTTTGCCCTTTTTGGCCTAATTCTACCTCATTGCATCTTTGGTTTTTGCCATTGCCTCAGCCAGCCCCTTAACAGAACGTTTCAGTTCTGAGAAAAAAGAAATAGAAAGGAAGACTGAAAGGTTCTGTTGAGGAGTTGACCAGGACACTGTCCATCTCATCAGTGAGGAGCGCACACTCTAGAATGCAGTCAGTCCCCCTTGGTGCAATATGCTAAGACTCCTTTTTTTCATCAGAGTGGAGTGCCTCAGTACATAAGAACAAGAATCTCATTACTGTGGAAAGTGGAGCTGTAGAACAAAAGGAGATTTTGCTGGTGCTAATGAACTGACCTGGTGTTGATGCTACCAGCATGGAGTGCCTCAGTCTGCTGCTTCTGTTGTTAAAGCTACCATGACTCCGAGCTCCTTCTTGACACCAACAGCATTGGCAACCCTTAGCGAAGATGAACCAATCTGGGATTCTGAAGAGGATGTCTCTCCTCTAGCTCCAGTGCAAAGGGTCCTGCTACCAATGGAAGCCCAGCTGTCAGAACTGGTAAAGGATTTCTTTGATTCTTTAAGCCCCAAAGACTGGAGAAAGAGGTTGGAACTTCTCCTTTCCAAGGTGGAGATTTTCCCACATAGAGATGCTACTTGGAGTCTACTAGAGGTTCATACCTTGTTCCAGGGGCTTCCAGAAGAAGTATGTCCTTGCCCTGAAGTAGTAGATTCTCCTTCTCCAGGGGGTCCCTTCATGGATCAGAAAGGGATGAAGTGGGTTCAGCTCACTGTGAATTCCTACCAGATGTTTATCTATCAGATGGGCAGAGATCTCATCCCCATCATCGTCAGGTTCCCGGGTCAGTGTATTCTCATAGAGTTGGAGAGTTCTATGGGGATACCTTCAGATTCCCTGTCAGACTTGCCACAGCACATGCCACCTCTGGAAGATCTCATCTACTTGGATAAGCTAGCAAAGATACTGTCTATCAGTGTTAGGAAAGAGCAAGATCTGAAAACTGAGGTCTTGGGCTTCTGCAGTTTTTTCAACCTTCAGTGAACTCTGCGTTTGTTCCAGTCCATAGCTTCCTCAAAGAAGATGTGGCAGTCTCTGTCATGTCTTTCAGGGCCTGAAAGCTTGATCTAAAGTTTAAGAGTCCAGGTTTTGGAATAGTTCAGCTGCCACACCATTTAGTAGTTGTAGCAAGACCACTGAAATATGAAAATTGCACTTGTGGTTATTCTAACATACCGTCTGAGAAAGATCCAAAAGTGTTGGCTGCATTTAGGAGAAAGGCCTTTCAAAGATCCATGCTTAATGCTTGGATTATGCTGTAGACAAGCCGTTAAGCCCGTTAAAACGGGCTACATCCCTCTGTCTCTCACCTCCCCCTCATTCTCTCTCCCCTCACTCTTCACCACCCCCTACCTCCCTCCCTCTCACCCACTCCTCCCTCTCCTCTCACTCACTCCCTCCCCCCTCTCTCTCCTTCAGTCCCACTCCCTCCCCCTCAGTCTCACTCCCTCCCCCTCCCCTCAGTCTCACTCCCCCTCAGTCCCTCCCCCTCCCCTCAGTCCCACTCCCTCCCTCTCTCAGTCCCACTCCCTCCCTCTCTCTCCCCCCCTCACTCAGTCCCCCCTCTCACTCAGTCCCACTCCCTCTCTCTCCTCCCCTCTCACTCAGTCCCTCCCTCTCTCTGTCAGTCCCTCCCTCTCTCCTCCCTCGCTGCCACCCGACGCCGCTGCCATCCGACGCCGCCGCTGCCACCGCCGCTGCCATCTGATGCCGCCGCCGCCGCTACCACCGGACGCCACCGCCACTGCTGCCACTCAACGCCGCCGCCGCTGCCACTGGACGCCGCTGCCACTTGACGCCACCATTTTTTTTCGGCTCAGACCGACGTGCTCGCCCGCACATGCGCGGTAGAGCTGGTCTCTACTGCGCATTTGCGGCACGTCTGTCATCCTTCGTTTATTAGGTAGGATGGTGCAGTATCTGCAAGAATGTGTGCAGAACCTGAAACCTTTGGAATTGTCAGACCCCCAGGCATGCAGTGTTCCATTGAGCAGTGGAGGACATGGATGATTGTGAGAAGCATCTTAATCTGCAATCTTATGAAGCTTTTAACACTGTGGCCAGACCTTTGGCTGCTTCTGTAGGAGCATGAAGGCTCGCATGGTTGTGAGCAACTGGTCTTCATGTAGATGTACACTACTGCCTGGTGTATTTGCAGGGAAAACGTATGTGGAAATAAAGTGCAGGAGACTGGCTCTGATTGATTAAAGAATATCAGTTCACCCTACAGGCAGCAGCGGGGTGGGGAGGGACCAGCCAGCCTGCCTGCTCCAGCCCAATGACAGCACATTTCTTACAAGCATTTGTTCTTCCAAAGACATCCCTTCCACTCTTTTTGACATCTTCGCCACAGCAGAATTAGAAAAGATACAAAGAAAGGTGACCAAAATGGTAAAGGGGATGGAACGATTCTCCTATGAGAAAAGACTAAAGAGGTTAGAACTCTTCAGCTCTGAGAAGAGACAGCTGGGGGAGATATAATAGTGGTTTACAAAATGAGTTGAATGGAACAAGTAAACTTTAATCAGTTTACTCTTTGAAAATGTACAAAGACCAGGGGACACACAATGAAATTACTAGGGTAATATATTTAAAACTAAGAAGAAAAAATATTTTTTTTTATTCAAAGCATAATTAAGCTCTGGAATTTATTGCCAGAGGATGTGATGAAAGCTATTGGTGTAGCTGCGTTTAAAAATGGCTTGGACAAGTTCCTGGAGGAAAAGTACATAAACAATTATTAAGGTAGAGTTGCAGATATCCACTGCTTATTATTGGGATAAGCAGCTTAGAATCTACTCCTTGGGATCCTGTCAGGTACTTGTGACCTGGAATTGGCCATTGTTGGAAACAGGATACTGGGCTTGATGGACCCTCCGTCTGACTCAGTTTGACAAGTCTCATGTTCTTATGAGATCTATAGAGGGAGAGGCAGCAACCAAAGACCCAGCAGTTTCAGCCTAATTCATGGACCAGTATTTGATGTCCTTGAAGCCTGCCTTCTCTGGTGGGGGAAGGGTCCAGTTCTTCCAGAATGGATCTACATAACCAAGGATATGTTAGGTCCATAAATTGTAAAATATGGTTAACACTTTTGCTTCTCTTGTCTTCCTCTAATTCAGTGGACATATTCAACTCCAACTCATCTCAAACTGCTTAACTGCAGCTGGAAGTGTAATCTCTCCTTCAACAGAAGGCAATTGAGCTTGCCCTTTGCAAGGGTGTAGCTAGGGATTTCATTTTCATTCTTTATCTAATCGCCAGGAGATCAGGAGGATTGAGGCCTATCCTGGACTTACGGAAGCTGAACAGATTGTTGGTCAGGGAGAGGTTCAAGATGAACTCCCTGCAGACAATTCTTCCCTTTATTCAAATGAGGGATTGAATGTGCTCTGGAGCTGAAATATGCTTATGCAAACATTCCTATTTATCCCACCCATTGAAAGTTACTTAGATACATTTATTTATTTATTTATTTAAGGATTTATATACCGGAGGTTCCTGTATAATATACATATCACCCCGGTTTACAATGAACAGTAACTATCGCTTCAAGTTAGTGGTTTACAATGAACATAGTTAATCCAAATAACAGGAAAATATATATAATAATGTTAACAATTAAGAAGTAATAATAAATAGATAAAATAACAATTAATAAATAAAAATAAATAAATAACTAACAGTAAACATCCATGAAAAGTAACAGTAAATAAGATAACAAGTTATGTGAAATATGCTGGGGTAAACGGATGATATGTGACCTGCTCTTAGCTCTGCGGGAATGCTTGTTTAAATAACCAAGTCTTAAGTTTCTTTTTAAATGTGGAGTGGCATGGTTCAAGGCGATACATGGTGAAGCCTGTGCACTACCAGTACAAAGTACTCCCTTTTGGCCTCTCAGCGGACCTGAGAGTGTTCACAAAATGTCTAGCAATCATAGTAGCACAGTTTTGTTGGTATGCAGTCTGCATAGTCCCATCCTTAGATGATTGGTTGGTGATGGTGATGGGTCAGACAGGAATTCTAGAGTTCCAAATGACAATCATTCAGCTCCTCCAGTCCCTGGGATTGTTGGTCAGTTTCTCAAAGTCAAATTTGATTTTGTCTCAAAGAATTCAGATCATAGGAGCCTGAACAGACTGTTCAGGAGAAGGTGTTTCTTCCTGTTGAAAGAGCTGGACTGTTGATGGGCATGATGAGATCTTTTCTACAGCAGGACTAGATGTAGGTCCTGATTCTTACATAAGAACATAAAATATGTCATACTAGGTCAGACCAAGGGTCCATTAATCCCAGTATCCTGTGGCCAATGAAGTCACAAGTACCTGGCAAGTACCCAAACATTAGTAGCTTGATATCTATTCATCTAATACCTTATTGATTAATAGCAATTTATGGACTTCTGCTCTAGGAGCTTATCCAAACCATTTTTTTAATCCGGTTACACTAACTACCGTAACTACATCCTCTGGCAATGAATTCCAGAGCTTAATTATGCATTGAGTGAAAAATAATTTTCTCCGATTTTGTTTTAAATGAGCTACTTGCTAACTTCATGGAGTACCCCCCTAGTCCTTGTATTATCTGAACAAGTAAATAACAGATTCACATTTACTCATTCAAGTCCTTTCATGATTTTATAGACCCCCTCAGCCGTCTCTTCTCTAAGCTGAACAGCCCTAACCTCTTTAGCCTTTCCTCATAGGGGGAACCGTTCCATCCCCTTTATCATTTTGGTCACCCTCTCTGTACTTTCTCCAGTGCAGCTATATCTTTACCAGAACTGTACACAGTTTTCAAGGCGTGGTCTCGCTGTGGAACGATACAGAGGCATTATGACATCCACCATTTTATTCACCAATCCCTTCCTAATAATTCCTAATATTGTTTGCTTTTTTGATTTCCACAGTACACTGAGCTGACTATTTCAATGTATTATCCATTATGATACATAGATCTCTTTCCTGGCTGGTAACTCCTAATGTGGACCCTAACATCATGTAACCACAGCTAGGGTTATTTTTCCCTATATGCATCACCTTGCACTTGTCCACATTAAATTTCATCTGTCATTTGGACGCCCAATCTTCCAGTCTCATAAGGTCGTCCTGCAGTTTAAGCACCTCATTCGTCGTGTCCCTTTCCAGATCATTTATAAATATATTAAAAAGCTTGAGGCACTCCACTGTTTACCTTTTTCCACTGTGAAAACAGACCATTTAATCCTACTTTGTGTCCTGTCTTTTAACCAGTTTGCAGTCCACAAAAGGACATCGCCTCCTATCCTATGACTTTTTAATTTTCTTAGAAGCCTCTCATGAGGGACTTTGAACGCCTTCTGAAAATCCAAATGCACCACATCTACTGGTTCACCTTTGTCCGCATATTTATTCACCCCTTCATAAAAATATAGGAGATTCGTGAGGCAAGGTAAATGGGTAAATCCATACTGGCTGTGTCCCATTAAATCATGTCTATCTAAATGTTCTATGTTTTTATTCTTTATAACAGTTTCCACAATTTTTCCCAGCACTGAAGTCAGGCTCACCGGTCTATAGTTTCCTGGATCTCCCCTGGAGCCCTTTTTAAATATCGGTGTTACATTGGCCACCCTCCAGTCTTCAGGTACAATAGACGATTTTAATGATAGATTACAGACTTTTACTAATAGGTCTGAAATTTAATTTTTTAGTTCTTTCAGAACCATGTGGTGTATGCCATCCAGACCAGGTGATTTACTACTCTAGTTTGTCAATCTGGCCTACTGCATCTTCCAGATTCACCATAATTTGGTTCAGTTCATCTGAATCATCACCCTTGAAAACCATCTCCATAACAGGTATCTCCCCAACATCATCTTCAGTAAACACCGAAGCAAAGAATTTGTTTAGTCTTTCCGCAATGGCCTTATCTTCCTAAGTGCCCCTTGAACCCCTCGATCATCTAACAGTCCAACCAACTCCCTTGCAGACTTTTTGCTTTGGATATATTTTTAAAAGTTATTATGAGCTTTTTGCCTCTATGGCCAACTTCTTTTCAAATTTTCTCTTAGCCTGTCTTATATTTAACTTGCCAATGCTTATGCTTTATCCTATTTTCCTCTGATGGATCCTTCTTCCAATTTTGAATGAAGATCTTTTGGATCCTTCTTCCAATTTTGAATGAAGATCTTTTGGCTAAAAGATCTCCTCTACTAGGGACCGTGCACTATCCATTGCAGGCCCTAAACAATGGAACGCCCTCCCTACCACTCTCAGGCTAGAGCCATGTTACGCCAAGTTCAGAAAAAAAACTTAAAACATGGCTCTTCCAACAAGCCTACCCTGATTAAGTACACTGACTTCCGCAAGTATCTTGCCTATGCCTTGTATATTCCTGTAAATAGTCCGTTTGCAGTTTTATTTATTGCTTTAATTCCTCCACCTCCTGCTCTTTGTATACTCCTCCTTGTTCGCCCTCCCTGTTCATTGTAATTTCTGCCTTTAAAGTTACATTGTAAACCGGTATGATGTATGCATACTAATACCGGTATATAAAAGTTTTTAAATAAATAAATAAATAAAATAGCCTCTTTCATCTCACTTTTTAACCATGCTGGCAATCATTTGGCCTTCCTTCCATCTTTCTTAATGTATGGAATGCATCTGGACTGCGTTTCTAAGATGGTATTTTTAAACAATGTCCACGCCTGTTGCACACTCTTTACCTCTGCTGCACCTTTCAGGTTTTTTTGGGTTTTTTTATGTTTAACTATTTTCCCCATTTTGTCAAAGTTTCCCTTTTGAAAGTTTAGTGCTAGAATCATGGATTTACTTAGTACCCCTTCCTGTCATTAACTCAAATTTCATCATGTTATGATCACTGTTGCCAAGCAGCCCCACCACTATTACCTCTCACCAAATCTTGGTCTCCACTGAGATTAGATCTAATATTGCTCCCTTTCTTGTCAGTTCCTGAACCAATTGCTCCATAAAACTGTCATTTATGCTTCGTTGTTAAATAGTTTATTAAGTTAATCCCCTTGTTCCATGTAAACAGATTTGATATGAATTTATTCATGAAGGTCGGCATAGAAAAGTATTAAATAAATAAATAAATCCAGGAACTTTATCTCTCTAGCATGTCCTGATGCTACATTTACCTAGTCATTACTGAGGTAATTGAAATCGCCCATTATTACTGAACTAACAATTTGGTTAGCTTCCCTAATTTCTCTTAGCATTTCACTGTCCATCTCATCATTTTGGCCAGGTGGACAGTAGTATACTCCTGTCGCTATACTCTTTCCCCCAACACAGAGAGGATTTCTACCCATAAAGATTTGATTGTACATTTAGTCTCTTTTCGTTCACATGCCATGGCAGTGCATGTAGTTCCTCTTACTCATTTGCACAGGCGGCTTCATCAATGGATTCTCTAAGACCAGTGGGATCATCTCTATCAAACATTATTCCACAAAATCTCAAACTCCAGAGATGTGAATGTCCTTTCAGTGGTGAATGAACCCTGAGGTTCTAGTGGTAAGTGTCTCACTATACGGCCCAGCTCATCAAATGATGGCGTGTGCTTTCCGATGCAGCATAGACCCAAGTGACAGCGTGACCCCACTGAAGATCTCCATACATCTTCAGTGTGCCATCCATTATACACTACAAGCTTTCTTATATCTGTCTTAGAAAAGTGAATCTTGATTCAGATATTCAACCAGGTGTAAACAAGCAAGGAGAGATGGTTTGTATGCCCTCTATACAGAAGCTGTCAGGATCTGGTCATAGGCTGTTATCACAATACCTATCTTCAGGTAAATTTACCTATTGGGACCCAAAATATATTGGCAGACTGTCTTAGCAGAGTGCTGCAACAGCACAAGTGTTCCTTTAGTTCAAAGAGTCACAAATGCCTTGTTTACTCGCTGAGGAACTCTGATGATCGATCTGTTCACTGCAGAGGACGTCAGGAAGATTGAGATGTTTTGCTTCATGCATCCAAACTACATCAGCTCCTAATGCTTTTGCAGTAAACTGGAACATTGGTCTAAACTGTGTATCCACCAATTCCTCTTGTTGCCAGGACTGTCTAGAAGGTTCTTCAGGACAAGGCGAATGTTGTCTTCATAGCACTCAACCTGACCACAGGCAAGTGTGGTATGCATATCTCATCCATCTATCAGTTCAGTCTCCAATTCTGTTGGGGCTATCTGATGCTCATCACACAGGAAAGTGGCAGGGTCTGCTATTCAAACCTACCATCGCTAGCTTTCGTAGATGGATGCTGAATGCGCAGTAGTCTCCTAATTTCAGCTAGAAAGCCTTCAATTAAAACATTTGGTTTCAAGAGGAAGAGATTCTTGACTGGATCACTACTTCTGTGGCCCAAGGGATTTGTTTCAGTATCATTTCTTCCTTTTGTCCTCAGGTCTCAGCACCTCTTCTGTTAAGGTTAATCTCATTGCCATTGTAGCAAATCACCATCAGTAGGAAGGGGCTCTGATCTCTTATCGTTTATTGTTGTCATGCTTTTTTTGCCAGAGAGTTCAAAGCATGTTACAACAGATTTGGTTTACATTACAATGGGTATAGGTCATAGCATATTTTGTAATGTGTGTTCAAGTACAATCTATCTATATTGTCATATATTGCTGGTCTGTATCTAACAGAGAAGTATCAGGTATAATAAAATACATAGGATGGTGATTAATCAGATAAAGTAAATAAAACAAATATTTCTGCAGTTTTTTCACATTAGGGTGGTTCTGCATACTTGCCCTAAATTCCTTCTGAAAGTGGTGTCCACTTTCCATATTAATTAAGCTATTATGCTGCCTACCTTCTTTCCAAGACGGCATGCGCACACAGGAGAATGTGATCTTCATTCCTTGGGCTGTTAGAGAGCCCTGGCGTGTTGCTTATTAAAGACGACTCAACCTCACTGGCGAGCTTCTCAGCTGTTTGTGTCCTTCACGTCTAATAGATTGAGAAGGGAAGTTGCCAAGTGGACTGTATTGTGCATTGTTATATGCTGGCTGGCTTACAAATTAGATGCTGGGACTAAGTTGTCTTTTATGTATTGCTCCACAATGCAACCTATGCATTATGGCTAATTCATACATGCTTAGTGATGGAGAAAGCAAGTTGGTTTACCTGTAAAACAAGGTTCTCTGTACACAGCAGGATGAATCAGCCATACTTAATATCTGCCCACCTCCCTGGAGAGTTTTTATGAAACTCCAAGGGGGTAGACTTAGGAATAACATCAGGAAATATTTCTTCCAGAAATGGTGGTGGATACATAGAATGCCCTCAGAAGAGGTACCAGAACAGTAATGGAATTCAAAAGGTCAAGGGATAGACATGAAAACAATGGGAAACCTGTGTTAACTTTAGGTGTAACATTTCTGCATGGGGTAACCTGCACAGAGCAGCAGGTAGTATCCTAAAAAAAAAAATACTTGCTGGACAGACTAAATGGACTATTTGGGTCATTTTCTGCTTTGATTTACTATGTTATTATGACTGTTTCACTAAAGTTTAAGCTCGGGAAGAGACTGAGATGCTCATGAGGCAGTGTGCGCATATAGGAATTCTCATGCTTGCTCAATAAAACTTTTACTGAGCTTGGGTCCATGTTGGCACTGTCAGATGTCACCCATGCATTATAGCTGATTTATTTTGCTGTCTATGGAGAACCCTGATACAGGTAAGAAAACTTGCTTTATCATTTAAGTACAGGTTTAACAATTTAAAATATTTGGTCAAAAATCAGCATGGCTAATGAGTAGCTTTTTTTTTTTTTTTTTTTCAACACAACCAGATATGTGTATCTTAACAGATGTTAGCAAGAGGAATATTCATGGCAGCCAGTTGAGTTGTTGAGTTCCACAAGACCAGATCTACTCATAGATGATGTTGGACTTCACAACTGAAAATTCCATGAGAATAGATGTCCTTGACTTTCTTAGAAATCCATGTTTCTGTCATGGCTTATCTGTCTGTAGCCACAGATGCTTATCTGGTGATAAAGCCATGTGCTTAGTTGGTGAGGGGGTCTTTGGTTGAAATGGATACAAGCACTATGCAGAAGAGTGGTTCTGGCACCAGTACTGTGAGCAAGTTGCTGTTATCCAGTCTGTTACTAGACTGCATGCAGTACTTGAATGAACGTTGCTACAGATCACATTCTCCCAGATATACTATAATCTTGTTACAAATGCAGCATGAAGAGAAAACTTGGTGATTTATGCAGTATGCCTTTGTTCCTTTTGTTCCAAATGCAAAGCTGGTAAAATTACGCTGCTAAAGTGAAAATCCTAGTGATAGTGATTTTCTTTCTTGAGTATTAACTCACTTCAGCAGAGCTGAGCTAGATTTTTATATTGAAATATTTGTGCTGTCATTTTGGCGCTATGGTGTAACTTTTTATGTGAACTTTGTTGTAGGTTCCATTGGTATTGGTGGTGTAGACTATGTCTTAAATTGTATTCTTGGAACCCAGACCGAATCAAACAACTGGCAAGCATTACTTGGGCGTCTGTGTCTCATAGACAGACTCTTGTTGGAGTTTCCTGCTGAATTTTACCCTCACATTGTCAGTGGGGAGGTTCTACAAGCTGACACAGTAGTAGACAGGTAATTTCATTACAGCTTTTACTTAAACATTTGTATTTATTTTTGTGCACTCTTTTTGCTTGCACTAAACAACACATTCAGGAGAGATCGAGTCAGTCCGGTGCACATGTAAATCTGCCTGCAGTCAAGGAATGGCACAAAGAATAAGTTTGGAACTTCTGTGTACTCCTCTAGTAATAAGTTTGGAAAGGACACATTTATTTGACTTTTAAGGTGTTCCCTCCAGAGAAGAGGAGAAGTATGTTGGCAGGTTAATATGCAAATGCTTACTGCACTAGTGTAGACCTTGGTCTTTTTTTCATTTATTTTCATTTATATATTTGGTTTATATTTTGCTTTTTCTGTGGATGGTTGAAAATCTTCATTTTCCAATAGTATCAAACAGACAACTTTGAGTGCTAAACGATTTCTAGCAAAGAAAAAGAAATACAAATCCAGTCTTTTCTTTTTGATCTGAAATACTATAACTGTGCTGAATTATTTTTTAATAATCTTGTAAGGGTAGATTAGTTTGACTTAATACAGTGTGAAGCATTTTAATTACAATAATTATTAATGAGCCTTTATTTCTTAACAGGTACAAGAAGCTATTGTCCCTCTTGAATTTTGCTTTGCAGTCTATTGACAATTCCCACTCAATGGTCGGTAAGCTTTCACGGAGGGTATTTCTGAGTGCCGCAAGAATGGTTGCACGAGTACCACAGGTGTATGTCAAACTGTTAGATATGTTGAGTGTAACTAGCTCAACTCATTATACACGAATGCGTAGACGTTTAATGGCTATAGCTGAAGAAATGGAAATTGCAGAAGCCATTCAGCTGGGACTGGAAGACATGCAGTCTTTTGTAGGTAGACATGACAATTTTGTACAACCGTCTGTGCCAACCAACTCGCCAGAAACAACCGCGAATAACTCCCCTGACAATACAGTCCAGTTGGGGAAATCTGGAAAAGGACCAGTTGATTTGAAACTAAATGCCAGCCCCGAGGACATTGCTGAGAAAATGGTAGGTATTACTATAGGATCTCCTTTGTCTTCAGTACCCACTGAGCAACCAAAGCCAGCCATTCAGATGAAGCGCAGACCACACAGTCAGTGTTTGAACTCTCCATCCTCCACCCATCCCCAGTCATTATTTCCTACCTTGCCCTCTCCTACCCCATCTGTACCAGCTGGAACTGAAACAGATGTGTCTAAACCTAGACCTCAAGGATTTACCCCTTGTAAAATGGCTTCTGCATCTCCTCAAACCCAACGAAAATTTTCTCTCCCAATCCAGAAAAACTCTACTGGAAGTAAAGAACCAGATAAACTTTCCCCCGTTTTCACCCAAGCAAAGCCTATGCCATCTGATCACATACATAGGCCAAAACCATCACGGCCTACTCCAGGTGGCATCAGCAAACAGGGAGATGTCTCAAAGAGTGATTTAACTCTTGATCTGACTCTTTCCCATTGTGAAGGTAGTGGTGGAGGTGATGGTGGAGGAGGTGGTAGTGGTGGTAATAGTAAAGCAGTTATACCAAGTGATGAGACTGTCTTTACACCTGTGGAGGAAAAGTGTCACCTGGATGTCAATGCAGAACTTAATTCCAGTATGGAGGACCTGCTGGAGGCTTCCATGCCTACAAGCGATAGTACAGTCACATTCAAATCAGAAATTGCAGTTCTTTCTCCTGAACGAGCGGGAAGTGATGACACCTACAAAGATGATGTCAGCCATAACCAGAAATGCAAAGAAAAAATGGAAGCCGAAGAGGAGGAAGCATTAGCCATTGCCATGGCAATGTCAGCATCTCAGGATGCCCTACCAGTCGTCCCTCAGTTACAAGTTGCCAATGGAGAAGATATCATCATCATTCAGCAAGATGTAAGTACTGTTGTAATATTTTTATGTACATTGTAGTTTTAAGATTATATATAAATTTGTGATTGAAGTTATAAAATGTCCTGTGCTCTGGATAATAAAGATGTAGGTTATAGGCAGCAATAGTAGAATAATTGGAGGATGTGCAATCAGACTAAAATTAACTTATCTTTAAGAGGGCTTTTTTTGTAATATTGTGATGTGAGAGCTCTTCTGTTTGTTAATGTCATTGATGACATGCAGGGTAAATTTTCAGTAGGGGCTTAACTAGAAAAATGAAAACTTACTGTAAAGCCCGCTTGAAACAAGCAAATTTCTAACACATGGGTGAGCACATTGGGTTTTGAATTTTGGGTTTGGTGGCCAAAAATAGGTTCATAACGCTTAAGTGTTTCAGAACAATGGTGTGAAGTTAACTGCATTAGCGGCATGCCTACATCACTTTTTCTTTTACTTGGTAAATTAAAAGTGTACACAAAGTTTGCAAACATACCTCTGGAACACCTGTTTTTTATGTGGCTGAAATTGAGCATCATGAAAGTCTGCGAGCACTTTTACAACACATTCACTAAAATGCAGTAATCCGCACTAACATTAATACAGGTAGCTTGCATTATTTAGTGAATTGGCTCCGTTGGAAATAATGTGAACCACAGCAATTAATGCACGCATTACCCATGTTAACGTTGGTGCGGGTTACCTTGCTTTAATCAATATGCCTGTTAGACATCTTAAAATCAACCTATCCAGACAGCTGGCTTAGCAGTTTTAGTTTTACTTGTTCAATAGGTGCCTACGTTTTTGTTTTGTTTTTTTTATCCTTACTCAAATTGCATCTTTTGAATTGTAAATATAAATAGCAAAACATGCACGAAGTGCTGGTATATATTAATTGAGCATAATGCAACCATTAAACTTAACAGCACTCTTCCTGTTTAATAGATGGAACTGTGACAATCTTGAATAATAGTTTTTTGCAGCCAGGAGAAATAATTTTAAAACTTGGGTGCCAGCCAAAATTGTTTAGGAGTCATGGCAAAAGGTTTTTTGGGGGTTTTTTGTTTTTTTGCCTTTTTGTTTTATTTTTAGAAACTTTTGTTCTTTTTATGTTTTTGTCTATATTTCATTTTTTTAATTGTACTGTTTTGTTTCTGAATATTTTTGCTTGGGTTGTTTTCTGGCTTTTTTTTTTTTGCTAGTTTTGTTTCTATTCTTTCATTTCCGCTTCTCTTCTCCTCTCTTCCTGCTCAACCTCTCTTTATCCAGGGAAGGGAATTAGCTCTAGGCCACAGTAGCTGCTCTCTTCCAGTCTGAACCCGCTGCAGGCAGCAGCTGCTGTCTTATGGTCCAGGATGCTATAGGTAACTGCTCGCTCACAGCCAGACTTCTCTTCTGGTTGAAGCTTGTGGCTCACAGCAGCCATTCTTCCATACCTTGCAGCAGCTTCTCTTGAGCCAGTAGCAGGCAAATAACATCAATTTTTAGGTGCCCAAAAAATTTACCACCTTTGTTTTGTACTTTGCTTATCGATGTGGTGTTGCTTTTTTCAGTGCACATAATTATAGTCAGAATAGACAGCAACTTGGTAACACACACACACACACACACACACACACACACACATACACACACACTTGATTCCTTAAGTATTTCTTTACACAATCTGTACTGCACAGTACAAATGAATTAGAAAGCTCTAGATGGTTCTTTCCTGATCTGTATCACTCTCTTGTTTGTTAGCTTCTGGTTCTGAAATAATCAACCTGACCTTTGCATTCCACTGCAACGACTTGTAGTGGCAGAAAACTTTTTAAAAATATAATATTGATATAACAAATCACACAGTTCAGTCTCCTGTTACAGTCAAGATGTGTCCTGTCATTCTGAACAGAAAAACATTTTATTTATGCCTTACTTTAAGAGGCTTTTATGACAAAATTTGAAGAGAGGAAGCTAATTATCGTAATTAATGGGATACAGCAAAAGGCAAATTTTAAGCTTAGTATTTCATCTGGCAGATGGCTTAGGGACCTCATAGTCCTTTGAAAGAAAAGGAGACCATGAGGGCTGCAAAGATCTTATTTTCATATATTTATTTAAACAAATTTACATGTTCTGGATGGTTTACAATAGGTATGTGTGTATGTATATACTAGGGATGTGAATCGGGCTTCGGACAATTGAAAATATCGGACAATATTTTCAAAATCGTCAGAAATCGGGGGCTCCCCCAAAACGATAGGAAAACCCTACGATATTGATCGTGGGGGTTCTCTTATCGTTTTGGGGAGGGCGGGAAAAACGGCACACAAAAATAACCCCTAAACCCACCCCGACCCTTTAAAACTAATCCCTTAGCTTCCCCCACCCCCCCGCCCCCCCCCCCCCCCAAAAAGCTTTTTACAGATACCTGGTGGTCCAGTGGGGGTCCCTGGAGCGATCTCCCGCTCCCGGGCCGTCGGCTGCCACTAATCAAAATGGCGCCGATGGCCCTTTGCCCTTACCATGTGACAGGGTATCCATGCCATTGGCCGGACCCTGTCACATGGTAGGAGCACTGGATGGCCGGCGCCATTTTGTGCTCCTACCATGTGACAGGGGCTGACCAATGGCAGTGGTGTAGCCCTTGTGACATAGTAAGGGCAAAGGCTATCTGCGCCATTTTGAATACTGGCAGCCGACGGTCTGAGTGCAGGAGGTCGCTCCCGGACCCCTGATGGACTTTTGGCAAGTCTTGTGGGGGTCAGAAGGGTCCCCCAAGACTTGCCAAAAGCCCCTGGTGGTCCAGCGGGGGTCCAGGAGCGATCTCCTGCACTCGGGCCATCGGCTGCCAGTAATCAAAATGGCGCCGATAGCCTTTGCCCTTACTATGTCACGGGGCTACCGGTGCCATTGGTCAGCCCCTGTCTCTAGGTAGGAGCACAAGATGGCACGGGCCATCCAGTGCTCCTACCATGTGACAGGGTCCGGCCAATGGCACGGATACCCTGTCACATGGTAAGGGCAAAGGGCCATCGGCGCCATTTTGATTAATGGCAGCCGACAGCCCAGGAGCGGGAGATCGCTCCAGGGACCCCCACTGGACCACCAGGTACCTGCAAAAAGTTTTGGGGGGGGGTCGGGAGGGTGGGGGAAGCTAAGGTATTAGTTTTAAAGGGTCGGGTGGGTTTTTTGTTTATCGGCTCGGGCGCAGCCGATAAACAAAACTGCGATCGGGCCCGATGAAAAAAAACCCACATGTGAATTCACATCTCTAGTATATACAATATATGAAAATGAAATCTCTGCTGCTCTCAAGATTTCCTTTCCTTTCAAAAGGGTGATGTGAGGGCACTAAACCCTTCCTGCACTATACATCTTTACTATGTAAGAATGTTTTGTTTGCACCTCCATTCATAGTAGTATGCCCATGGAGGAGTACTGTTAGGTGCCTATTTGCTGCTGTCATCTGTATTCATTTGCAAATTAAACTCTTCAGTCTATGACCTCAAGCTTTCATGTAAATGTATTTCAATTTTTAGACTCCAGAGACCCTACCTGGACATACCAAAGCAAAAAACCCATACAGAGAAGAAATGGAATGGCTCAAAGGTCAACAGATAGGCCTAGGAGCATTTTCTTCCTGTTTCCAAGCTCAAGATGTAGGAACTGGAACTTTAATGGCTGTTAAGCAGGTAAATGTTCTTTTTTTTGTGTGTGTTTACAATTCATTGTCACAGTTTGTGAACAGAAATTGTAAGTAAGGTCCTGTTTGAACAAATGCCAGCAGAACAGTGTGCGTGTGTTTTTATTTCATAGAACCCAGGATGGTATTTCCAGGGGCTTTCTCATTAGCTTTGTAGCTAGTAATATTTTTTTTTTCTTTTTTTCCCTTCATCGCTCTTTGGTTTTGTTACTGCTTACTATCGCTCAGCCATAATCTGCTCAGGGAGAATCACTTCAAATTTCTTTATTGTGAACTACAGAAGCTTCTCCTGAATTCTTAGAACAAGCTAAAGAAGGAAGCATGTGCTTCTTAATCTCATTTTTTTTTCTGTGCTCTATTAAGGGTTGTTTTGTCGGGTTACTCAAATTACCTTCCTGTTCTCTCTCATTAGAAAATCTGAAGGTACGTATTGATGCAATGTGCTAGAAGGATGTTGGGCTGCATAGAGAGAGGCATAACCAGCAGGAAAAAGGAAGTGATAATGCCCCTATACAGGGTTTTTTGTGAGGCCTCACCCAGATTACTGTGTTCAGTTCTGGAGACCATAAGCCAAAAATGTTAGACATGGGAAGGAAGCAGACCAGAGAAGGGCAACCGAACTGGAGTGGGGTCTGCACCTGAAGACGCATGATGTGCACTGGAATACGGAGAGGGGGGAGGGGGATACAATACAGACTTCTAAATACCTGAAAAGTATTAATGATACACGTGAATCTAAATTTTCTGTTGGAAAAGAAGCTATAGAGCCCTAGCAGGCATGATATGAAACTCTAAGGGGGCAGACTTAGGAACAGTGTTAGGAAATATTTTTTCATGGAAAGGATGGTGGATGCCTGGAAAGACCCACCTGGAGGAGGTGGTGAAGATCAGTATCAGAAATTCAAAATTGCCTGGGATGAACACAGAGGATCCCCATGAAAATGAAAAAAATGGGGTAACTTTAGCTGTAAGATTTCTGCAGGGGGGTAACCTATACGGAGCAGCAGTTAGTTCCCTAAACAGCCTGCTTTATCTGTTGTCATTTATTATGTCACTATGTAAAACTGACAGCGAATTTAAACTTTTTAAGAATTATAGTGGCAATGTAATGCTTTCTCTTGAATGCAACTACTGTAACAAATCAGTGAGAGCTGTTATTTAATGGACAAACTAGATGGAATTTGTTTTGGGTTTTTTTTATCTATCATATTTGTTTCTTATGACTTTTTTTGGAATGAATTCTGGACTTTTTCCTTTGTTGCAGAGACCTGTAGACAGGACACAGTCTGCATTTCTTTCTGAGCAGTAGGAATAAGGCAGCAAACAAGATGCAAGCAACTAGTTTTACTGGAGAAAGTTGTAGGACCCTGTTTACTGAGCATTTTTCCCCACAGACATAAAGTGTGAGAAAACCTTTAGTAAATAGTCCTTGGGAGGGTAATTTTCAGAAGCCATGTACCTGTAAGTGGCAGGTACATGGCTTCTGAAAAAGCCATGGCATGCTCAGGTAAAAGGGGCATTTTGAAACTTGTCTGTCCTGTATGCAGGCAAAAGCATGTGTCTTGCTCCACAATATGCGTTTTAATTCACATCGAGCAGGGGATGGGAATGAAACAACATGTCGAGGTTTGCATTTTGAAAAGTAGGACTGGGGTGGGGGGTGTGTGTGTGTGAGGGAAAATTTTTCTACAGGAAAAAGTGGGTACAAATCTCTGCGGGCACTTTTTCCCCGAGGCAATCTTCAAAGGGAAAGTATATGCTTAGCTTCCCTTTTGGGAGCTGGTACAAAGTCTGCAGGTAAAAGTTGCATTTCTGTCAAAATGCAGAGTTTTGAATATTGCCCTTTTAATGAATGAGGTCAGGGCACTTTTTTTTTTGTTCTGTGCTTACTACTCCACTGTGTTCGAAACCACTAACTATGGGGAAATCAGGTCCCCTCCAGATCAAGGAGGAATGAAGAAGCTAAGGCAGGATGAGGAGAGCGAGGGGGAAAAAGGTTAAGGATGATGGGGTGATTGGAAGAAAGAAGACTGTACCTTGGGTTGGGTTAGGAGGGACAGAGGAGAGGACTGCACTTGGAGAAGAGGGTAGGAGGTGTCTTTGGCTCCCATCCAGGCATGGGAGGAGAGAGCTGGCTACAGAGTAGAGGGGGGGAGAAGGCTGCACGTGGGTAAGATATGGAGGAGAATAGTAAGAGAGCTGCACTAGGGGTGGGGTAGGAGGCTTTGTACTCACCAGTAAAGAAATACTATGTACTCCCACAGACACTCCTCCTCCCAACACGTATTGTTGATGGGGGGGGGGGGGGTATATGGTGAGTACATTTTTTCCATGGTGAGTAAGTCCTGAAGACATTTTAGAATCCCTGCAAATACAATTTCTTTGGCCACTTTCTAGAATATAGTAGTAAATGGTCAGAACCACAACAACTCTGCAGTGGAGTTCCTAAGGATTTGTTGATGATAAACTCTTATCAAAGCTGAGCTACATGTTTGCCAATGAAGTCCATGTGTTCTATTGGCCATTGAGGATCATTGCACAAGAGGCATCTGATGTTTGCTTCTGTTTTCAATTTCTGAAATAGGTGACTTACGTGAGGAACACAACGTCTGAGCAAGAGGAAGTGGTTGAAGCCTTGAGGGAAGAGATAAGGATGATGAATCATCTGAGCCATCCTAATATTATTAGAATGTTAGGTGCCACATGTGAAAAGAGCAACTACAATCTCTTCATAGAGTGGATGGCAGGTAAAAATGCATATTTACGTGATCATCTTAAGATTTTAAGGAAAGTGCAAATTCTATATAGAGCAAATGAAGGGAGGAACTGCGTATTATAAGGCCTTGTCAAATTCTCAACAAGTTGGAGAAAGCCTGAAGAAGCAGCACTGCATGTATATGACTTCCATTGAAAACAGAATAAGTAAGCAGGTAAAGACAATCTTTTATTTTATTTTATAGATATGTTCTTTTTGGTTCAAGGAAATTTTCCACTGGTACTTTCAAGAAACATAGACTATAGGAGGCTCACAATTTGTAATCATAAAGAAATGTGGGTGTTTTTGGTAAGTGACTGACTCCATTTCCAAAAGCAACCCCTAAATAGTAAGAAAAGCAAGGCATTCCAATGTAAACTTACATATTAAATGCCTTTTATATATTGCATGCTCAATGTTAACAGTTTAATTATATTTTGGAAACAAAATGTTGATTTTTATATATAATAAAAATAATTATTTGTACATAATTTACAACAAAGTGTGGAACGTTTCAGAATATTTTTAGTTATGACAGTCCTGCTCCTTGCAGAGACTTAAACATAAAGTACACACTACATGTTTTACATGTAACTGAGAGCAATTTTCGGTTACCAGTAAGCTCTGAGATGTGCCATTAATGCAGTTAGTGAAATAGATATTTAGGGGAGAATCCATGCAATACAGCCCCTACCATTATAGGTGCTGGGATGGGCAATCTCCTCCTGTGAGGTTATATAGCAGTTTTCTACAGAGGTCAGGGAGGTGTGAGAAGTATAATTTGCCTCAGTTGTATTTTTGGTCTATCTGGGGATCTGGGCCCCATCCTGCCAGGGATCTTTTGGAGCACCTCAAGGGCTCCACTGCTATACTCTTCTTTTCTGAAGGTACAGAATGGTTGTTTGGGGAATATTTTAGAATTTTGGACTTTTATGTGGTAGGAGTCTTGCTGGATACCTGGGCCTTTCTTGGACTCAGGGAATGGGGAACCCTGTATTTGGGAGACCCAGTGATAGGAAACACCTACCCTAGAGGTAGTAATACTCTGCAAGGAAAAACGCCAGTGTTAGTATTTTTTGGGATGAGAGATGCTTTTGGTTAATTGCCCAAAAGCAAGATTTTTGCCTTCCTTCATGTCTGGAGCAGCCAAGCTGCTGTTTGGATACTGGATTCCATCCAATTGAGATCCCCACAGGAAAAGAACAGGGAAAAGATTAGGAGTAAAGATCCTGAAGATCTTCTAACTGTAAGAGACTATCTACATCTTTGAGGACACCCATTTCTGGTTTTAATCTATTCTCCAGGTGTATGAGAACCATGTCTATCAGGGATCCCCATGATAGATATGTCTTCTGCCTTGGGGTACCGCACGACATCTGGGATTGCAGCAAGTGTGCCAAGATGACCTCGAAGGGACGCAAGATCCAGCTCGACAAGATGGACTGCCTCTTCTGGCAGAAGACCAATCTATCAGCATTGGTATTTGCTTCAAGAGACCTTAGAGCCACACCGAGCCATCGATATTAGCAGGGCAACCAGTTTTGTTGAGATAGTCAACTGACAGGGATGCTGGAGCTATCTTCTAGCTTCACTATGTCAAGGATGTCTGGTTTGTCGACCTCTGCACCGGGGAAGGAACGATCCAAGCATCAAGGGAAGCCAAAATAGCATCTGCATCAGTCCCCGATCTATGCATGGTGCTGGCCACAGGGATGTACCAGCTTCTGCTGTGATGCCCCTGAAGTGATCCCATGGTGAGGAGAGCAGTCCTTCATCAATGCCAGGGGTATGCCACTGTCTCCACCAGTCCTGATGCCAGCCAATGATCCTCCTCTTGGTTCTGATTAGATTCTGATTACAGCTCTTGGGTTGCAGCCTATCCTGGTGTTGGTGATTTTTGAGGAGGAATTAGAGAATGGCGTACGCATGGCCTTGGAGAGGGCGATGTGCAGCCTCGGCATCGGAGCACCAATGGCACAGACACTGGCATTGTTGCTCCTCGAGCTGCTGCTTAAATCCCTGCACATGCTTAGCAGCATGCTACTGACCCTGTCCCAGGTATCTGTTCCCGGGGCGGCATAGACACCCTGCGAGGCACTGGTGCCACTACCACCTGATCCAGTTGTCATCCCCAGTTCCTTGGAGACAACCCCCCCCCCCCCCCCCAATACTGGAGGCAGCACAGGGCCTGGGCAATAATGGCCAGTCGAACCAGTGCCTATACCGCTGGCTGGGAGCAGAGCGCCTAGGCCCCCGTCACCAGTCAAGGGCACCTATAACCCCTGGGGAGATGACTCCTCTATGGCTTCCAATGACACTTGAGAGAGTCTCCGCTGAAGGACCTCTTCTTTGTAGATTTTGTTTGGATGATGGCAGAGGCCATCCAATTTCAGTTGATGATTGAAGAGGATACCAGGCACAAAATGATAAATATCCTCCAGTGTATGGAGCCTCCCAAAGAGATTGTGGCAGTCCCAGTGCACAAGATCCTTGTGGATTTACTGATGAGGATGTGGCAACACCCCTCACAGTGCCTCTCGTCAACAGGAAAGCAGATGCGATTTATCTCGTCCAAAAAGCTCTCAGATTCGACTAGCATTAGCGGCCCCACCAATTGGTGGTGGTTGAATCTGCTCTGAAGAAGGCCTAGTGTGCTCAGACCCATTTTTTGGTGCTCCTGGGGAGCAAGGTGTTCCATGGCGCTATGCTTATTGTCCGCATAGTGTTCAAACAAACAAAAAGCTCTTTCCAAAAAAGGCTCATTCAATTCTGTATTCCCTGTACTGACAAGTTACAGATTTTTATTCACTGTAAACTAAATTAAACATTCTTGCTAAACCAAAGTGGTGGTTATTCTCAATATCTTTTAATTCCTCACCAGTCTGTTTTTTAAATTGAAAAATTAATTCTTTGAATGTTTTCTCCTCTGTTTGTCTTTTCCTGAAAAACACATTCTTGCATCACCCACTCACCCCCCTTTCTCTCTGCTGCTAGCCCCTTAACTGCCAGTATCCTTTCAAGTTTTAAACTGTAACCCTAGTAATTAACTCTCCTAGGAATTCTGAAACAAGGAAAAGCAATATATCATTTTCTGATAATAAATTAAATACTCATAGCCTTTCGAAATCTAATTATTATATGAAAAATAGCTTCAAATGAGCACATTTTGCACAAACATGTCTCACAATTCTATAGTGCAGAGCAGGAAACAGGAATGCCAATAGATAATAACCAAAAATAAAGGCAAATAGTAAAAAGCACTTTCTTTTTTAAGTCTAATCACCTGGGAAGACTTTTTGCCATTTACTAAAGAAATTACTGTGAATATTTTTACCTAAAGAAAGAAATCCTAATCTGTTCTAACCACAGGATTTTCAATTTATTAAAGCAGAAAAGTAAAAAAGAATTTTCTCATCTCTATCAGATCGCTGTGTAAACAATTTCAAACATCCGCTCCGTTCAAAGAGAAAGGCACCCAGAAACTAACTGCATGTTTTTCCTTATCCTGCCATATAGGTTCTTTCCTGAAATACAGTATTTATGGTATTTCATTACATACATAGGGGTAAAAATATCAAATTTAACTCTATACAGGCAAAAGAACTAGTATCACTTCTTAATAAGTTTTCATTAAGTATGCTGGACAATTGGCCAATAACAGTAGTTGTAAGAGACAGGAGCTGAGAAACTACAGTCTTCAAACAAAACTAGCTACTATGGACAACATACAAATCTTATTACAAACTATAAAAACAAAAACAAGCAGTCCAAGGCTGTAAATGTAAGGTTCCCTGTACTATAGCCTAACCAAGGGTTAAATTCTGATTCCTTGCTCTCATAAGGGAGAGGGGAGCATATGCATTGTAAACCAGATCCTGAACTCTTGAGAATCTAATCCAGTGCCTATTTTACGGTCCCGTGTAACCATAAACATGTTAAAATAATGCAAATGTCGTGTTAAAGACTGTCCTGTCTTTTTATGATTAATGAATTACAGCAATTATTGCAGAACCAGTGCTGTAAAGCTGCCGTCCGTCCACCCACACTGCCCATTTCTTACAATGCTTAGTAATGATTTTAACTTCATGTGGGAATAATTCACAAACTGATGCTAGGGGACTGGGGAATCCTGTACTTTGTGACATAATGAATTTAAACTTAGAATGCCTTAAAATAACAAATTGCCAACTTTAAGCTACTATGTAATAGTCAGTAATGAAACAAAAATTCAGCAAAAAAGTAAATGAAAATACTCGCGTCGTCACATGAATCTCACGTGGTGCCAAATCGTGCCCAAGGCTCCGTTAGGTCTTGATTAGTCTGGCCCCGACTAATTCTGAGCGGACGCATACCTCGACCAGAGCTTACAGCCAGATTCCACAATCTCGACTGTTAAATATTCATTACCCGAGGCATATATCTCTCAGGAAGTTAATGTTCATCCGGGGTCCTTATCTCCCATGTTAACATTTCGAGGACCATACCTCTTGGGTCAAACGGCTGGTAACCAAAGAAATATCTCAGCCTTATATCTCTAAGCAACAATCTTTATTAAGAAAAGTACAGAAAGAAAAAGCAAGAAAGGATCTTGGGAGTAGTGGAAACTGCATAACAGTGGTTTGTTTCAAACCATCCTCTGCTACCAAAATGTTAAAAAACCTTGAAACTTACCCCGCCTGGTTTCCTCCCCAGAGATACCAGTGATGAAACAGACTTTCAGTTTCAAAACATAACATTTATTAAGTAGCTTAGAGATCTTATAAGAAATGGCAGTTTCTGTTTATTTCATGCATGCAAAGTTAAGATAGAGGAATCTATAAGGAAATCAGATTGTGTTTCCTTATGGGAGTAAAGGAGCCCATCTTACAGAATACACTGTTTCGTGAGCAATGCCAGTTTACTCAACATTTTAAATTTGCCTTTGATTTTTATACACTGTTAAACATGGCTCGCATATGCTTACCCCGCCCCTCGCTCATCCCCTACGTTTGCTGGTAATGGAGTGTGGAAAACATGGGGTCTGTTCAACCTAGGATGTTTTTGAAATAGCATTGACTTATCTCTGCAGTGGGAATCATCACCCACAGACTTGCATGGCTGCAGGCCTTGGATCTCAGAACAGAGGTGCAGGTGCAACTCGCTGAAGTGCCAGGTACAGGAGAAATCTCTTCAGAGATAAAGTAAAGGACATGATTACCCAGATCCAGGACCACCATGCCACACTCCAGCAGCTGTCCACTGGAAGCCTTTCTTTTGTCCATGCGCGCATGTTATAAAATCGGGCGTACGTTTGTGCGTACAAATGTACGCCCATGCATATGTTTTAAAATCTGCCCCTTAGAGTTTTTCTGTGGTACATAATGAAATGGTTCACTAACTTCAGCACGCCGGTTCTAAAACATTTTTTATTTTTATTTTACTTAGCTGGTTTTTGCATCACTGAGGTTTGACACTTAATTTATCAAGGCTCTTGTTGGCTAAGTACTGGTAAAAACTAATTTTATGAGAAACTCTAGATTACATTCTTGTTATAGAAACTTGGAGCCCACAACTTCTGTAGAAAAACCTGTTACTGGATTTTGATTGACAGCATATCAATTAATGCTAAGATAAATACACTTTTATCTTGCAGGTGGATCCGTCGCCCATTTGCTTAGTAAATATGGAGCTTTCAAAGAATCGGTTATTATAAATTATACTGAACAGCTGCTGCGTGGCCTCTCTTACCTCCATGAGAGCCAGATTATCCACAGGGATATTAAAGGTAAGAGAACTTTAGGACACCTTCAGTGCCAGAAAAGCTAATTATTTGTGTTACGAGTTTCAGTAAAGTAAAAAACACTGAGTACTCAAGAAAGCCCAAAGTGAACACCAGCCAGAGCCCTGAAAGAAACCAAACTAGGAGTGTTGCAGTGAATGTTGAAAAAGTACATTTAGGAGGTATTTTTGTACCATCATGCATAAATCCACTTTTAAAATTATCCCACCAAATCTACCCGCACCCACTTAAATCTGCTAAAATCTATGCATAATTTTTTCTTCAAAATGTTTGTGCATTGTTTTGGAAATCCAAAAATGCACATAACTCCAAATCCCATCCCCACTTCCGCCCTCAGGATCCACCCTAGTTCATTGCAGGTAAATTTACACACACACACACACCAACACACCACACACACACAGCAGTTTTTGTAAAAAGCCATTTCTGCATGGAAAACAGTGTTACAGAAGTCCATTTCAAAATTTCCTTCTTTTTGTGTAATTAAAAAAAAATTCACATGCAGATCCAATTGTATCTTACATTTTAGGATTTTATTGATGCAATAACAGTATTAGATGCTTCATTGAGGTGTGTCCTGATTCCAAACATTACCTTGTAAGTGGTCCCATTGATCCCTTTTGCTAATTGTAGCACATCATTCATTAAGGGGCAGGTTTTAAAATGTACGCCCAATTTTATAACATGTGCTCGCAGCCGCGCGCATGTTATAAAATCAGGGGTCGGCAGGCGCAAGGGGGTGCACACTAATGCACCTTGCGCATGCCGAGCCCTCCCTGTTCCCTCCCCACTTCCTTTCCTTTCCCCTACCTCCCCCGCCCTTCCCCCCTGCCCTGCCCCTTTTGTAAAGCCCCGGGACTTACACGCGCCACCGGGCCTTTTTAAAATAGGCCCAGCACGCGTAGGGCTTTTAAAATCTTCCCCTAAATATGTGGTATCCCTTGCATAAAACAAGAATTCATTCACAGTGTATCTTTTATAGTGCTTTCTTAATATCTACAAAGTATATATATATTGAGAGAGAATTCAGAAAATTGGAAGTTAGGAAACCTTAAAACCAGTCTGACATGTAGATGCCAAATCAGTAAGTACTGCGATAACTGTTGCATTTGAAATAAAAAGAGGAATATTATCCACAGTGGTTTTATAGTATAGTTTTTAATCTGCAGTATGAGCATTATAATAAGGTATTCTGGGGGTAAATTGCATTTGTTTATGTAAACTAAGAAATGATCTTAAATCTCCATTTGCAATGATTTCAAATGGTTACTTGATGGCAAAATTGAAGGACTGCAGCTTCTATCTATAGGTTATGATCCTCTTTCTAAGTGAGGCAATGCCTTTCTTAGAAAAGGATACAAGGAAGACTTCTATACTTGAAAACAGGATAAAGCATAAACGTTGGCAAGTTAAATGTAAGACATTGATAAGACAGGCTAAGAGAGAATTTGAAAAGAAGTTGGCTGTAGAGGCAAAAACTCACAGTAAAAACTTTTTAAAATAAATCCGAAGCAGAAAGCCTGTGAGGGAGTCAGTTGGACCATTAGATGATCGAGGGGTTAAAGGGGCACTTAGAGAAGATAAGGCCATCGCGGAAAGATTAAATGATTTCTTTGCTTCGGTGTTTACTGACGAGGATGTTGGGGAGGTACCCGTAATGGAGAAGGTTTTTATGGGTAATGTTTCAGATGAACTGAATCAAATCGCGGTGAATCTAGAAGATGTGGTAGACCTGATTGACAAACTGAAGAGTAGTAAATCACCTGAACCGGATGGCACACACCCCAGAGTTCTGAAGGAACTAAAAAATGAAATTTCAGACCTGTTAGTAAAAATTTGTAACCTATCATTAAAATCATTCATTGTACCTGAAGACTGGAGGATAGCAAATGTAACCCCAATATTTAAAAAGGGCTCCAGGGGCGATCCGGGAAACTACAGACCGGTTAGCCTGACTTCAGTGCCAGGAAAAATAGTGGAAAGTGTTCCAAACATCAAAATCACAGAACATATAGAAAGACATGGTTTAATGAAACAAAGTCAGCAAGGCTTTACCCAAGGCAAGTCTTGCCTCACAAATCTGCTTCACTTTTTTGAAGGAGTTAATAAACATGTGGATAAAGGTGCACCGGTAGATGTAGTATACTTGGATTTTCAGAAAGTGTTTGACAAAGTTCCTCATGAGAGGCTTCTAGGAAAAATAAAAAGTCATGGGATAGATGGCGATGTCCTTTCGTGGATTGCAAACTGGCTAAAAGACCGGAAACAGGGTAGGATTAAATGGGCAATTTTCTCAGTGGAAGGGAGTGGACAGTGGAGTGCCTCAGGGATCTGTATTGGGACCCTTACTTTTCAATATATTTATAAATGATCTCGAAAGAAGACGACTGAGGTAATCAAATTTGCAGATGACACAAAATTGTTCAGAGTAGTTAAATCACAAGCAGATTGTGATAAATTGCAGGAAGACCTTGTGAGACTGGAAAATTGGGCATCCAAATGGCAGATGAAATTTAATGTGGATAAGTGCAAGGTGATGCATATAGGGAAAAATAACCCATGCTATAATTACACAATGTTGGGTTCCATATTAGTTGCTACAACCCAAGAAAGAGATCTAGGCGTCATAGTGGATAACACATTGAAATCGTCGGTTCAGTGTGCTGTGGCAGTCAAAAAAGCAAACAGAATGTTGGGAATTATTAGAAAGGGAATGGTGAATAAAACGGAAAATATCATAATACCTCTGTATCGCTCCATGATGAGACCGCACCTTGAATACTATGTGCAATTCTGGTCGCTGCATCTCAAAAAAGATATAATTGCGATGCAGAAGGTACAGAGAAGGGCATCCAAAATGATAAGGGGAATGGAACAGCTCCCCTATGAGGAAAGACTAAAGAAACATAGAAACATAGAAATGACGGCAGAAGAAGTCCAAACTGCCCATCCAGTCTTCCCAACAAGCTTCACACACTTTTTTTTCTCATACTTATCTGTTTCTCTTAGCTCTTTGGTTCTATTTCCCTTCCACCCCCACCATTGATGGAGCTGCATCCAAGTGAAATATCAAGCTTGATTAGTTAGGGGTAGTAACCGCCGCAATAAGCAAGCAGAGAGCTATGCTGGATATGCGTGAAGTATCAGTTTTTCTTCTCTCCTGCCGTTGAAGCAGAGAGCTATGCTGGATATGCGTGAAGTATCAGTTTTTCTTCTCTCCTGCCGTTGAAGCAGAGAGCTATGCTGGATATGCGTGAAGTATCAGTTTTTCTTCTCTCCTACCGTTGAAGCAGAGAGCTATGCTGGATATGCGTGAAGTATCAGTTTTCTTCTCCCCTGCCGTTGAAGCAGAGAGCTATGCTGGATATGCATTGAAAGTGAAGTATCAGGTTTATTTGATTTGGGGTAGTAACCTCCGTAACAAGCCAGCTACTCCCCGCTTTGTGAGTGCAAATCCTTTTTTCCACATTTCCTCTTGCTGTTGAAGCTTAGAGCGATGTTGGAGTCACAGTAACCATGTGTATGTTTATTGAATAAGGGTATTATCTCCAGGCAGTAGCCATCATTCTGACGAGCCACCCACTCTTCATTGACTGCCTCTTGACTTTATGGATCCACAGTGTTTATCCCATGCCCCTTTGAAGTCCTTCACAGTTCTGGTCTTCACTACTTCCTCCGGAAGGGCATTCCAGGCATCTACCACCCTCTCCGTGAAGAAATACCCTTGCTCAGTTGTACCCCTGTTTCCCTCCACACCCCTCTGCACCTTTTCCCTTCTCCTCTCCCTTCCCGCTCCCTCACTCTTTTCCTCCCCCCTGCACCAGCATTTATCTGTACATACGTGCAATTGCCTCCTTCATACTGTAAATAAGTTCTATATGCTAAGTTCTTAAGTGCACATGCCTCCTTAGCATTGTTTATAGTTCACTTGCATATCTAACCCTAGCATGAATGCAAAAGTTGTAACTCTGCTCGTTAACTCTCTTCACCCGTACTTTTATATATTATCCAGTTAGCCCCCTTCCTCGTTCATTGTAATTTCCTTTCTCAGTTACTTGTAAACCGACATGATGTGTCCTACGAATGCCGGTATAGAAAAATGTTAAATAAATAAATAAATACTTCCTGACATTGGTTCTGAATCTTCCTCCCTGGAGCTTCAAATCGTGACCCCTGGTTCTGCTGATTTTTTTCCTACAGGTTAGGACTTTTCAGCTTGGAGAAGAGACGGCTGAGGGGGGATATGATAGAGATGTTTAAAATCATGAGAGGTCTAGAACGGGTAGATGTGAATTGGTTATTTACTCTTTCGGATAGTAGAAAGACTAGGGGGCACTCCATAAAGTTAGCATGCGGCACATTTAAAACTAATCGGAGAAAGTTCTTTTTTACTCAACGCACAATTAAACTCTGGAATTTGTTGCCAGAGGATGTGGTTAGTGCAGTTAGTATAGCTGTGTTTAAAAAAGGATTGGATAAGTTCTTGGAGGAGAAGTCCATTACCTGCTATTAAGTTCACTTAGAGAATAGCCACTGCCATTAGCAATGGTAACATGGAATAGACTTAGATTTTGGGTACTTGCCAGGTTCTTATGGCCTGGATTGGCCACTGTTGGAAACAGGATGCTGGGCTTGATGGACCCTTGGTCTGACTCAGTATGGCATTTTCTTATGTTCATTGGGATAAAATAATGTAGATTATAGCTTTAAAAACAAAACAAAAATTTGCCAGTTTGACAAGATGGGGCGTGTTTTCTCCCCTACCCAATCCATTCCCATGGAGAAGTGTTAACTCAAAGCAGGTGTCTCTGAAAGTAATCTAAATTGTTGATCAAATTTTGGAGTTCAAATATGTTATATTATGTTTTGTATTCTCCTGTATCTTAAATAGCATGGACTTGTCAGATATTGCAGTATGGAAAGAGGCAAAAACTCTTACTGAAATCGTTTATCCTACATAGCTGGAAAGCTATATTTAAGTGGATTGTTGAGTAGAAAATTGATTTAACTGCAAAACATCATTAAGATATTTATTAGGATATCTTTCTAACTATATACATATTGTATAATATACGGTATCCAAAAAAACCAGAACACTAATGTAGCAGCAAAATAGCAACAAAAATTAATGCATCATAAAAAATGTTATTGATATTACTTTACAAACACATCTCTTTTAAATTTTAATTACAAGCTAAAGGGAATATTCAAAATAGATAATAAAAACTTAAAATATCCTTAAGATATTCTTTCTAATGATGATGTGCACATATAATGTCCTAGAAAAATTAAGGTATATGGTCTGAATAAAACCTCTTATGGTTACAATCGGCAGCTCAATGTTCTTCAAATATGTGAGTAAAAACACCTCTCTCTGCTGGGAACACTGCTAATTCTTCAATGCCAAGATGAAGAATTGGCATTCTGCTGTGTGAGAATCTCCCCTCAACAAAGGTCCCCTTGTTTCATCAGATATGGGCTTCATCAAGAGAAAGAGATACCAGTTTGCTAGTGGACCATTGTAATGCTATGATGCTGGAGCTCAGAGATCAACAATTTGCATATAGAACAAAGTCCTGAGCCTGCCTTCCTCCAGCAATTCAAACTGGAAACTGTAATGAGGATGTTATGAATATATGTGCATACTATCATTAGAAAGAGTCTAAGGATATTTTGTTTTAATTGTCTATTTTGGATATCTCCATTAGCTTGTAATTAACATTTTAAAAAGATGTTTGTAAAGTAATATCAAAATATATTTTTTATGTTGTATTAATTTTTGTTGCTATTTTGCTGCTACATTAGTGTTCTGGTTTTTTGGCTAGCATATACTGTATTCAGTTCGGACACTTCATGATAGATTTAACTGCCTTAAGAGTTTTTTCTATATATATTTTGTGTGTGTGTGTATATGTATATATATATGTGTGTGTGTGTGTACATATATTTTTACACATGCACACTTCTTTTGGAGGACTCCAAAAGTATTTGCATTCAATGCAGGTAGTAAGGTCACAGTCTTTTACAGATTAAAATTGTCGACCATTAATGACCCCATGATGTAGAAATCAGTAGTTACAAAACTCAAATGATAAGCCCTACACAAGACACATGAAGCTTACCACTTGGTCCTACTAGAAAAGAGAGTAGAAGGCCTTTTTTTTTTTTTTTTTTTTTTTTTTTACTATTATTACTATTATTATTACTAAGATCAATGTTATTTTTTGCCTCTTGTTCCCTATCCACTTGTTAATTGTAAACCGACATGATGCGATATCTATCGCGAAGGCCGGTATAGAAAAACTTAAAATAAATAAAATTAAATAAATAATGTTATCGTGTAATCAGGATCTCATCAAGCTGAGTCTCAGTTCTGTATCTAGACCACTGCGGTGTGCATGTTTCTTGAGTCCTGCCACGTGACATATGTGAAGGGAAAGTCCTCCAAATATGGTTGTTGTGGATGTATCCTGGGAGGAGTCCTGCTAGCTAGATGTTGCAAATGTGGAGGCAGATGAAGTAGCATTTCTCATTGCCCCTACCCTTGCTGTTCTGAGTTCAGTACTGTTGTGAGCTGTTAGGTCATGAAAGCATTGGATGATTTCACTTTTGAATGTTGTGAGTAACACCAGATGTACTTTGTCACCATAGGAGTCAGTGCTACATCTTTACAGGCAGGAATGTTTATGAATTAAGGTAGGATGCAGACATGGGGGGAAAATGGTTTGTTTTTGTTCATTTTTTATTGGGGTTGAATACCTGTTTGCCTTTTAAGACTAAAATTCTTCATGCGTGGTACCTTCCTGTATCAGAACTTTTTTGTTTTTTTTAAGAAAAATAAGATTCTATTTAGATGCTCTTGTAGACTCTAAAGCAGAGCTTCCCAAACCTGATCTGGGGACCCTACAGCCAGTTGGATTTTCAGGATATCCACAATGAATACACATGAGTTAAATTTGCATATACTGAGTCTCCATGATATGCAAATTTTATCTCATGCATATTCATTGTGGATATCCTGAAAACCCGACTGGCTGTGAGGTCCCCAGGATAGGTTTGGGAAGCCCTGCTTTAAAGTTTAGGTATACTTGAAGGCCAGTTTTGCACACCTATGATACTCTTTAAATGATTTATCCAAACTGTTGCACCTTCATTAATCTATTGTTCAAAATAACAGATGATAGAATTTTTTGTATGTATATTGCTGGTGCATTTTTCCCCCATAGATTTCAGTGGAGCAGGTTGCATAAGTGTTTCAGAGCACATTTAAATGAAGCTGAGAGGAAAATTAGTTCTTACCTGTTAATTTTCGTTCCTGTAGTACCAAGGATCAGTCCAGACTGCTGGGTTATGCCTCCCTTCCAGCAGATGGAGTCAGAGAAAAGCTGAAAAGCACTTCCCACATAACCCGGAGTGCCACCTGCGATCCCTCAGTATTATCGATATCAAAGCAGAATGAATGGCTGTTGCTACAATTTCCTTGCATTGAATTATGCGCAAACACACTTTATCAAACAATGACTAGATCAAGTTAAAAACTGAACCTGTTAACAAGGTAGAATGTGTATGAACGTGGAAGAAGAACAATGTGACCCAAAATAGTTCTGCAAAAATAAACTGACTTGCGTCATAACCTGTCAAGAGAATATGAAACAGTTGACTGGACTCTCCTGTGTACAGGCAGGCGTAGGGACTGATCCTTGGTACTACAGGAACGAAAATTAACAGGTAAGAACTAATTTTCCTTTCCCTGTACGTACCAGGATCAGTCCAGACTGCTGAGATGTACCCAAGCTGTCCTATAAGGGGTGGGACCTGGAGAGTCCCGCGCGAAGCACACTGCTGCCAAAGGAATCCACCTTCTGATCCCGTACATCCAAACGGTAATGTCTAGTAAACGTGTGCAAGGATTTCCACGTGGCCGTCAGACAGATCTCTTGTGGCGAGACACATTGGCTTTCTGCCCATGAAGCTGCTTGAGACCTAAGGGAATGCGCCTTAAGGCCTTCCGGTACTGGACGCCCGCAACATATGTAAACAGAAGCAATAGCATCCTTCAACCATCGGGCGATAGTAGATTTAGAAGCCTTAGTCACTTTCTTAGGACCACTCCACACAACAAAGAGGTGATCAGACAATCTAAACGGATTAGTAACCTCCAAATATCACAAGAGGACCCTACAGACATCCAACCTCCTCAGATCCTTATCTTCATCAGAAAATGCCGGCAACTCGACTGCCTGGTTGACATGAAAAGCCGAGAGTACCTTGGGCAGAAAGGAGGGCACTGTGCGAAGGGAAACACCCAAATCAGAAATATGCAAAAGAGGCTCTTGACAGGACAAGGCTTGGAGCTCTGAAACCCGCCTAGCTAAACAGATAGCCACGAGAAAAACCGCTTTAAGTGTTAAGTCCTTAACTGTCGCCAATTTCAAGTGCTCAAAAGAAGGTCCGCAAAGGCAACGAAGCACCAAATTCAAACTCCAGGACGGACAAATCGCGCACACTGGCGGTTTCAAGTGCTAGGCCCCCTTCAAAAACCGTATCACGTCTGGGTGTGCCGCAATGGAAATACCATCAATTTTACCACGAAGGCTGCCCAAGGCCGAAACCTGAACTCTGAGCGAACTGTAAGACAGACCCTTCCGTAAGCCGTGGATGTGAACAATAGTAGCCCATCGCGGTGACAGGTTCATCCCGCGACACCAAGAATCAAAGACTTTCCATACCCGAATGTAGGTAATAGAGGTAGACTGTTTCCTGGCACGCAGAAGGGTAGAAATAACTGCCTCCGAGTAACCCTTTTTTTCTTAACTGCCTCCTTTCATAAGCCAGGCTGCTAGACAGAATCGATCTGCCTGCTCTAAAAATACTGGACCCTGCCTCAGAAGGTTGGGCAGGTGACTAAAGCGTATCGGACCGTCCACCGCCAGGTTGATCAGATCGGCGAACCATGGTCTTCGGGGCCACTCAGGAGCCACTAGAATCACCGGTCCCTGGTGAGACTCTATGCGCCGTAATATCTTTCCGATTAGTGGCCATGGAAGAAACACATAGAGAAGGATGTGCAGTGGCCAAGGCAGAACCAGAGCATCCACTCCTTCTGACCCGTGGTCTCTTCTGCGACTGAAGAAGTGAGCTGCCTTTGCGTTCAGACGAGTCGCCATCAGGTCCAGGTGGGGGATTCCCCAACGTCTTGAAACCATTCGCATCGCTTCCTCCGACAGTTCCCATTCCCCGGGATCCAATTGTTGTCTGCTGAGAAAGTCCGCCTGAACATTGTCAACCCCGGCTATGTGAGACGCCGCAATCCTGTCCAGGTGACGTTCTGCCCAGCTCATCAGTTTGTCGGCCTCGTCGGACACGGAACGACGTTTGGTGCTTCCTTGTCTGTTTATGTAGGCCACCGTGATCGCATTGTCGGAAAAAATCCATACCGCTTGGTAGCGTAACATTTGTAAGAAGTGTTCTAGAGCTAGTCGGACTGCCCTGGTCTCCAACCTGTTGATGGACCACTTCGCCTGTAACGGAGTCCAAAGACCCTGAGCCGACCTTGACCGGCACACTGCCCCCCAGCCGGAGAGGCTGGCATCGGTTGTTACAACTACCCATATAGGGCTCTCAAGGGTCACCCCTTTTAGTAGGTGATCCGGAGTGAGCCACAGTCCGGACTGGATCTGGCAGGTTCGAGCAACAGCAAGGGAATCTGGTACTCTTCTGATTTGGGATCCCAACGGGACAGCAGTGCTCTCTGTAAACATCTCATATGCGCGAAGGCCCAACAAACTAACTCCAGGGTAGATGCCATAAACCCAAGAACCTGCAAATAATCCCACACCACAGGGGAGGGGAGCGACAGCAGCCACCGCACCTGAGACATCAACCGGTCCATGCGAGCGAGGGGTAACGATACTTTGCCTACCAACATATCAAATCGAGCCCCCAAAATCTCTTATCACCTGGGTTGGGATCAACTGGCTCTTTGAATAATTGACAACCTAGCCCAAGGACCGCAGAAGACACATGACCGCACGAACCGCCGCCTTGCAGAGTTCCTCCGACTTCGCTCGGATTAGCCAGTCGTCCAAGTAGGGATGTACTAGAATCCCTTCTTGCCTCAAGCTCGCCGCCACCACCACTAGCACCTTGGTGAACACGCGAGGTGCAGTCGTCAGTCCAAAGGGTAGGGCACAAAACTGGTAGTGTTGTTCCATGATCATGAACCTCAGAAACCCCTGGTGGTGCTCTTGGATTCCGATGTGGAGATAAGCTTCAGTCAGGTCCAAAGAAGCCAAAAACTCGCCTTTGTGTACCGCCGCAATGACCGATCTTAATGTTTCCATATGAAAACAAGGCACCCGCAAAGCCTTGTTGACTTGTTTGAGGTCCAAAATCGGTCAGAAGGTTCCATCCTTCTTGGGTACCATGAAATATATGGAGTAACGACCGGTCCGGCATTCCAATTGAGGAACTGGCACAACGGCTCCCAGCGCTTGCAATCGAGCTAGGGTCTGTAGGACCACCTGCTGTTTCTGCGGTGGTCCGCAAGGGGACACCAGGAAGAGATCCCGGAGGGGACGAGCAAAATCCAAAGCGTAACCGTGACTTAAAATATCTAGTACCCACTGATCCGAGGTAATTTTGACCCATTCCTTGTGAAACTGGGATAGCTGACCCCAGATCTTCGGTAGAGAGGAATGGGTCAACATCCCTTCATTGAGCTGGCTTGTTGTTGTGGGCAAATGCATGGGTTCGGCACGCTGAGGCCGCCTGCCCCGAAAGGAATTCGACCACGCCTGTGCTCTCAAAGCTGTTTGTCTAGGGATATAGCACGACGCTGCCCCTAAAACGGCCCCGGTAGCTACCCTGCGAACGGGCCGCCCTGGGCTTGTCCTCTGGCAGCTTATATACCTTGTTGTCCCCCAAGGCCTTTATGAGTTGCTCCAGCTCATCCCCAAATAACTTACCCCGAAAAGGGAAGGACCCCAACTAAGTTTTAGACGAGGCATCCGCGGAACAGTTTCGGAGCCACAACAGACGCCGTGCGGACACCGCTGAAGACATAGTGCGTGCTGAAGTACATAAAAGATCATAGAGAGCATCTGCCTATAGGCGACTGCTGATTCCATACGGGCCGCCTGTTCTGCCTCCCCCGGGGGAAGGTCTTGGGCTGTCAACACTTGCTGAACCCAACGTAGCAAAGCCCGCTACATCAGGCTACTGCATACAGCAGCCCATATCCCTAAGGCGGATACTTAAAAAATGCGCTTGAACAACTCTTCCAACTTCCTATCCTGAAGGTCTTTAAGCGCTGTACCTCCAGTCACCGGAATAGTAGTATGCTTGGCTATTGCTGTGGCTGCCGAGTCCACTTTTGGGACTTTAAGGAGGTCAAGCGAATCGTTAGGAAGAGGATATAATTTTTTCATGGCTCTAGGAGGCCTCTGGGGCCTCCCATTCACGGGACACAATCTGTGATAGCTTTGGGTGGAAAGGAAAAGTCTGCGGTGGAGTGCGAAGCCCCGCTAAAGCTGAATCCCCCATAGATAAATCTGACGTTTCCTGGGACAGAGGGAGTTCCAGCTCCTGGAGCACATGTAAGATCAAGGGGTCCAGTTCCTTTCACCGGAACAAACGGAGGACCTGGGGGTCATCCCCCTCTACCTGGGTGGCATTGTCCCCCTTATCGCCCATATCGTAAGTGGAAGAATCCTGCAAACCTGGATCCACCAGGTCAGGCAACCTATCCCCCGGGGAAGAAGGAGGGAAGCGGGAATCCACCTTTTCCTGACCCCTAGAGACCCTCTGGATCTTAGCTGGGCTGGGAGACTGGGAATCCCACTCAGTCTCCGCCTCCATATATGCTTTATGCATCATCAAAATAAATTTCGAAGAAAAAAAGATGCCGCCGCTTTAAGGGCCCCTCTGGGGGAAGAAACGGAGGAGGAGCTGTGTCAGCAGGCAAACCGCACGGTCTGTGCGGCGGGGACAGCGGAGGAGGGAGATCCTCTCCCTCCTCAGAACAATCAGCGTCCCCGTCCGAGGCAGACAAAATGGCCGCCGCTCCCGTGCTAATCGGGAGCGGGTCAGGCCTCTGTCCCTCGGCATCGTGTGCACCACGCGATTTCCTGCGCCTCGAAATGGCCGCGCCCCCCCCCCGGCGCCGAATCCGGACGCTGCGAAGGCCCCAGCAGTCTGGACTGATCCTGGTGCATACAGGGAACAGTGATTTAAGTGTGAGCAAGCAAGTTTTGGCTTCTTGCCGTTCGATCACAATGTTGTCATTTTGTGAGCATGCTCTGTATGATTTCTCTACTCAGGATAGTTCCAGATGATGATGTCAGCAGAATGACAATGCCCAGAAAGGGATAATAAACTTCATGTATTATAATGAAGATAATTTAGTACATACCAGACAGCAGGTGCAAGCTTAGTATCCTAACTTACCGGTATTTCTTTGTTTAGAACCTTTTCTCCCTATCAGTTTTTGATTTTATACCACTGCAGAGCTTGAATTCTAGGGCAGACTTTGTGTTCCAAAAAAAAAAAAAAAAAGTCTTCCAGCAGGTGACTTAGGGAATGGTTGAAACTTTTAAAAATATAATTTTTTTTATTGTTCTTATTGAAACTAAATACAAAGTTATATGAAAGGGTAATTATATAAGTAGCATAAAGCTTATTGTTTGAGAAAATATTAATCAATAATATATAAGCAGTGGTCAAGTATATGGGAACTTATAATATGAGTAAAGACATTTTAGGATTATATAAATCCATTTATCCTATCTTCTGATTACAAATTTATTTATTTAAAAAATTTGTTTCCCACCCTTCCTACATTCAGGATGGGGCACAGTAGAACATGGATGATTGTTAAAGAATAAATGAAAATATAAAACAAGTCAGCATGTATAATAAAATATAACAAACAAAAACATAAAAAAACAGAATAATCAAACTTTAAAAATACATCAACTAAAATTAAATAAAGTCTAAAAAAAAATAGAAACAGACTAAAATGAAAATGGAAGCTTGCCAAACAGAGGGTATTATGTTTAATCTGTCTGACTCGGGAATGCTTTCTTGACAGCTTTATTAAAAAAGGATTTTTCAGTAAGTCATCTCAGCTCAAATGAGAGGGAGTTCCATAGTAGAGGGCCTGCAGATGAAAAAAGAGCGCACCAGAGTTTCTTCCAAGTGAACATCCCAAGGAGAGGGAACATCAAGGCGTAGTTGAGAGGAGGATCTTAGTGTTCTAATAGGAGCATGAATTTCAAGAATTGATGTAATCTAGGGTGAATGAATATTGTTGCCAGCTTATAATCTATTCAAAATAGCCAATGTAAGAATTCTAAAACAGGTGTAATATGTTCACAAATTGGAGTTCCTGTCAATAACTTGGCAGTTTCGTTCTGAATGTGCAGGTAGACCAGTTAAAAGTGAATTGCAGTTATCAATACTTGTAATGAGAAGTGACTGTAAAACAGAACGAAAATCAGATGTAGCTAAAAGAGGTTTTAAATGACAAAGCAATCTAAGTTTATAAAAAGAGGACTGTGTCGGGGCCTTAAAATGATTGTGCATTGATAGTTGGGTCAATGATGACATCCAGATTGCAAATTTTCTGAGAGAATTCAGTTGTTTGATTGTTGAAAATAAACTGTTAGGAATCTTTGGGTTTGGAAAGTGGGATAAAATATCTGTTTTAGAAATATTAAAAGCTAGTTTATTACTGTTTTAACCATTGTTGATAAACAAGAACTGAGGAATGATTGTGTCCAGGCTTCTTTAAGAGGAAAGACAAATTGTATGTCATACGCATAAAGTCTGAAGTGGACGCCAAGATTGAAAAGGATACGGCACAGAGGTGTGAGAGAGATGTTAAACAAGGTGGCGGAAAGAGCAGATCCTTGCAGAACACCAGAAAATAGTTGATCCCAAGAGAGGAATGAGATGGAATTGAGACCTGTAGAGTTCTGTTAGAAAGATACAAAGTGAACCAGGAAAGAACAGCACTAGAAATCCCAAGCAAGCATATGATAAATAGGATTTGGTGATCCATAGTTTCGAAAATGGAAGAATATCAAGGAGACAGGAAAGTTGATCCCTGATCAAAACATGTCAAAGATAGAAAGAAATAGTAGTTCTGTACTGTGATGTTTTCTGAAGCCAAATTGGTATTGGTCAAGGATATTATTTTCAAGAAAGCTGTTGAGTTGATGCAGAATAGCTGTTTCTACTATTTTTGCTAAAAATGGTAATGAAGAAATAAGGCGGTAATTCGAAAGTAGGGTAGGATCAGCAGAAGCTTTTTTGCTTATTGGCCAGACTGTTGCTTGTTTAAGGGAATTTGGAAGAAATCCAGATTTTAATGAAGAGTTAGTGAAATTAGTTGTGAAAGTTCAGTCCAGCAGCAGGAGGGGGGCTTTCCAGTCTTTTGCATTGAATGTCACATGTATGATTTTTTACCCGCCGGTGAGAGATTGTATATGTGCATTCGGTGCAAAGAGCTCCTGGCTCTCAAGGAACGAGTCTGATCTCTGGAGGCTAGAGTGGCAGACTTGGAGGAGCTGAGGCAGACAGAGAGGTACATTGATGAGACCTTCAGGGACATAATAGCCAAGTCCCAAATCCAGTCTGGCTTGGATCAGAAAGGTCTCCCAGTTGGAGAACATCACCCTGGTGTAGCAGGAAGTGATCCTGCAGCAAGATCTTGCCCTCCAGGTAATGAATTGTCCTCTCGCACTCAGGACAAGTTTCCCAGGGCTAGTGCCCAGGAGGGAAGGGTTAGGCCAGCCATCATAGTTGGTGATTCAATTATTAGATAGCAGGGTGGCTGGTAGACGTGAGGACCGCCTGGTAACTTGCCTGCCTGGCAGATCTCATGCGTCACCTAAATAGGATTATAGACAGTGCTGGGAAGGAGCCGGCTGTCATGGTACATGTGGGCACCAATGACATAGGAAAATGTGGGAGAGAGGTTCTGGAAGCCAAATTTAGGATTTTAGGTAGAAAGCTGAAATCTAGAACCTCCAGAGTGGCATTCTCTGAAATGCTTCCTGTTCCACGTGCAGGTCCACAGAGGCAGGCAGAGCTCCAGAGTTTCAATGCATGGATGAGATGATGGTGCAGGGAAGAGGGATTCAGTTTTGTAAGGAACTGGGGAAACTTTTGGGGAAAGGGGAGACTTTTCCGAAAGGATGGGCTCCACCTTAACCAGAGTGGAATCAAGCTGCTGGCACTAACTTTTAAAAAGGAGATAGAGCAGCTTTTAAACTAGAAAAAGGGGGAAAGCCAACATACACTCAGCAGTGCATGGTTCAGAGGAATGTATCCTTGAAGGATACTAATGAAACAGGAGAGTTGGGCATCCCAACAGAAGTTCCAATAAAAGCAAATGTAGTCCATGTGCCTATGTGTAAAAAATCACCTGAGCTAAAGATGTCCAAATTATTCCTATCAACTGAAAAACAGGTTGTTAATACAAACAAAAAACACACTTTGAAATATCTGTATGCCAATGCCAGAAGTCTAAGAAGTAAGATGGAAGAGTTAGTGTATAGCAGTAAATGATGAGATTGACATAACTGGCATCACAGAGACCTGGTCAAAGGAGGATAACCAATGGGTCAGGGTACAAATTATATCGCAATGATAGGGAGGATCAACTTGGTGGGGGTGTGGCACTTTATGTCCAGGAGAGTCCAACAGGATAAAGATCATACAACAGGCTAAATGCTCAGTAGAATCTATATGGGTAGAAATCCCATATGTGTTGGGTAAGTATAATGATAGGAATATACTACCGTCCACATGAACAAAATGGTCAGACAGATGATGAAATGCTAAGAGAAATCAGGGAAGCTAACCAATTTGGCAGTATAGTAATAATGGGAGATTTCAATTACTCCAGTATTGACTGGGTAAATTTAACATCAGGACATGCGAGAGACATAAAGTTCCTGGATGTAATAAACGACTGCGTCATGGAGCAATTGGTTCAGGAACCAACGATAGAAGGAGCTATTTTAGATTTAATTCTTAGTGGAACACAGGATTTGGTAAGAGAGGTAACGGTGGTGGGGCCCCTTGGCAATAGTGATCATAACATGATCATATTTAAACTAATAACTGGAAGGGGGACAATAAGTAAATCTACAGCTCTAACACTAAATTTCCAAAAGGGAAACTTTGATAAAATGAAGAAAATAGAAAAAAACTGAAAGGTGCAGCTGCAAAGGTTAAAAGTGTTTAACAGGTATGGACATTGTTTAAAAATACAATCCTAGACGCGCAGTCCAGATGTATTCCACGCATTAAGAAAGGTGGAAGGAAGGCAAAACGATTACCGGCATGGTTAAAAGGTGAGGTGAAAGAGGCTTTTTTAACAAAAAAAAAAACTCCCTTCAAAAATTGGAAGAAGGATCCATCTGAAGAAAATAGGAAAAAGCATAAGCAATGTCAAGTTAATTGTAAAACATTGATAAGACAGGCGAAGAGAGAATTTGAAATGAAGATGGCCATAGAGGCAAAAACTCATAATAAAATCTTTTTAAAATATATCCAAAGCAAGAAACCTGCGAGGGAGTCTGTAAGACCATTAGATGACCGAGGGGTTAAAGGGGCTCTTAGGGAAGATAAGGCCATTGCAGGAAGACTAAATTAATTCTTTGCTTCTATGTTTACTAATGAGGATGTTAGGGAGATACCAGTTCCGGAGATGATTTTCAAGAATGATGAGGGGTGATGAGTCAAATGAACTGACCCAAATCACTGTGAACCTGGAAGATGTAGTGAGCCAGATTGACAAACTAAAGAGTAGCAAATAACCTGGACTAGATGGTATGCATCCTAGGGTTCTGAAAGAACTCAAAAATGAAATTTCAGATCTATTAGTTAAAATTTATAACCTATCATTAAAATCATCCATTGTTCCTGAAGACTGGAGGGTGGCCAACATAACCCCAATATTTAAAAAAGGCTCCAGGGGCGATCCGGGTAACTTTATAGACCAGTGAGCCTGACTTCAGTGCCAGGAAAAATAGTGGAAACTATTCTCAAGATCAAAATCACAGAGCATATAGACAGACATGGTTTAATGGAACACAGTCAACATGGATTTACCGAAGGGAAATCTTGCCTCACAAATCTGCTTCATTTTTTTGAAGGGGTTAATAAACATGTGGATAAAGATGTAGTGTATTTGTCAAACGCCTTCTGAAAATCCAAAGTCCCTCATGAGAGGCTTCTAAGAAAACTAAAGAGTCATGGGATAGGAGGCGATGTCCTTTCATGGATTACAAACTGGTTAAAAGACAGGAAACAGAGTAGGACTAAATGGTCAATATTCTCACTGGAAAAGGGTAAACAGTGGAGTGCCTCAGGGATCTGTACTTGTTTTTTTCAATTTATTTATAAATGATCTGGAAAGGAATATGACGAGTGAGGTTATCAAATTTACAGATGATACAAAATTATTCAGATTAGTTAAATCACAAGCGGATTGTGATACATTGCAGGAGGACCTTGCAAGACTAGAAGATTGGGCATCCAATGGCAGATGAAATTTAATGTGGACAAGTGCAAAGTGTTGCATATAGGGAAAAATAACCCTTGCTGTAGTTACACAATGTTAGGTTCCATATTAGGAGCTACCAGCCAGGAAAAAAATCCTAGGCATCATAGTGGATAATACTTTGAAATTGTCGGCTCAGTGTTCTGCAGCAGTCAAAAAAGCAAACAGAATGTTAGGAATTATTAAGAAAGGAATGGTTAACAAAACGGAAAATATCATAATGCCTATCGCTCCATGGTGAGAGCGCACCTTGATTACCTTGTACAATTCTGGTCACCGTATCTCAAGAAAGATATAGTTGCGATGGAGAAGGTACAGAGAAGGGCAACCAAAATGATAAAGGGAATGGAACACCTCCCCTATGAGGAAAAGTTGAAGAGGTTAGGGCTGTTCAGCTTGGAGAAGAGGCGGCTGAGGGAGGATATGATAGAGGTCTTTAAGATCATGAGAGGTCTTGAACGAGTAAGTGTGAATCGGTTATTTACACTTTCAGATAATAGAAGGACTAGGGGGCATTGCATGAAGTTAGCAAATAGCACATATAAGAGTAATCGGAGAAAATTCTTTTTCACTGAATGCACAGTTAAGCTCTGGAATTTGTTGCCAGAGGATGTGGTTAGTACAGTTAGTGTAGCTGGGATTAAAAAATGTTTGGATAAGTTCTTGGGGAAGAAGTCCATTACCTGCTATTAATCAAGTTGACTTAGGGAATGACCTCTGCTATTACTGGCATCAGTAGCATGGGATCTTCTTAGTGTTTGGGTATTTGCCAGGTTCTTGTCGCCTGGTTTGGCCTCTGTTGGAAACAGGATGCTGGGCTTGATGGACCCTTGGTCTGACCCAGCATGGCATGTTCTTAAGAGGCAATATCTAGATTTAATGCTTTCCATAGCATTGTAGAGCATAGATTAAGTGGGTTAGGAGAGGGGTTCATTTTATTTATATGCATAATCTCTGCCTCTGAGACATCTTCAAATGCATCCCAAGATGATCCATCAAAAATTAAATAATCAGAAACATTACTATTTATAGCAAAGCTGTTTATCACATTTTGTGTTTTGTTAAAATTTAACACAAATGTCTTTGCAATGTTCATTTCCTGGGCCCCTGCTGGCAAAATGGCTGCGTCAGAGTTGGGTGTGACTATCTTTTTGACAGAAGCATATAAAGCTTTAGAATTGTTTAGCACAGGTAAGAGTGTGGCGTAAAAGTATGCTTTTTTAGCCATGATAATTGCATCATGATAATCGGAGAGTTTTAAACTAAATAATAACTTGTTAGCAGTGTTTGGTCTTCGCCGACATTTCTTTTCTGTCCTTCTCAGCTCACATGTCTTTTCCCTTAGATTATTGTTAAACCATGGGGCAACATTCGTTCTCCTTTTGTAAACAGGTTTTAAAGGTATAGGGGGCTGATGCAATACAGTGCACTCAGCTGAGCGCAATAGGGGCATTAGGGCCTATTTAACGTGTGTCTAATGTGGAGTGAATGAATTAGAGCTCATCACATGCAAATGCTTGTGAATGAGGCTATTACTCATTTGCTCCAAATGCAAAAAAATAAATGCATCTCAGGCGCACATTTATCACTCAAATAGCTGAGCACACTGAAAAAAAGTACAGAAAAGCAGAAAAAACTGCTTTTCTGTACTTTTTTTAAAAGGAAAAAAAAATCTCTGCCGGACGCTTTGAAGACGGACGTCAATATGCTCTGCCCCGGTTTTCACAATCTGCTGACTGCAGTTATGAAAACAGACGCCGAATTTATCGGTGTCTGTGCTCATAACCGGCAGACCGCCGATAACCGCGGGGTCGTGTTAGCAAGGAGGTGCTAAGGTTGCACTAGCGACCCTAGCGCCTCCTTGCTAGTGTGACCTCCCCCTAATTTGCGTATTGCATGGCGCCCCCTTGCAGGCGCCATGCATGCATTATGAAAGTGGGCGCTGAAAAGTCAGCGCCTGCTTTCTGCGAATAATATTACATCGGCCCCTAAGTTTGTCCTGTGTGGAGTATTCCAGTGTTCTAGGAACTCTTCCAGGTAGTTGGAAGAATTATTCTCTAATTTAGGTCTCAAATCTGAAACTAATTCTTGGGGTTCTATGTAGTCCCTCTTCATAACAGGTGCGGGGTTATGAGCAGTCCCCTGTGTTTTATCCACAGTGAGTGAGAAGTTCAAAAGAAAATGTTTACTTCCCTATCTAATTATGGTGAGAGCTATTTGTAAACTCTCTTGGAATTCTCAATGCAGTTAAGTTTGGGGGGGAAAAAAGACTTACCAGTAAGTGCATATCTAGGAGAATAATTTACACTCCTGGACAGCTTTCAAAAATGGAGAGCTCACCATAAGAATATTCTCATACGTTTCCTCCCGACCGTCTCCTGAGCCTTCAACCTAAAATGAGATACACATTCAATGGAATTGTGGCTCTTTACAGTTCAGAAGGGTGTTGCTGAAAAAGACTAACTAGAAGTTATTTTGTACTTATTTTTATTAGGTGCTAATCTTCTAATTGACAGCACTGGACAAAGATTAAGAATTGCTGACTTTGGAGCTGCAGCCAGGTTAGCTTCAAAAGGAACAGGTGCTGGAGAATTTCAGGGACAGTTATTGGGGACCATTGCATTCATGGCACCAGAGGTAATTTCCTCTTTTTAATTTGTCCTTGAATCAAATACTGGTACGTAAGATTTTTTTGTAAAGTGTAATAGTTTTATTGTAAGCCCTATTGAGATATTTGAAGATATTTCCTAAATGTTTGAGACTGAAAACAAGAGCACAACATTGGATTCATCCACAAGTTAAAACGTCATGATTAGGAATATGCTGAAGAGCAAAGAATTGTCTACGCTGTATAGTAATCCATGTATGTTGTAAGTTTCCTTGCTGTTTTTTGGAGGGGGGTGGCAGGGGAAGTTGCTGCATCTATTTTTGGATGCTTACACATTTAAGGCTGCTAGGCAGCAGCGCAGGCTTCATTTGTCACTCCCTTGTGCCTCAGGCCTCTTCTGGAGGGAACATGTATGAGAAGGTAGTTCTGTTTCCAGACTCAGTCTTTGGCCTCTGCAGAGATTGCTGATTGTGATCGTACTTCTAGTAGTGTAGGTTACACTGAAGCCACCAGCTCATTTCACATACAAATGTAGGGCCTGATTTACTAAGACTTTTCTCCCATTCTGTGTCTATAGGAAAAAAAACTTAATAAATGATCCCGATAGATCGTGAGCCCTCTGGGGACAAGGAAATACTTACAGTACCTGAATATAATCTGCTTTGAAATGACTGGCCAGTCCCGAAATCTGGAATATAAATCCAAATTAAATGACTACAGAATGCTAAAGCGCTTTGGTCATTACTGACATGACTTTTTTGCCAACTGCAGTGTTTTTCTTCAGTGCCCTTATCTTTGTTTTGAGAATCCTAGTCAAATGTGTGTGCAGGTGTGATATTGAGCGCTTTATTGATTTCCTGCTTTCTCTTGTCATTACATTTTAGGTATTGAGAGGCCAGCAGTATGGACGGAGTTGTGATGTTTGGAGTGTTGGCTGTGCAATTATAGAAATGTCTTGTGCGAAACCTCCTTGGAATGCAGAAAAACACTCCAATCATCTTGCACTTATTTTCAAGGTAATGCATTGTAGGGGTTGTAAACTAGAAGTAAAGAAATGCTGAAAATCTGTAGGGTTGCATCTTCCTAGCTGTGCTTCTAAAAAGGATGGTAGAAAAAGAATTACCCTAAAAAAAACAACCTAAGGCAAAGAGATTGCACCTTCCTATACATTTTTTTGTTAAGCATTATACAGTGGGCCAGGGCACTATCAAAGAACTATTATAGGGAGCCCAACTTTCAAAACTGTTCCCAAAGGCACCAAATGTGCGCATGGGTGGGTCTGTGAAAATTTCTGCTAGTATTTTACAAACAATGTGGTGGGAGCTGCATAGTTTATAAAATACCAAGTATTTCTGCTGCCAAAATTATGCATACCATACTTATAAAAATCTGGCTGTGTATTTTACACATGTAATTGTAACAATTCACACACACAAACCAGAAATAAATGCGGAGGCAGATATTTTATAAAGTACGTACCTACTTGGCTTAAGAAAATACGTACTTATGCGAATGTGGAATCCAAGTTCGCCAATACTTCCACCAGTTCACCTAAATCCTGCAGCGCTTCACTTGCCCTCCCACAACCACCTCCTATTTACCTAGACATCCCACCCAAAAATGACAGACAATAGACAAATGCTAATTCAATTGCATGATTCAATTTGGTAAGTAGGATAGCATACGGATAAGCTCGGTAATTATGCGCATATATTGCTTACGGAATAGCAACTTAATACTATGGTAAAATAATAAATGACGGCAGATAAATACCAAGGCTCCCTTAGTCTGCCCAGCAGCGATTTTATGTGCATTTCTAAGTGAAACCCAACCCCCAGTCCCCTTGTGTCCTCTTTAGAGTTGTAACTGCTCCACTGTGCAGGTTTTCCCATGCCACCCAGTGCTTTCAAATCCCACCCAGAAAGCCAGTAAACCGCCCCTTTTCCCCTCTTCATATTTACATGTGACACTACGAGTATTCGCGTACTCTCTCAACGGTTATAAAATAAACACATGCAAGTACATGCAGATTTTATGCATGCAACCACACGTAACTCTTTAAAAAATAAAAATAAAAAAATTACCTTTGCCAGTGTATATTTTAATGGAGCAAAAGGAAATATTTTTGGCATACTGTAGACCCTCATGCAGTGAAAACCTCGTTCTCCCTCCTGAGTGGTTAATTCAGTGCTTGTGGAACAGATCTTTGCCCATATCTAGGGGCATTAGCATTTTCAAAAATAAGGCATTCTCCTAACTTCTTTTCCTATATGTGCACAGATTGCCAGTGCAACGACAGCCCCAGGAATCCCATCACATCTGTCGCCTGGCTTACGGGATGTGACACTTCGGTGTTTGGAACTTCAACCTCAGGACAGGCCTCCCTCAAGGGAGCTGCTGAAACACCCAGTCTTCCGAACCACGTGGTAGTGAATTGCAGAACGCTGCAGGAACAGGGAAGGTGATGCTACTGAAGAAACAAATCTTGCTTGTGGTGCAGTCTGGTGCATCAGCAGCATGTGCTGCGTCGGCCTTAACTACGTGGCAAGAACTCGACGCCTGTTGAGAGCTCTTACTTATGTATGTGTTTGACAAATCAAGATCTGGATCATAGTTCAGTATGCAAAATGTTCTTACTTTTTGCAGAAATGTGTAAACTGTGCCTTTTTGAAAGATCTTGACTCGTAACAAAGGAAAGCATTATTTTTTTTTTCTTTTAAGGCTGAAAATTTATGACAAAAATGACTTTGTCATTTTGGAGCACTTTCTCAGCAATATTTGCAGCCGAAGGGCTCAGGATCTTTGACACTGCAACCTCTTTCCGTTTCACTTCGTGTGGCGCAAACAGTTCAGTAAGCAGAGAGTTATTGTGCTGTCCTGGTCATTGTTTCATCAACTGCAAAAAAAAAATCACATTTACCTGTCAGAGGGTTCTTGATATTTTACAAAATGTGGTTAGGGTGGAGTAGTAGAAACATTAATGATAAGTAATGAATACTTAATAAACCACATTTTGCCTGTATCATAAAAATATGGCGGGCTTTTGTGGTTTTTGTGCGTCTTACTGTTGGCCCAGTCATTTGGTTATTTTGAAGTTCCATAGTTTCATTTTTAACTTTCATTTCTTTAACATTCAGGGAAAGGTGATTTGTTTTTAATTATATATTTTTTTAAATACAAGAAGAAAAATGGTTAGAACTTAGGTGTGAAGCTATATGTCACTGAGTATTTCACTGTTGCTAGAACTTTATTGCAGTTTGCTTGGAATAAAATGCATTGCATTTGCTACAATCCAGTGCAGATAATTTTAGAAAATGAGAAGTAACACTGCAGTCGATTAGAAAAGTTGCAGATTGCATGATACAGCGTCCTAGTAGCTGTAATAGGCTTGATGCAAACTGAATTCTTTGCAGGTTGGGTTTAGCCTGATAGTGGGTCAACGGGTGTCACATCTGAAAAAAGGGGGAGGGATGTATGTGGCCTGCAAAGCTCATGCGCTACCAAAATATCGGTTGTTCTTGCATCGGTCTAATAAAAGGTTCGCACCCTGCAGACAAATCCAGCGAAAATCAAGACTTTTACCAATTCTAGATTATGAGCCTTCTTATTTTTTTCATAAAACCATGTTTCTCTTGATAGACTGTAGACAAATTTCAAACCAAAACCAGTCTTGTCCTTTCTTTTGTGACACGATTGTATGCACGTGCATTATTGATTTTACATTTTATTTGCCATTTTCCTTCTGCAGTACATCATGTTTCTGGTTGATATGCATTTTGATAATTGTGTTTTTAATATTTTAAAATCTGATATAGAAATTATTTTTTTGAAGAGGTGATTTCGATAACATTAATTTTTACTTGAAAAAACAAATCTGATCAAGGAAACTGATTTAAAGTTCACCTGCGTTTCCTTCCATTGTAAAGATTTTAAAGGCAGGTTTTGAGCTTCTGATGCTTGTGATCTTGAAGGAAAATGGCAACTGGTCTTTGGCTTGCTTTCTTCTCTTCATTGTTGGTGAACCTTTCAGTCGAATATGGAACGTGTTTGTCTTTTTGTACATGCTAAAGTTTTAACTCTTCAGGAGCCAGCTGTATTTCTGTATTGTGGAACAGAATCACTCGCAAAGGCTCAGGACAATAAAATAAGCTACAGTACATTGTAAATGTACAACACAAATTGGAAGTAAAAAAGAAAAGTTCAGTTCAAGTATACAGGAATACGATGCTGTTTTTCATAAGCAATATCAGTAAATGTGAATGTGTATTTCTTTCTGAAATTTAACATTCCTTTCTTGTGACAGAACTTTGGCAATCTTTGAAGAGTTAAAAAATTACCTTAAATGTGAAGCTTGGTAGCTCAAACTGTATTATACTTGATTCTTTGTTGGGGGGGGGGGGGGGATTTTTTAACAAATTTTTTTTTGTCTCGCACATTTCTTACATGTCATTGTGTGCAAGCTTTAAAAGATGCACTCTTGCCGTTTTTGTTTTTTTTTATATACTGGAAGATCAAATGTCAGATGAATTCTTTTGTTTCTGACAGAAATTTAAACTGATGAACCTCAGCTAATCAGTATTACTTTGTAGATTACCATACCTACCATACTGCAAACTCAGACTGCCTATAGGTGTAAGAAAGCATTTTGTTTGAGTTTGTGTTGCCCTCAGCTTGTTCACAGTTGTGTTTTTTGTTTGTTTATGGTTATTTTGTTTTTTTGGGGGTTTTTTAATGCAGATGTGATGTAATCTTATTTTCTTTGGATCAAAGCTGGACTGAAAATTGTACTGTGTAATTATTTTTGTGCTGTTTTTAATGTTATTTGGTACTTTCTTAAGTTGTAAATAACGTCTACTGCTGTTTTCCAGTTTCTACTACCTCAGGTGTCCTATAGATTTTCTTCTACCAAAGTTCACTTTCACGATGAGACTATATTTGCTGTGACTATGATTCCTAAGATTTCCAGGGCTTAAGGGCTAACTTCTATTAGCACCTTACTGTGCAAGCAAATTTTACAGAAATCTCTGGGTTAAGAAAATTTGGCTTAAATGTATCCTCTGTTTTAAATATATCAAGATATTTTAATTATTAAAAGTTTTTACCCCATTGAACCAATTTTATAGTATAATTTGTACCTATTTTGGTGTTTTGTCTTTATAGTAAATAAAAGTTTTTGAACAAATGTGAAGTGTCTGATTTTGGTGTGTATATAGTATTGAAGTAAATCAAACATATACTAGTCCATTTCCCAGAACAAATCATATTAGTATACTTAACTGTACTGTGCAATACTTTGGCATGCTACTGCAATACATTTTCTATAAAGTACACATTTGGAAATTGTTTAGAATCTATGAACCTGATTTATGTAGTGTTATTTTTTCCCCCGCAGATACAGAAAGTGGGAGAAAACTGTTGCTAAATCAGGTTCTGAAAATCGTATTCAGTGTAAAGTCTGTGCTAACAAGTATAATGCTAGCAGTATATCGGGCTTTAACACCCAATGTATCATCAAACTATCATGACACAGAATGCAGCAGCATTGCCATCCTAATGGCTACCATGTTTGGAAACTGGTTTCTCCTTGGTAACCAGAGGAAAGTGAAATGGCCAGTTGGTGTGGGGGAAACCAACCATCCTCACCACCCTAAAAGAAAATACAATATTGTGTCTCCTCAGCCCTCTTATGTACACCCTCTACTTGAGACCAGTGAAATAACACCCCTATCCAAACAAAAACCCTGCCTCTAGGGCCCCTCATGTCACACGCTTCTTCCAAAACACAAATCTGATGCCTGAATTTCCATTTTTAACACCCCCACCCCCAGCAGCCACTCAGTCAAAGATCTCCCCCAGCAGGAGATAGCTTGCCTCTTGGTGGCTATAGCCATTGACACTCTGAGCCCTTGTGCTGACCAGATTTTAGTTTGGCAACAGGGTTGTACATGGTCCAGAGGCTCATCATTGTCTTTGGGGATTACAGGAAAGGTCCCAAAGGCCCATCAATGTGTTTTGGGGGGTTGAGGGGTCAGTATATTTCTGCCAGGTAAGGCCCAAACTAATGTAGCCACCTTAAACCTCTTGATTATTAATTAATTAATAACTAAAGAGACCATTTTCATAATTTATTTTGGGGAGGGGTTGGAGGTCATGTGCCTGCATATTACCATGCATTAGAACTAATGAGACCAATATTCAGTCACCATCCAGTTGAGCAAGATAGCCAGAGAAACTTATCTAGCTAACTTGGCTGTGATATTCAGCAGTATATTCATGCCACTGACATACTTGACTCTCTTATAGTCTGATAAATTTATAACTGTCCTAGATTTATCCAGCTAAGCTAGTTGTATAAGTAGCTCCTCCCTGGAATGCCTCTGTCCCGCCTCCTCACTTATCCAGCTAACTGTTTAGTTAAACAGCCAGCTAAGCAGCTGTCGCTCAGTGCAGCTGAATTTTCAGATGGTGCCACTTAGCTGGTTAAGTCTGAACTTAAGTGGATAATTGACGGTAAATATCATCCTCAATGTGCATTAAACACTGATGATAACTCTAATACACTTTAGTACATAGGTGGGATATAAATATTTTAAATAAAATCTATCTATAATCTAGTCAGATTTCAGCAGAAACACCCATAACTACATAAACATTGAAATTACCAGCATTTCAATACAGATGAGTCCTTGCCACTCGTAAAATCAACAAAACTCATCATGAAAAGTACAAGCTGACCAATCAAAATTAAACACCATCAATTTCCATAATGCTAGCTTGAACAGAAAACCTTTTAACTTCTTCCTAAATGTTATACAGACCATAGCCCTTAATCCTTCAGGTAAAGTGTTCCAAAACATGGGACTTGACATCAGCAAAAACTTGCGCTTTGGTTTCACATAGTCTTAAGTGTCAAATCGAAGGAACCTCTAATAGCTTCCAACCTTGTGAACAAAGCTGGCAGGTGAGAACATAGATCTTTAAAGCTAATGTGATACCAAGGAAGCATCTCACCATGCAGAACTTTAAAAATCAGCAGCAAAACTTTGAGCTTAATACACCAGATAATCAGGAGCGAAAGTGAATGCAGCACAGGAGTTATTGCGCTGTCAATGAGCAGCTGTGTTCTGGGTTAGCTGTAAAGCTCTTGGTGTAGTAATAGGAATAGGAAGCTCCTGGTATAGTAATAGGAATAGGAAGATCTTTTTTACTCAACGCACAATTAAACTCTGGAATTTGTTGCCAGAGGATGTGGTTAGTGCAGTTAGTATAGCTGTGTTTAAAAAAGGATTGGATAAGTTCTTGGAGGAGAAGTCCATTACCTGCTATTAAGTTCACTTAGAGAATAGCCACTGCCATTAGCAATGGTTACATGGAATAGACTTAGTTTTTGGGTACTTGCCAGGTTCTTGTGGCCTGGATTGGCCACTGTTGGAAACAGGATGCTGGGCTTGATGGACCCTTGGTCTGACCCAGTATGGCATTTTCTTATGCTCTTATATACTGAGTTACTGTAGTCAAGGCCATTTCTCACTTAACACCAGGACTACTGAATGAAAGTGATCTGGCTGCAACAAAGGCTGCAGATCCACCCAAGTATTGGTCATGCCTCAAAAAAATCTTAGTCACCAATGAATAGGACAGCATTAGTGGCAAACTTGAATGTCTTATTGTACCAGTACTTACTATTGCCACCATAATGAAGGGTTTTTAGGTATTTCCATTTGAAAATGCTATGTTCGGTTGCTGCTAACCCAGGTAGCTTATGTTGTAGTATAACATTTTAGTATCTCCTATGTAAACTGTTCACCCTGATTGATAAGAGCAAGTGTGTATGTGTAGTGGGGGGTAGGGGAGATCTAGTGGTTAGAACACCAAGGCTATTTCAAGAGTCTTGGGATGTGAATTGGACTCATTTTTGACATGGATTCTTTGGTTTACCTTAGGCAGGTCACTTAAAAACCCCATGCTTTTGGGGTACAGTTTAAACTAAGGCATTTATCTTAATCTGACTTTCCCACTTAAAACTCAATACTGGTGAATGCTAACCCAGTGTGACAATGGGCCTGATGTACTAATAGATCTTCCTATTTTGTGTCTAGGAGAAAAGTGCTTAGAACTTAGGCTTCTAAATGAATAATCATTTTTATTTTTGCCAGTTCTTGTATTTAAGGACAAGCAAAGATATTTAAAATGTTACTGAAAATGTATACATCATTTATGACAGCCACTTGTGATTTTTGAAAGCAAGACTGGTTTCTAAAACAGATATTTCTAAAATTTCAGCATCTTGTGGGTAAGGGATTAATGTTAAATTTCATTAATAATCTTCAGCAGTAGTCTTCCTTTGAATAGATGGAAAATCTGTTTGTGCAATATATAAGCACACCAAGCAAGTGAAAGACTGCAGTACCTCCACCAGTCATTAACAGATTAAAAGTTTTTAAACAAATTTTCACTATGTTTGTTTGCATCAGTGACCTTGCAATCAGAATCCTAAAGGTGAAATTACTACTTACCTGATAATTTCCTTTCCTTTAATAGAGTCAGACCAGGCCAGACCAGTGGGTGATGCACCCCGACCAATAGATGGAGACTGAGATCAACAGGCTTGGTGTTGTCACCATTATATACCTCCGTGCTGACACCAGCCTGCCAGTATTTCTGTAACAAACAAACCAGACAAGCTCAAAACAAACAACTATTATATAAATTATCAAACCAACTCTTTGTGTTCCTTGTTTATTTTTAAGCCAGTGAAAATCCAGCAGAACAAGGAAGAAATGAAGGAAAAATTCCCAATTCTAATAAAAACCATAAAACTCACCTGCTGTACAGTATAATATATATATATACACACATCTGATGTATAAATGTATCCACCTAGCAGTAAGCTAACTTACCAGGGAGCCATAGTATCATATTTCAAGGACACTAGCAGCATAGGGAGGGCCCTGGCCTGGTCTGTCTATAAGGAAAGGAAACTATCAGATATGTAGTAATTTCTCTTTCCTCTTCATCCAGTCAGACCAGGCCAGACCACTGGGATATATCCAAGCTACTTCATCATAAGGTGGGATGCAGCTTCAGCCCCTCGTAACAGCCAATGTGAAAGAGGCTTCCCTTTGAGCTAAGACATCAAGGTGGTGTTTTAGAGAACGAATACAAGGACAACCACATCACCACCTTACAAATCTCTAAAGGAGGAGACCCAATGCAACTTCGCCCAAGAAACAGCCTGTGCCCTTGTGGAATAAGTCTGCAATAACTTTGGCAAGGGAACACCAGTATCCACATAAGCTGTTGTAATCACTCCCTAGATCCACCTAGCGCCACCGTAGCCCAAGAGGTCACCTCTCTAGCCGTGTTCCTCCATACAGAAAAAAAATCAGAATGCTTGAGAAATACTAGTGACCTTCAGATATCTCAAAAGGTGTCAAAGCTCTGGCTTTTAGACAATTGATGGATCAGGTCACTTCTTCATGAGTCCATCGGCTCTGAGCAAACGGCTTCTGACAATGTGCTCCCCAGGCCAATAGACATGCTTTCATAGTCACTATGATCCAGGCAAGGGTTGCCAAGTCCATCCCTCTTTTCAGGCAGTTAATATCCAGCCACCACAGGTAAGTTTTGCCTTGTCACTTCCAGGAGCAGCAATCTCACCGAATATTCCTGAAATTGGGGAATCCATCTGAAAAGCAAGGCTCTCTGAAGAGGACTTATTTATTATTTATTTATTTATAGATTTTTATATACAGCGGCACGTAATGCACATCACCTCGGTTTACAGCAAACAGTAATTCAGCCATAGGCTTTACAATGAACATAAGTGGAAAAAGCAAGATGCACTCTCACATTACGAGACTCAAGGCTGCCACTATAGACCCGAGCTGTTGGGCTTTTGGCTGAATTCAAAGCCCAAACTTGGCCATACAACTTCTGAACTCTCTAATCTGTCAAATGTATCCAACTTGTTTTCACATTGAAGTGAACCCCCAGGTAATTTAGCATCTGATATGGATGAAGATTTCTTTTAGAAAAGCTAACAATCCAGCTCAATTCCTGTAACACTTGGATTACCCACTGAGAGGCAGAGATGTTCTCCTGAAAGTACTTCGCCCATATTAGCCAATCATCAGATAAGGATGCACCAAGATCCCTTCCTTGCTAAGGGTGCTGCAGCCACCACCATTACACATTGGAGAAGGTTCTCAGGACTGTCGCCATCCCAAAAGGCAGCGCTTGAAAGTGAAAATGACAACCAAGCCCCATAAATCAGAGGAAACGATCTTTCCAGGCTGGAATGTGAAGATAAGCTGCTGTTAAATCCAGAGAAGTCAAAAACCCTTTTCTTCTGAACATCCATGATCACTGATCTTAAGATTTCTATCATGAGGTAAAACATCTTTAAGAAATCGTTGATGAAAAGACCCCACTTTCTTTGCAACCACATAGTAAATAGAGTAATGTCCCCACACTTTCTGATGTTTTGGAACAGGATTCATGGCCTTTAAGTTGAGGAGCCTCTGCAGAATAACTTTTACTGCCTCCCTTTTCACAGCTGAGTGCTTAGAAGAAACCATAAAAGCATCAGTAATGGGATGGGCAAATTCCAGAGTGTAACCATTTTATTATCTCCAGGCCCACTGATATCCATAAAATTTGGGCAGAGGCAGATGGCCACCTATCTATGGTATCTGAGATAGCACAATGTGGGCCTGGGATCCCAATTTTAGAGAAGCCAGAGCGTGTTCCGTCTCTACTTCCTTTTCGAGAGGATACCTTGAAAATGTTCTTTTTTTTATTGTCTTGAAGAATTGTGGCTTTGCCTGTACCATCAAGAATCTTGAAACCTACTGTGAGAAGAATAACCCCCAAGGCAGAGCCTACTTTAGAGTAGCCTATGCCTTTGCCATTTTCTCCAGCTCCTCCCCAAAAAAAAGTCTTCCCCTAAAGAGAAGCTTTGTTAGCTAGTTTTGGAGCTAGAATCCGCTGACCAGTTGTTCATGCACCAAATGATAATTAGCGTTTGCCAAATAGGCCGCTCCTGGCTCGAATGGCAGGGAATTCTTCCCAGCTCTTCTTGGGCACCCTGCACCAGATGGAGCCCACATCTCGCCATGATACAGCAATTTGCCACAATCTGAAGAGCCATACTCACAGCCTCAAAGGCCTATTTAAGGACAGATTTTATTTTTTGGTCCTGTGCATCTTTGAGGAAGGTGGTCCTCTTGGTTACCAAACACACCAAAGAATCCATCCTGGGAATCCAATGGATACAACTTGGGCAGAGAATGACCCCCTTTGAAATTAGCCTCTGGAGCTATCCATTCTAAATCAATTAGATCCTGCACCATCTTGTACAAAGGGAAAAATAACCAAGTCTTTCTCAAACTGACCATAACTGGATCCTCCTTGGAGACAGGTGTTTCCTCCTCCTTGTCATCTGAAATCTGCAAGGACTGAGAAATTAGGGATGATAAATCATCACTATAGAAGAGACACAGCATGTATACATGGTCCCTCCCCCTTTTTCTAGATCCACGACACAATCTTCTGGAGGAAAACACTTAAAATCATCCAGAGAGTCATCCAAGGGAGAGGATACCTCACCTGGATCACCCTCTCCACTTCACTTCCTAGTCACCTTTTTACCCTTGGCATCTGAATACAAGGGTGCTGAGAGAGAAGGCATAGAGGCCACAGGATGGCTAGGCACAGGGGGTGCAAGGAGAGTAGAAACATCCCCTAGGAAAGTGCCTTACCCTTTGCAAAAGGCCTGAACACCTTTTAAAATTTACTGGGAAATTAATGCCCATTGGAAAGGCAGAGAGATCCAGTATAAGGAGGCCAAACTCTTCTATGCAGGATATCTCTGGACCAACAGATCTGGACCCGGTTGGATGCTCCCCACTGTGCTCATTATTTATTTAAACAATTTATATTCTGCTAATCTACCAATCTCAGTAGGTTACAACCAACATACATAGAAATCAATACATAAAATAAAACTGCTACAACACAATCAATAATACTAAGCAACAGAAACTAAGCATTAAACATAGATAAAAGTACAGGTATGGAAACTATCATCTTTGTGGAAAATTAAGTGGGGGGAACCTTACCAAGCTGGTGGAAGCGCACTACATGTTGTGAATTGGTTGCTGACAGAACTGACTCTGTGCAGAAGCACTCAGTAGCCCACCAGGCAGCAGCAGCCAGAAGATGTGGCAAGCTCTTGCAGCCCCAGCCTCTTAACACTCATTCCCTCCCCTCCCTCTTGCAGCACTCAAGAGGAGTCTGGGTGGAGGCATGTTCAACAGCAGGAGGTGAGAAGGCCCTAGTTTAGAAGGAAATCAAAGTGTCCAGTCTGGCACAGCATATAGCACTAAACTGCACTGTGCACCATTTATTCAGCATAGTAGGGCCAGGAAGGAGCAAAAAGCAGAGGTAGAGGCACAGTCTAAACTCTAAAGCAAAATGACCAAGAGGCTGGTGATTATATGGATTTTTAGCATTGCTACTCTCAGGCCGATACAGTAAGGGTGCATAAGAAAAAGTGCGGCAGTGCTGGGCGCCTGCTCGTTTGCCGCGCGCACAGTTTGGTTCACATATCGTGCAATTCAGTATTCAAATGAGATGCAAATTTAAGCCGCGTCCAAAGCGCGTCTGTGAAGCGGTAGGCACGCGCAATCCATTTTACTCTATAGAGCGGTATACGGCGCCTATACAGTATCCTGGGTGCGCTGGTACCTGTCATTTCAAATACCATTTGATTTCAATGCAAATATAGGTGAAATACAAGTTGTCACATTTAAAACCAGAAAATATATACAGATTAAAAAAAGCATGGACGTGGGTTAGAGGGAGATGAACATACATGGATCAGCAACACTGTTATTCTCAAGTTTGTATTCTTAAATCTGCTATCCGTTCTTATTTCAACGTCTAATACAGCCTTATTCCAGGCGCAGGAGAAAGCCTCCGTATAGCCTATCTTTACGGGCGCCCATCTCCGGCGTCCGTCTCCGCCTTTACGGGCGCCTATCTTTACGGGCGCCCATCTCCCTGGCGCCCGTGTCTCCGCCTTTACAGGCGCCCATCTCCCCGGTGTCCGTAGAGGCGCCCGTGTCTCCGCCTTTATGGGCGCCTATCTTTACGGGCGCCCATCTCCGTGGCGTCCGTAGAGACGCCCATGTCTCCGCATTTATGGGTGCCCATCTCCCCGGTGTCCGTCTCCGCCTTTACGGGCGACTATCTTTACGGGCGCCCATTTCCCCAACATCCGTAGAGGCGTCCGTGTGTCCGCCTTTACGGGCGCCTATCTTTTCGGGCGCCCATCTCCGGCGTCCATCTCTGCCTTTACGGGCACCTATCTCCCTGGCGTCCGTCTCCGCCTTTACGGGCGACTATCTTTACGGGCGCCCATCTCCGGCGTCCATCTTCGCCTTTACGGGCGCCAATCTTTACGGGCGCCCATCTCCGGCGACCGTCTCCGCCTTTACAGGCACCTATCTCCCTGGCATCCATCTCAGCCTTTACGGGCACCTATCTTTACGGGCGCCCATCTCCCCGGCGTCCGTGTCTCCGCCTTTACGGGTACCTATCTTTACGGGCGCCCATCTCCCCGGCGTCCGTGTCTCCGCCTTTACGGGCGCCTATCTTTACGGGCGCCCATCTCCGGCGTCCGTAGAAGCCTTTACGGGCGCCTATCTTTACGGGCGCCCATCTCCGGCGACCGTCTCCGCCTTTACGGGCACCTATCTTTACGGGCGCCCATCTCCGGTGTCCGTCTTCGCCTTTACGGGCACCTATCTTTACGGGCGCCCATCTCTGGCGTCCGTCTTCGCCTTTACGGGCGCCTATCTTTACGGGCGCCCATCTCTGGCGTCCGTCTCCGCCTTTATGGGCGCCTGTCTTTACGGGCACCCATCTCCCCGGCGTCCGTAGAGGCGTCCGTGTCTCCGCCTTTACGGGCGCCCATCTCCCCGGCGTCCTTAGAGGTGTCCGTGTCTCCGCCTTTACAGGCACCTATCTTTACGGGCGCCCATCTCCCTGACGCCCATGTCTCCGCCTTTACGGGTGCCCATCTCCCCGGCGTCCGTAGAGGCGTCCGTGTCTCCGCCTTTACGGGCGCTTATCTTTACGGGCGCCCATCTCCGGCGTCCGTCTCCGCCTTTACGGGCGCCTATCTTTACGGGCGCCCATTTCCCCAACGTCCGTAGAGGCGTCCGTGTCTCCGCCTTTACGGGCGCCTATCTTTACGGGCCACAGCACACTGAGCCAACAATTTCAATGTATTATCCACTATGATGCCTAGAACTCTTTCCTGGGTGATAACTCCTAAGATAGCACCTAACATTGTGTAAGTACAGCAAGGGTTATTTTTCCCTATATGCATCACTTTGCACTTGACCATGTTAAATTTCCTCTGCTATTTGGAAGCCCAATCTTCCAGTCTCGCAAGCTCTTCCTGCAATTCATCACAATCCGCTTGAATAGAGTACAAAATCCTCACAAGACAATTCATAAAGCAGATTACACTGCCCTGGACAATATTATACATTTACATAAATCATCACGTACAACAAGGTCAACATATAAAATTCAGCTGGATGTTCCTTCACTACCACAAGCCAAACTATCCTCCACAAGAAATAGAGCCATCTCCATCGTCGGCCCAAAATTATGGAACTCATTACCTCATCACCTCAATTCGCAAGAAAACTTTAAATCTTTTAAAAAAGAACAAAGCTTGGCTACTCTCACAGTCCTGCAATGGTTGCTCGCCCAATGACAGCAGAACATAAATCTTTGATTATTCCTCTGCACGTTCCATTTTACGTTAGCAATCCCCCTCCTACGACGACCGCCCTGACTCACAGAAACCTTTCTCGCTTTTGTTACGGTATCAACCGTCCCCCTACAAGATTTTTATACAGTCATATTTCTAATGTATAATGTATTTGACTATTACTAAGTTATTGTTCTGATTCAATTTTTTTTTTTTTTTTGTTATACTGTTATGGATTTAAATGTAATTGGTTTGTTATAATGTAAACCGGAGTGAAGGCAATGTCTGCTATACCTCGGTATATAAACGAATGCTAAATACATAAATAAGTATGGTAAGCGGATGATGTCATGCAGTGGGGACACCCCCGAGGTTCCCGCCATGATACGTTCAAGAAGGGGGCAGGCGCGTGTGCCTAGGTAACCCCGCATGTAAGATGGCTGCCGGGAGCGCCCACGCCATCCCAGGCACGCCATGAGGGTCAGCGTGTGGAAGCAGAGACTGCCATTCTCCCCAGACTTGGAACTAAATAGAGAAAGGAGGTGAGCAGCAAAGGTTGCAGCCGCCTGCGATCAGGCACAACACATACATCACACGGATGAAATCCAAAGATGGTAGCCTGACGGTGGAAACCACCAAGGTTATGGATATTTTTCGTTCTTTTTATCAAAATCTCTAACGCATCCTTGTGATGCCATACAATGTGATCTCTTTTGTGATGGATTTCCTCTTCCAAAGGTCACCTCAGAGATCTTGGAAAAGTTAAATCAACCCATTAGTGAGGAGGAGATCTTCAGGATCATTTCAAAGTTGAAAACGGGTAAAGCCGCTAGAAATGATGGCCTAGGGCCAGAGTTTTACAAGATTCTAAAATTCCAACTATTGACCCCTAGGATGAAAATGCTAAATCATGCTATGCTGCATGGTTTTTACTCAAGTGCTATGAATCAGGTGATAGTAGTGGTACTACCTAAAGAGGGAAGAGACTTAAGTTTGCCAGCCTCTTATCGCCCTCTTTCTCTGCTGAATGTAGATGCTAAAATGCTGCTATTCTGGCAGGCAGGTTAGCTAAGGTGGTACCGTCCTTAGTGGGAATAGACCAAATGGGATTTGTTATGGGACGCCATGGAGAAAATAATGTACAGAAGCTTTTAGCTGTGATGCAGAGTTCTTCTGACAAATCTGCAGAAGGATTAATTTTGAGCCTAGACATGGAAAAGGCCTTTGACAATGTAAATTGGGAATTCATGTTTTGGGTATTAGAGAAATATGGGATTAAGGGACCCTTTCTGGAATGGGTTAGAACATTATATTCAGATCCCTCTGCCTGCATTTTAGTTAACGGAGCACTATCGGAACGTTTTCCTCTCAAAGGAGGTACAAGACAGGGATGCCCCTTGTCTCCTCTACTATTTATTTTAACTCTAGAGCCATTAGCTTTACGATTAAGGCATACTAGGGAGATAAAAGGATTAACTATAGGTTCTCAAGAAATTAAACTATGTCTCTTCGCAGATGATATCCTATTGTTTCTAGCAGATGCCTGTAATACTATACCACCGATTGTGCTCTGTTTTTCAGTATATCAAACTTTTGCGAGGTTAAAAATCAACTTTGATAAGTCCGAAGCTCTCCCCTTCAGCCTATCCTTGCAACACAACTGGCAAGGGAGTTTCCCCTTCCGCTAAGCTACCTCTCAGATTAAGTACCTAGGGGTATGGATTCCCAGGGACCTCTCACAGCTATATGCGGCCAACTTTAGAAACTTACTTGATGGGTTGGAAACAAGCTTCAAGGATGGAAAGATCTCTCACTATCATTACTGGGTAGGAATGTTTTGCTTAAGATGGACATTTTACCTAAGCTGTTGTATAGGCTGCAGATGTTGCCATGTGCATCATCACTTCAGGATACTAAATGTCTTAGGTCCATGACATCCAACTTTTTGTGGAGAGGACACTGGCCCAGAATAGGCTATAGAGATGTGAATCGTGTGATCGATCGTCTTAACGATCGATTTCGGCTGGGAGGGGGAGGGAATCGGATCGTCGCCGTTTGGGTTTTTTAAATATCGTGAAAATCGTGTAAATCGAAAACTGGCACACTAAAGCATCCCTAAAACCCACCCCGACCCTTTAAAATAAATCCCCCACCCTCCCGAACCCCCTCCCAAATGCCTTAAATTACCTGGGGTCCAGTGGGGGGGAGGGCGGGAAAACCGGCACACTAAAACAACCCTAAAACCCACCCCGACCCTTTAAAATAAATCCCCCACCCTCCCGAACCCCCCCCAAAATGCCTTAAATTACCTAGGGTCCAGAGGAAGGGTCCCGGTGTGATCTTTTACTCTCGGACCTCCGGTGCTTGTAGAAATGGCGCCGGCGCTACCTTTGCCTTGTCATATGACAGGTCAAAGGTAGTGCTGGCGCCATTTTGTTTTTTGTCCCCCGAGGTCAGGAGCATAGGAGATCGCTCCCGGACCCCCAGGAAATTTTGGCCAGCTTGGGGGGGCCTCCTGACCCCCACAAGACTTGCCAAAAGTCCAGCGGGGGTCCGGGAACGACTTCCTGCATGCGAATCGTTTTTCCGTACGGAAAAACGATTCGCGGCAGGAAGTCGTGTTGTCTACGGCCGGCGCCATGGCGCCGGCCGTAGACAACATGATTCGACTGCAGGAGGTCGTTCCGGACCCCCGCTGGACTTTTGGCAAGTCTTGTGGGGGTCAGGAGGCCCCCCAAGCTGGCCAAAAGTCCCTGGGGGTCCAGTGGGGGTCCGGGAGCGATCTCCTGCCGCGAATCATTTTTCCGTACGGAAAAACCAAAGGTAGCACCGGCACCATTTCTACAAGCACCGGAGGTCCGAGAGTAAAAGATCACACCGGGACCCTTCCTCTGGACCCCAGGTAATTTAAGGCATTTTGGGGGGGTTCGGGAGGGTGGGGGATTTATTTTAAAGGGTCGGGTGGGTTTTAGGGTTGTTTTAGTGTGCCGGTTTTCCCGCCCTCCCCATTCCCCTCCCCCTTCCCCCGATTTACGATTTTTTGACGATAAATCGGGGGAATTGTTATTGTATCACGGCTCTAACGATTTTTGACGATTTAAAATATATCGGACAATATTTTAAATCGTCAAAAAACGATTCACATCCCTAATAGGCTATAATAAATTAATGAGGAGTAAGGCGAAGGGAGGGATAGAAGCCCCAGCTTTTCAGATGTATGCCACTGCATGTCAATCACGTTTCCTGGGGGAGTTTTGGGGAGATAAATTCTCTTATGATGCTTTCCACTTGTTACATAAGAACATAAGAAATTGCCATGCTGGGTCAAACCAAGGGTCCATCAAGCCCAGCATCCTGTTTCCAACAGAGGCCAAACCAGGCCACAAGAACCTGGCAATTACCCAAACAGCAAGAAGATCCCATGCTACTGATGCAATTAATAGCAGTGGCTATTCCCTAAGTAAACTTGATTACTAGCAGTTAATGGATTTCTCCTCCAAGAACTTATTCAAACCTTTTTTGAACCCAACTACACTAACTGCACTAACCACATCCTCTGACAACAAATTCCAGAGCTTAATTGTGCATTGAGTGAAAAAGAATTTTCTCCGAATAGTCTTAAATGTGCTACTTGCTAACTTCATGGAATACTCCCTAGTCCTTCTATTATCCAAAAGTGTAAATAACCGATTCTCATCAACTCGTTCAAGACCTCATGATCTTAAAGACCTTTATCCTATCCCCCCTCAGCCATCTCTTCTCCAAGCTAAACAGCCCTAACCTCTTCAGTCTTTCCTCATAGGGGAGCTGTTCCATCCCCTTTAGCATGTTGGAAGAGACGTGCAGCCTATGATCTCCTATGGGGTTAATTCATATGCCTAAGGTAACTTGGCCAAAAGGGGTCAGAGGTAATATTTTTTTACGATCGATTGCAGAGGCATGGAAAGTTCTGTGCCGGTGTATGGGAGGTCTTGGAATGTTTCTTTATTTCTTCCCTTATCACAAAAACCCTCCTTTCCACCAGGCCTAAAATCATCGCTTTTTGCCGATTGGAGGAAAAGGGGTATAGTTTATCTGCGACATTTGGTGGATGCAGACTTGGGCTTCTTTGTAAGTTACAAGAACTTTTCCATATCCCGACCACACATTTTTATGGCTATCTACACGTTAGACACTATTTCCAGTTCTTAGGGATGACACAAGACCAAATTAGTGCAGAGCTTAAATGGATGGCTGAAGTAGATCAGATAGCCGGAGGTAAAAACTCTATATCATGATGGTATAAGATCTGTAAAACGAATCTACAAGGGGTGAGACTTCACAAACTAACAGAATACTAGAAGAAAGAACTAGAAAATACAGTAACTGTTGAAGTCCTGGGATCAATTTTTGAAGAGTTGAGTATCCTCCCTGTTGAGGTGCCTCTGAAAGAAATTCAATTTAAAATTGTCCATCACTCACACATAGAATACATTTGTGTAAAATGGGGATAGCTGAATCAGAGGAGTGACATAGGTGTCATGTAGAAATAGGGTCGTGCACACACCTGTTTGTAACTTGCTGTCAGCTTGCTGATTTTCGGAGGGAGGTCATCTTGGCTGTCCAGAAGTGCTCTTATACCATTTTGCACCTTGGAGGTGACGTGCTATTGCTGGGAGGTTTGAGTTTATTCCGCTCGGCCATACCCTCCATCACAAAGAGCCAGTATCTTTTTGTGTCAGTTGCTCTATTGCTGGCTCGTAAATGTATTTTGGCTGACTGGGTCTCTGAGAGTTCCCCTTCCATAGGTCGATGGACGGAGTATATGACCTCTTTCATGCAGCTGGAGCATTATGATGTCTTTATGCTACATCAGAAGGTCCCACATGATTGTATTAATATCTGGCATATTTTTCATGACACTTTGCCCACTCAGACCTGACTCAAATTGAAAGAATTAGGATATTTAGTGAGTTGGCAGGAGGCAGGCCGAAAGAGGGTTTTATGGAGAGCTGAATCTCAATGATGAGTATCTGGGGAAAGGGGAGGGAGTGTGAGGTGTGTTAAGGTGTGAGTGTGTGTGATTGTTTTGATGGCTGAGGAGGGTTCTTAGGGGGGGGAGATTTAGGAAACCGTAATTGTTATTACAATTGTAAGGAGGCTTGGGGATGATGGATTGAGGTTATGAATGGTATTGGACTACCCTTTTACGAAAGATTTTCCGGTTTGTCCAATGTTGAAAAGTGTGGTAATGTTATGGTTTGTGTCATCACTTCATTGCCTTAATAAAAATGATTTTGGAAAAAAAACCTCACAGGATACAGTACCTGAATGTAATCCGCTTTGAAAGTGCTTGAAAAGCAGAATATAAATCAAATAAATAAAATGTGTGTTCAGATATGTCTTTAGTAGACTAATATATGGTTATTCTTAAATTAAGGGATACTGCCTCGTGAGACATTTTTAAATATAATTGAAGGGGAGGTCACGTGATGTGATGAGAGCAAGCGGCTGTGTTCTCTCACTGCTCTGGGGCCCCACTCCCCATTTCTCTATTTAATGCCTCTTTTGTGACCCGATCACAGCATCAGCTTATTCAGAATCGGTGAGAATTCAACTACCTAAACAGAGAGGAGACGGCTGGAAGGTCCCCGATGGCTGCGAAAATGCTGCGGAAGGAATGGCCTAAGACACCAGGCGGCAAGATGGCGGAGAGCAGCAATGGACCTCCATCTCCCGCTTCGGCGACGACTGACCAGGAAGAAACACCCTAGCAGATGCATTAGTTTCATTAAGCCCATGTTACGCCCATTAACATTGTTCGCTGTCACATGTATCATTCAATTTTATTTTATTTATTTTGTTACGTTTTTCAACGCTGTTCGATTTATTTATAACTTTCTAATTTATACGTTCTAATGTTCAGCCACCCTGTTTAATGTAACGCCTTATCCGCGACTGTTTTGTTTAATGGAAACCGATCTGATTTGATATTCGTATCGAGAATGTCGGTATATAAAAATTCTAAATAAATAAATAAATAAGATCTCGTCACGGTTATAGTTACGGCCATGGAAGATAAAATGAGCAAAATGCATGCCCACTTTGATGAGTTGCACTCTCTGCTTCAGGATAACACACGGCGCATAACAGAAACGAAGTCTAGGATCAGCACAGCGAAGGATCGCCTTCAAGAAATGGCGAACGAACTGGAGGCGGTTAAAGCTTCGCTGGGGAAAGCGGACACCAAGCTTGAAGACCTTGAAAATCGATCCCAGCGAAATAACTTATGGCTGATAGATCTTCCAGAAACCATCTTGGACAGAGACCAGCACGCTGTGCTGGAACAATGGCTCCCTAAAGCCTGCGGCCTAGAAGAGTTGGCGGCCTTGAAAATAGAGAGAGCGCATCGCTTGGGACTGAAAATGATTGGGCATAATATAGCTTGACCTGTGATTGCCAAGGTATTAAACTTTTGGCATAAGGAAATGCTGTTATGTTAGCAGCAGCAGCGAAACTTAGACTACGAGGGGCAGAACATTTTGCTCTTTGCGGACTACTCCGCGGCGGTGGCAGCAAAACACAGGGCCTATGCGGGTGTCTGTTCCCTTCTGGTTCGCCACCAATTAAAATTTACACTGCAATTCCCTGCATGCCTGAAACTGTTCTACAATAACATGGTGCATTTCTTCACCTCGGCAGAAGCTTTCCTTCACCCCAAGCTGAAGGAAACAGAAGATGGCTCTACAACAATGGCAGATGCCTGATGATAACTCTGTGGATAGACAGCTACCAGACGTCGGGGCTACTGCTATTAATCTATGGAAGCTTATGGAGGCCTGTTACTTTGAGTACCGGCTCAACCGAACTAGTGCACCTTGTTCAAGTTAGTTATTTGACTTTCCAACGGCTGTTTGGACGGTGGTATTGAGAGGTCACAGAGCTGGGACATATGGACATTCTGGTAAAAAGAATTTTTAAAAATGGGGAGTGGGGCCCTGCCACATGGATCATGTTGACCTGCCCGACAGAGGGCCAGTTAAGTGGTTTGGGGGATTCAGGGGGAAAAGGGGTGGGTGGGGGGGTAAGGGGGTAGAGGAGGGCCAGGGATATAACTGCACGCACCAGAAGATGCACCTGATGTTGCATAGGGCTCACTCTAAAATGCGTTCTGCTGACCACAAACAGCCGGGGCTTAGGCTGGGAGGCCCCGGTCTCATAAGCGTAAATATGTTCTGGAACACGATATTCTGTTTTCAAGGGGCTAATTTATGGCTGCATCGGTAATTGTGTGACGTGGAATGTAGGAGGGATTGGGTCAGTGGTTAAACGTTACAAAATTCTTCAGGCGTTACAATGCTGGAAAGCGCACATAGTCATGTTACAGGAAACACATCTAGATGCCCAAGAACACCAGAAGCTGCATCGTCAATGGGTAGAGAAGGGATACGCTGCACCATGGGACACGTGTAAAAGGCAGGGGTGGCGATACTGATTGGCAAGGCAGTTCCTGGATGGAATAAATGATAGCTTTATGGAGCAATTGGTTCAGGAACCGACGAGAGAGGGAGCAATTTTAGATCGAATTCTCAGTGGAGCACAGGACTTGGTGAGAGAGGTAACGGTGGTGGGGCCGCTTGGCAATAGTGATCATAATATGATCAAATTTGATTTAATGACTGGAAGAGGAACAGTGTGCAAATCCAAGGCTCTCGTGCTAAATTTTCAAAAGGGAAACTTTGATAAAATGAGAAAAATTGTTAGAAAAAAAACTGAAAGGAGCAGCTACAAAAGTAAAAAATGTCCAAGAGGCATGGTCATTGTTAAAAAATACCATTCTAGAAGCACAGTCCAGATGTATTCCACACATTAAGAAAGGTGGAAAGAAGGCAGAACGATTACCGGCATGGTTAAAAGGGGAGGTGAAAGAAGCTATTTTAGCCAAAAGATCTTCATTCAAAAATTGGAAGAAGGATCCAACAGGATAAAGCATAAACGTTGGCAAGTTAAATGTAAGACATTGATAAGACAGGCTAAGAGAGAATTTGAAAAGAAGTTGGCTGTAGAGGCAAAAACTCACAGTAAAAACTTTTTTAAATATATCCGAAGCAGAAAGCCTGTGAGGGAGTCAGTTGGACCGTTAGATGATCGAGGGGTTAAAGGGGCACTTAGAGAAGATAAGGCCATCGCGGAAAGATTAAATGATTTCTTTGCTTCGGTGTTTACTGAAGAGGATGTTGGGGAGGTACCCGTAATAGAGAAGGTTTTCATGGGTAATGATTCAGATGGACTGAATCAAATCACGGTGAACCTAGAATATGTGGTAGGCCTGATTGACAAACTGAAGAGCAGTAAATCACCTGGACCGGATGGTATACACCCCAGAGTTCTGAAGGAACTAAAAAATGAAATTTCAGACCTATCAGTAAAAATTTATAACCTATCATTAAAATCATCCATTGTACCTGAAGACTGGAGGATAGCAAATGTAACCCCAATATTTAAAAAGGGCTCCAGGGGCGATCCGGGAAACTACAGACCGGTTAGCCTGACTTCAGTGCAAGGAAAAACAGTGGAAAGTGTTCTAAACATCAAAATCACAGAACATATAGAAAGACATGGTTTAATGGAACAAAGTCAGCATGGCTTTACCCAGGGCAAGTCTTGCCTCACAAATCTGCTTCACTTTTTTGAAGGAGTTAATATACATGTGGATAAAGGTGAACCGGTAGATATAGTATACTTGGATTTTCAGAAGGCGTTTGACAAAGTTCCTCATGAGAGGCTTCTAGGAAAAGTAAAAAGTCATGGGATAGGTGGTGATGTCCTTTCGTGGACTGTAAACTGGCTAAAAGACAGGAAACAGAGAGTAGGATTAAATGGACAATTTTCTCAGTGGAAGGGAGTGGACAGTGGAGTGCCTCAGGGATCTGTATTGGGACCCTTACTTTTCAATATATTTATAAATGATCTGGAAAGAAATACGACGAGTGAGATAATCAAATTTGCAGATGACACAAATTGTTCAGAGTAGTTAAATCACAAGCAGATTGTGATAAATTGCAGGAAGACCTTGTGAGACTGGAAGATTGGGCATCCAAATGGCAGATGAAATTTAATGTGGATAAGTGCAAGGTGATGCATATAGGGAAAAATAACCCATGCTATAATTACACAATGTTGGGTTCCATATTAGGTGCTACAACCCAAGAAAGAGATCTAGGTGTCATAGTGGATAACACATTGAAATCGTCAGTTCAGTCTGCTGCGGCAGTCAAAAAAGCAAACAGAATGTTGGGAATTATTAGAAAGGGAATGGTGAATAAAACGGAAAATGTCATAATGCCTCTGTATCGCTTCATGGTGAGATCGCACCTTGAATACTGTGTGCAATTCTGGTCGCCGCATCTCAAAAAAGATATAATTGCGATGGAGAAGGTACAGAGAAGGGCTACCAAACTGATAAGGGGAATAGCCACTGCCATTAGCAATGGTAACATGGAATAGACTTGGTTTTTGAGTACTTGCCAGGTTCTTATGGCCTGGATTGGCCACTGTTGGAAACAGGATGCTGGGCTTGATGGACCCTTGGTCTGACCCAGTATGGCATTTTCTTATGTTCTTAATCTAAGGTAATTGCAGATCCAGAGGGAAGATACTTGCTGGTAGAGGGTAGTTTATATGGGAGGCCCCTGACACTGTGCACCGTTTATGCTCCTAATGTCTATAGCTCGCAATTCTTCAAAGCACTAGCGTAGCTGCTATTGCCTTATAGCTCCGCTGAACTAATCCTAGGGGGCAACTTTAATTGTGTCCTGGATCCCACACTAGATCGCTCTCATGGCAAAGGATCTCAGTCGCAAGAAGGGAGAAAGGGAGTGGGCTACCTATGTGATGCTCTTAATGTAGTTGATGCTTGACGCGCACTGCACCCGCTCAAGAAGAAAAAATTGAAGATTTGGAAACAAATGAGAAAAGGAACAATTTGTGTTTTGCGGGCTTCATGGAGGACATAGATAAAACTGACCTGGCACAAATCATTTCTGGCTGCCTTCTAGAGGCCTTGAGTTTGCCATCGCCAGCAGCAACTTTGGTGGTAGAACAGGCCCACAGGCTGGGAGCACAGAGACCAGGCAATACGTGAGCATGACTAGTTATAGCCCGATTTCTGAATTACCATCACAAGCAGCAAATATGGATGAGCTCTCGCAAACTACTGACCTTAAATTATAAGAACGCACCTATAAGAATATTTCAGGACTTCTCCAGCAAAGTCTCGGCAAAGCGAAAAGTGTGTTCCCCTATTTGCACCACATTAGCAGCTAAACAGATTCATTTTGCTCTGCTATATCCAGCATGGCTCCGTATTTGGAACGCCGGCTCAACACGCACCTTTGAATCCCCACCGGAGGCAACCAAATTCGTGGAACAATTGGAGCAAACATGTATTATCTTTGTAAGAATTTCATATGGATTTATTTGTTTCTACACAGCAGAACATGTGGGAATGCTATTATTTTGGGTTTGGTTAGACAATGAGTTGAATAACTAATGTTCCCATGAGTAGAGTATCGGCATATGGGGAAGAGAGAAATCCTCCTCCTTAAAAGAAGCGAGGCCAAAAAATGTGAGGCAATCGTTATAAATTTTATGTGGAGCAATATGAAAGTAAACATGTGACTACTAGTGAATGTGTCGGCGGGATAAGTTTTGGTAACATCATAATAACTTTTGAACATACTGAGAATGTGGTTCATGATGCAAGTTTGTTAATTCTGTTTTCGTATTGAATGCAGGTTTCATGGAGCAGACATACCCAGTTACGTGTTAGTGACCCCAGCGATCCTTGTGATGAGCGGCGAAGGCCACACAAGATGTTGGGGTTGAGGGGGAGGGATTGTTAAGGGGACAGGTCTGTTACCGGAGTTAATGTCACTGTCTATGGCTTAAGAGAATATAACTTTAACAAAGTTTCTTTGCATAGGAAGGTAGCACCCCCTACAGCATTACTAATGATTTTTCTGGTACATAGGAGGTTGTCACAGCTAACGACTCAGAATTATGAGCTGGAATATTGCTGCTATGGGCTTCTCAGTTAAACGTGAAAAGGTTTTGTCCCACATTAAAAGATCTAAAGGTGACATCATGTTTCTTCAGGAAATGCATATGTCTGCTAAAGAGCATGACAAATTACAAAAGAAAGGCTTTTCCCATGTTTTTTTACTTTTCAGGTACCATGCATAAAAGGGGAGTAGTGATAATAATTGGTAGGCAGTTTCCTTTTTCTTTTTTGAAATCCTGGAAAGATTTAGTGGGAAGAATTATAATGGTCAGTGGCAACATTTCGGGTAAAAATGTGATCTTGGCTTCAGTATACGCCCTTAATCAATATGATCATAATTTTTTTTTACAAACATAATAAATGGCTGTCTTGCATTAGGAGAGGAGCAATTGATTTTAGGGGGCGATCTCAACTGTGCAGTTGATCCTAGCATGGATAGGTGCTCCAAGACCACAATTTCTAAGTTGGGGAAACAAAAAGGAGTACAATATTTTGTGATCATTTATCCCTGATAGACATTTGGCACTCCCTACACCCAGGTGAACGGGATTATTCACACTATGGGAAAGCTTATCTCACTAACTCCCATATAGATTTTATTTTAATTTGAGTCTTTATTTACATGTGTGGTTTCTGCAGAAATTGGGAACCTTCTTATTTCTGACCATTGTCCAATATTTTGTAATATAACATTGTTTCCTAACCCACCTGGCCCATTTCAGTGGCGTCTGCCAGAATGGCCAGTTAAAGACCCAGCCTTTAAAGAATTTCTAGTAAAAGAAATAAATGGGCCCAATACGCGAAAGATAATGAAGTCCATGCTAAGGGTTTTAGTCTATTTTGAGAAACGGCCAGATCTGTTCTTTGGGGAGACATCATTAGTTATACCGCAGCTCAATGTAAATCCTGAAAAAAACAAATTCTGCAATTAGGGAAACAACTGCAGCATTACAAAAATAGCTGGAATAGTACCCAACTACAGCCATAGATCAATTCCTAGCGACCCAATGCGCTTTAAACGACATTTTACATCAGAAAGAAAAAGATGCTATATCATCAAAAATTGTATTTATATGGTAATACATCTAGCCGCTTGCTGGCTAATTTGGTCGAAGCCCAAAGGGCATCCAAATTTTTTCACGCTATCGGAACTCAAGATGGGAACATAGTTACGAAATCTCCTCAAATAGCAAATGTTTTCAAGGGCTTTTACCAGTCCTTAAATACATTGGAAAACTCAGATACTTATTCTCAGGAAGAATTTTTACAAAAGCTTACTCTGCCCAAGCTATCTCTCACTCACCTGGAAAGTTTAAACAAACCAATAACAGTTTTAGAGATTTTGGGAGTGATTAAAGAATTAAAACCTCAAAAATCCCCAGGTCTGGATGGACTTAGTACTCTATTTTATAAATCACTACATTCTCATATTGCTCCAACCTTACAAAACCTCTTTAATGACATGTTACACAAGGTAAACTCCATCAGACTATGTCGGAGGCGGTGATTATAGTGCTCCCATAACCGGGTAAGGATCCCATAGATCCTGGATCATATAGACCCATATCTTTATTAAATCAGGATGTTAAAATCTACACAAAAATTATTGCAAATAGAATGAAAAATATTTTGCCACACCTTTTCTCTCCAGAACAGACGGGTTTTGTGGCAGGGCATAAAGCTAATACCAATATCGGACGTCTATTACTGGCGCTCTGCACCTCCCACAAATCCTCAATATCAGACCCACTCTTAGTAAGCTTCAATGCGGAGAAGGCATTCGATCATGTTGAATGGCCTTATTTGCTGAGGGTGCTCCAGGTTTTTGGTTTTGAGTGTCCCATGTTTCAGGCTATTAGCCTACTGTATAAAAATCCCAAAGCATTTGTTCGAGTTAACGATCAAGCATCTCCTATGTACTCTCTTCAAAGAGGCACCAGGCAGTGATGCCCATTAACCCCGTTATTATATATTCTTCTGCTAGAGCCCCTTATACACTCTTTGCTTGGAGATAAAACAATAACAGGAGTGAACATAAGAAATGAATTGAAAATGATGCTTTTTGCTGATTAGATGCTTATGGTATTATCCCATGCACAATCCTCACTTCCAAAGGTTCTGGACACTATAAAAAAATTTTGGGAGCTTTTCCGATCTGAAATTGAACCATGCATGCTTAGTGCCCACCTGTATTAACTTTGGGCCTTGCCAGAAATTACGTGATAGCTAAGGATAACTTGTCAGAGAAGTGCTCAAGCATTTTTTGAAAGGTTACAGGTGAACCTGAGGAAGATGTTAACACCAGCCATTCCTCCTCTGAGCCCAAGTCTTCAATTTGGGTTCCTCTTTTTAGCAGCAGTTTTTGCTTGAGCATGCGTTGGTTTGCTAGTGTGATCAGCCCAAAAAGCTGGCAAAGATTTCTTAAATATCTTCCACTATATTAGCAAGATCCAAGATACCCAAGGTAATTTAAGGGGAATGCATTGCCAGGCCAAAGGAGCTAAGTCAAACCACGTCTAACCCTTAGCAGAGCATCACGTAACCCTTGGGCAAGTTACTCTTATTGATACCCTTCTTCACCACCACCAGCTCCTGCCTCCATACTTTCCACCTTGCTACATGCTTGCAATAGTTTTCCTGAATTGGTTATGCTCCCTCTCTTGCCTTATTCAAATCCATCTAAATCCCTATCTTTTTGAGGTTGATTTTAAATCTTAACTTCTAATTAGCCCACTTTCAGCCTTATTAATTTAAATAATTTTCTTATTAAATAAAATTCCAAGAGGTGAATATTCAGCATCACCCAGCCAGAGAGAGATGGACTCTACCTGGATAACATCAAGCTAGGTGGAGAGAACATTGCACAAATCTCATCTTTGAGTGAGTTTCCTCAGTCCGAAGGTCATCAAATCTTCACAAGAGAGCACTGTTCTGTTACGTCTCACTTTGAATGTCAAAGTGGCCCCTAACCCCCTACACTAATACCTAAACCTCACCTCAAGTTAGTAGGTGGGCCTCCTATAGAGATATAAATACCTATCTAATGTGAGGGCATTATGCGTAGGCAGGTGCACTTTCTCTCTCTCTCTCTCTCTCTACCCCCTCAGTGGACCTGATAGTAAACCTTGTCCCCCAGTGGTTGTATGTAGGAAATACCACTTAGTGCTTCGCATAGGTATTAGCACAAATTGTGATAAACAGCCTATTACCATAAAACACGCCCCTCTATCTCATGTGATACTTGGTGCATTTTGATAAATCCAGGCCTAAGTTAAATCTGCTACTGAGCAGGTCTACAGTTAGCCAGATCAACTTAGCTGTCTAAGACAGAGCTAGGATGCTCATCTCCACCTCAACAAGCTCAGCAGGAAAGGGCTGTAAGTGATTAACATCTTGCACTTTGCAGCTGTTTTAAAAATTGGTTTTCATGTTTGTTTTTTTATAAAATTGTGGCCTATGTTTTTGTATGTGATGACAGGTGCTTTAATACTGAACAGAAATAGCGTAGTTGCATATATTTATAAGCTACCTTACCACGTTTGCTATTTATTGGTTTAAAATCTGACTTATTCCATCTCTTCGTCTCTTTTCCTGCCAACAAAGCAGAGAAGGCCGGAACGAAAAATGCCGCCAGTGAACCTGCCTGTCATCTCACTGGCTCAAAACAATGAAAAATTAGCCAAAAAGCACAAGCACAAAGAACCGCGACTTTTAAAATTCATCAGGGTAGATCTGTCAGTCAGTGCAGCTGCACCCACCCAACGCAGGGTAAGAGCCCGCCCTCCTCACCGCCACGCTGAGCTGAGCCGGGCCGGGCCTCGCCGCACCGGGAGGGCAGGAGCCCTCACTCCTCCTCAGCCATGCTGGGCCGGGCATCGCCGCTCCGGGTCCTGCTCACCCGCTGGAGGTCTTACCGCTACCGCTTCGTGCCCTGGATCGCGCTCAACCTGGCCCGGAAGCGCAGGTGAGGCGGGATGAAGCGCCCGGCCCCGGAGGAGGAGGGAGATCCCGGGAGAGGGGAGGAAGGAATCCAGGGTCGGGGTGGAAGATCCGGCCTGCTGCGCCGCTGGGAGCGTCGGAACTAAGTTAAAGCTAACGGAGCTTTACACAGACGCTCACTTTCTCTTTGCAAGCTTTGTATAAACGGAGAGGAGGAAACTCTTTAGTGCCTCGTTTTTAACAGCCGATTTCGTGGCTGTAGTTTTATATCGAGATGTCAGTGGGAAATGGGATTGGTGGGGGAGGTACCTTGTTTGAGGCTTTTCATCATGGTTTTGAGATCACCGAGAATACGAGTCAGGCAGAAACTTGTTTTCTTTAGTGGGCATTAATTAGGTCAGCATATCTCATCTCGGGCCTGAGAGCAGCTCGCGCTCTAGCCCCCTGCTGATTACTGGGCTGGGGTCCTTCTGCTGCTACTTGAGTGGAATACCATTCACCAGTATTAGGCCACTGATGTAATACACGTTTTTGCATAGCATTAAACTTGTAGTGTCTATTTGTAAAATTTCATGCCAATAAAGTTATTTTATGCTATTTGTGGGCACTATCCTATTGCAGTTGGTCCCAGTATTTGTGCTCTTGATTTAGAGAATATGCAGAGTGCAAGCTAAAATGATTCTAACACCTTACAGTTCTCTGTTGACAAGTGGGTAGCCATGACACTTGGGGTGACGTCATCTGATGGCCCTGAATGGACCCGTCTGTAATGGGTTCCGATGTAATAAGACCCACACTGAAATCAGTGCTGTTTTTCTGCACTTATTTTTTTCAGCGCAGGTGGCAAAAATAGGCAGATGCATGAGATGTAATAACAGGAGTATGCAAATGAGAAACGCTCAGAAAATCCGTACAGAAACAATGACACACGCCATTATGCATGTATAACCGCATGCTCAAGGTCTTGTGTAGCAGGGCCTTGAGCATGCGGGGAGACCTGTGATTGATGATTGTCAGCAGTTAGTGGTCCGGGAGTGGGACTGAAGGTGGGACTTCTCCTGGGCCCTCCTCAAAACTGCCTTCTCTCAACCTGTTCTCTCTCCATCCTTCTGACATGCAGTAAGGCTTCTGCCATTGTTCTGCTGACCTGCAAACTGTTTCATAGCATCAAAAAAAGTAAATGTAATCCATTTTTACACTAGAGATGTACAGACACACCAATGCCAGCAATACAAAAAATGGTCTGTCTGAAAGGCATTTTAACTTAACTCCTGCCCTGAGCTAAAAAGCCCGCTTAAAAAAACCTGCACTAACCCTTCTAGTGTGGCACCCAGCATAGCTCATGAATGGATAATTGTCTCTTTTACATGCCATTTGCATGCACTTGCGCAAAACCTGCCATGGATTTTTAGTGCAGGGTTGTACGCGCGGTTTTTCCACGCTGAACACATATGTGTGCATACATTCCGCGCAGGAAAATGCACGCAATTACCCATGCAAAACCCATAGCAGGTTGAACGCAACTTATTACATCAGCCCTTAGCGGAATAAAGTTTTACTATTGAGCATGCTTGGAAGTTCCTGCCCTGTCAAGTTACCCTGTTCCCAGAGGGAGGAGGAGAGCAGGCTATAACCATAGGCTACAGGAAACCTTTATAATTACTTATACACACATACTACCTCTCACCAGCTGGGAGATAATCATACATGTGGCTCACATTGTAAGAGACTAGAAAGCCTCCTTCATGCTAAATTATTTTTAGTATCTACCTAACTTATTGACTCTTGTTTTGAATTTAATTTCTTCTGGATTATAGTGGCTGTTATGTCGCAAATGACATTACAAATCTACAAACCAGTCAGATCCATATGAGGTAATTTATGAAGCTGTTTAAAATATAGCAGAAATGGGGCAGGACCCTTGGGTACAGATGACAAGCAGCACTCAGAGTGTATGGACTTCAAGAAGATCCAAAAAGTTCACAATGTCAAACTAGGCTTCATCTGACCAGATCTCTCAACTCAAAGTTATGTGTCCCCATGAGATCATACCTAGAATCCCATCTAGCTGACCCCAAAAGGTTGTCAGCTGAAAATTCTGATAGCCTTTACTTTCTGAGTAATGGCTTCTGTCGGAGAATGACTAGAAAAACAGAAACATAGAATACAGTAGTACAGGGATAGTAAACTCCAGACCTCGAATACCACAATCAGGCCAGGTTTTCAGGATATCGACAGTGAATATGCATGAGATAGATTTGTATAGATTGGAGGTAGTGCATGCAAATCTTGAATATGCATATCTTAGCTTTTAAAAACAGCATAGGATAATGACTCAGGGCAGTGAGAAAGAAGGCCTGTTAACACCATCAGAAGACAATGCCCAAGCCATCACTCCCTTCCTTCCCTCTGACCGAGCAGATAAACTTAAATATTCCAGAGAACACTGCACAGATGGTGAACTACAGCATCTTTCACGGCTCTGCAATAGAGACCTCTCCAGTGGTGAGACTGAAAGTATATTCTAACGTTATGGGGATAGTAGCTAAGTTTATTAATAACATCCTAAGCAAGTCAAGTTTATTCTGACACGCGATGCTGGATTCACCTATAAATGCTAAGCTTTATTCATTATAAGTATATATATATATATATATATATATATATATATATATATATGTTAAGAATTGTAGTATAAGTTTCTTACATAAGCATGAGTTGTCTGTATTATTCTAACTGATAAGTCTGAAATATGTGACAATAAAGGTTAAATAAGTGGTAATTGTCAGTAGCACTGTCAATCCCGAAAGAGAGAAGGGGGAGGAAAGAAGGCTACAGGAAACCTTTATAATTACTTATACACACATACTACCTCTCACCAGCTGGGAGATAATCATACATGTAGCACTCATTGTAAGAGACTGGAAAGCCTCCTTCATGCTACAGTATTTTTAGTATCTACCTACCTTATTGACTCTTGTTTTGAATTTAATTTCTTCGGTATAAAATCTATAAGTAAATTAATCAGTTTTAAGGTTTGTGCACTTCCAGTCCTCTTCTGCTGTAGGGCATGTTAGGGTCTCTGAAAGCTGGGGCTGTGGAGCCTTAAGCCTTGATTCGCTCGCAGTGACCTCTGGAGTCCGCTGCTGGGTAAGATATGCAGGTAAGCCTTCTGGGCCTCTTCTGCTGCATGGGATGCAGGGCCTCTGGAAGCTGGGGCTGTGAAGCCTGGATTCACTTGCGGTGACCTCGCGTGCTTTCCCAGGGGCTGCTGGGTAAAATATGCAGATGAGCTTTCCAGTCCTCTTCTGTGTCACATACTGTTATGTACTGGCTGACATCCAGATTACAGTTCTGTCAAGGTTTATCAAGACACAGTCATGGCTACTTCTGTTGCTCATCACAGAGCTGTTTTGATCGAAGACATCTACAAAACTGTAGATTGGTTGTCTGTTCACACCTTTACGTTCCATTAACTGTCTGGACAATCTTTCAAGAAATGACAGTAACTTTGGTCAAGCAGCTTTGCAAAACCTGTTCATCAAGTAGTCCACTCTCCAAAGGGGAGCTGGGTTGCTTTAGACAGTGAGGTCTTCACTCACAACCCTCAGGTTAGGACTCCTCCTGTGTCATGGCTAATTCAGCCCTGCTTGTCAGTGGAGAAAGCAAGTTTGCTTATCATAGATGGGGCTCTTTGTAGGTACCAGATGAATTAAGCATGCTTAATACCCACCTTCCTTCCTTCCTGGAGAGCAGAGTAGAGTACCTAGCTAAAGCTAAGCTCTACAAAAAGATTAAGAGGCTGATAAGGCAGCATGGGAATTCTCATGCATGGTCAGTACTGAAACTTGAATGAGCTAGAGAGATGGCTCTATTAGGCACCATCAGATGATGTCATTCCACATGTCATGGCTAATTCATCCTGCTGTCTATAGAGAACTCTGTTATCGGTAAGCAAACTAGCTTAATCCTGAGTTGTGAAGAAAGAAAGGAAAGCTGGAGATCAAGTGAAGTCTATATGTATTGTTCAGGAAGTAGATTGTGTAGACTGGATGGGCCTTATGGTCATATTTGATGTTTTCATTTTGGCGACAAAAGAGTTACCTACTATCTTCACTATCTAAATGTAATCAAATTATGCCTTTTTTTCATCCACCTCTTGTTACATTATAAGGCATTAGGAAGCATTCAGTCAAGTGGATTACTCAGTATTGACTGACATACCTGTATTTGGTTGTTTTGGGAGAAGGGGAAGAATCAGGCAGTATAAGCCTTCATTTGCAGCCACCCAGATATCTTTTGCCCTATTTTGTATCTCCTCCCAACTTGCCAAGTCAAATAATTACTGCAACAGTCCTTGGCCAAGGGTCATGCACTAGGAACCCTGCAATCATGGGTCCTAAATCCAGCAACTAGGTGTCCCTCTCCTCTCTCCAGGGTCACCACAGTATAACCAGCCCCATCTGAAGCAGGGAGTGGAAGATCTGAAGTGAAAAGTTGCGATCCTCTGCATGGCCGTGCACATGCACTGCCACTGAACCATCAGGCTGTTAAAAAGCGCAGTGGAGCAGTAGCACAGCTATTCCAAGGCAGGCCACAGGGTAATCCTTTTAAAATAAAGGTGCTATTTATTATTTTTTTGACTTAAACCCCCTGCTCTGGCAGAAGTAAAGTTACACAGTGGGGACCCCCGGTGTGCGCATGTGCACGTATTGACCCACACACCTCTTGGTCTTCCCCTGCCCAGACCCCGCGCCTTTTTTGAACTTTTTGATTTGTGCAAGTACACGGATTCTTCATAAAATCCACACAGCACACACCGGCCCGAGATACACACGTATCTCTCGGCTTTGGCGTGCATAGAGCTTTTAAAATCCGACACTTAATACAGACAGTCAGTAACGAGATATTCTCTTTAACTGGTTAATACTCTTTTCTTATATATTATATGCTAGTAAGAACATAAGAAATTGCCATACTGGGTGAGACCAAGGGTCCATCAAGCCCAGCATCCTGTTTCCAACAGTGGCCAAACGAAGCTTACAAGTACCTGGCAAGTACCCAAACTTGTAATAAATTGAGTCCAGAAGGTAGGAGCATTTGCACATCATATAGGAAAAGATTTGCCAAATCTTTTCCTATATTCCTATGTGGATTGCTGATTTGTTATTCCACCTCGATTTCTATGCGGTTCAGTAATAAACATCTTCCTTTCACTGCCTGGTCCCTACACCAGAGCAAGCTCATGGGGACAGGTACCTGAATTATAGAACCCTGCTACTTTAGAGAAGTGTTCAGACTTTGTATATATTATAATAGGAAAAATCTTTAATAACAAAAAAAGAATGAAGATTGCATCACACAAATTTGATTTATATTATTTTTCAGTTACTTTAAAGTGAATTGCAGTCAGGTACTGTAGGTTTTTCCCTATCCCCAGAGGACTCACATTCTAAGTTGTGACCCGAGGTATTGGAGGGTAAAGTGACTTGGCCAAGGTCACAAGGAGCAGCAGTGGGATTTGAATGCTGGCTTCCCTGGTTTGCAGTCCCCTGCTCTAACCACAAGGCTACTCCTCCACAATGACATTTAGGCGAACATTAGGGAGAATGTGTTGGCTAACGATGAGGCCCGATGTAATAAGGTGTGCTGAAGTTGCCGCGAGTTTGTACACACGTTTTCCCGCGCAAAGCCCTATATGGGGATGTAATAAGTGTTTTGTGCGTGGGGAAAAAAAGCGTGTATGGACGTGCTTATGGACCCGCAGTTTTTCCTGCGTGAATGCTTGCTGCTAATGGCATGCAAAGGAAGTGATTAGCTAATCATAGGCAATGCAGGGAGCCACACTAATGTTAGTGCGGGTTTTTTAATGCAGGTTTTTTACCGCCATGGTCAGGGCACAAGTTAAGTATCAGCACTGACTCAGGGGCCCTATGTTGGCGTCCAAGCATCCTGAAAACCACCTAGCTGAGTGCCAATCTCAGCGTCCGAATGGCCAGCTTAGCTAGGCGCTTTTCTGGGCGCCCGATCGTATAGATTTGCAACCAAGTAAGCGCCTAGCTCAGCACCTGAGCGGCAAGATTAGCTAGGCGCCTTTCTGGTTGCCAGAGCATCCATATTTGCTCCCAGTTGAGTGCCTATGTCAGCACCCGAGCATCCAGGTAGGTGCCCAACTGAGCACCTATCTCGCTGCTATGCCAGTGTGAATTAGCATCCATGAAAATATTTGCCATGTTTTCTGCAGCACAGTTATTTGAAATATTAAAAATACTTTCCAGGGTCATACTTTCATTTAATAGGGAGACCCGTTCGCTCACTCGTTTTTATGTGCGGATTCTCGGCACGGGTTTTGAGTGTGGATGTGGCCGCTTATTACATAGTCTCAAGAAACAACATGGAAGCTGATCTAACGTAGCAAGAACCAGAGCAAAAGTAGATCGGTGTTAAAAGATGCTTTTTTAATGCAAATAGTAGAACACAAATGCCCAACTCGGGCCAAGTTTCGCCCATAGAAGGAGGGCTGCTTCAGGGGCTATGTTCATAGAGGAAGCACATCTGAGAAAATGACCATTCAGACCATAGTTTTTGACAAAGATTATTTTCCAATAGCTAGGAGCACAGCTTCAAAACAGATATTTTCAGCTTGTCAACTGACCACAGCGTTTGCGCACCGGTCAGCGTGGTCAAAAATTATCCCTTAGCGGGGAACGAAATGGGAAAACTGGTAATGGCGTTGGAATGCGTGTCTAGTAAAATCCCCCTACTTATAAGGTAGAAGCAGCATTTGCACACATCCACTTAAAATTGCATGCATATGTGCGTGCGTTCAAGCTAATTTATAACATAGCTGCGTCCCTGGGTGCGAGCCGACAAATCCACGCACATGTTCGCCTGCGTGCCTGTTTAAGAATTACCATCCCTGGTTCATGAGTTTGACTGAAAATAGGTGCCTAACTTAGGAAATCTAACTTAGGTGCTAAAATTCAGAGCTTAGCTATTTTACAATATTGGCACCTTTGTGTCCATCACAACAGTGATGAACATGGGTGGGTACAGGTCCCTGCATGGTGTTGAACAGATCTTAAATTGTTACACAAGGGTGAACAAAAGCTGTAAATTCCGTTATCAATTCTGATAAAATAAAAATATATACACCACGTACTTGTCTTTCCAGCTTCATCAGAAATTGCAAGTTGGAATTTACAGATGCATTTTATTGTGTGCTTCTCAGGCCTGAATTTGTCAATAGGCACATTAGGCCTGTGCCTAGAGCAGCAGGCTGGCTAAAGATTTGTTGCCTTTCAGCAGTGCTGCATCTCACTCAGCAGAGAACAGCCCTCTGCTTCCTACTCCAGCTTCTCCCCTCACAGGCAGTGTTCAGGGAACGAGAGGAGGAGAGCTAAGCCTGTAGCAGACAGAACAAAGAGGGATCATTTTGGGGACAGTAGGAAATGCTGAGTAGAGGTAATTAGAGGGTGGGAAGAATGCTGGAGAATGAGAGGACTGGCCAGGAGTGTACTACTCTGTGTGAGAGTGAGGGGAACAAGGGTAGGGGGCAGTGTTTATGTATGGGAGAGAGGATAGGCATCAAGAATATGTGTATGTCATATTGGGTGGGATGTTAGAGAGGGGATGCAATAAGAAGCAGAACTAGAGCATGGTAAAGACACATCCCTCCTCTCTTCCCAACCACTAGAATTCAAATCCACCCTCCTTTGACCTTGAATTCTTTCCCCCAAATCCTGGAACCTGCCTTAAGAACATGAGAAATGCCATACTGGGTCAGACCAAGGGTCCATCAAGTCCAGCATCTTGTTTCCAACAGTGACCAATCCAGGCCATAAGGACCTGGTAAGTACCCAAAAACTAAGTCTATCCCCTGCTAGTGTTGCTAGTAATAGCAGAGGCTATTCTCTAAGTCAACTTAATTAATAGCAGGTAATGGACTTCTCCTCCAAGAACTTATCCAATCCTTTTTTTAAACACGGCTACACTAACTGCATTAACCACATCCTCTGGCAACAAATTCCAGAGTTTAATTGTGCGTTGAGTGAAAAAGAACTTTCTCTGATTAGTCTTAAATGTGCTACTTGCTAACTTCATGGAGTGCCCCCTAGTCTTTCTATTATCCAAAAGAGTAAAAAACCGATTAAAATCATGAGAGGTCTAGAACGTGTAGATGTGAAACACCTCTATCATATTCCCCCTCAGCCATCTCTTCTCCAAGCTGAAAAGTCCTAACCTCTTTAGTCTTTCCTCATAGGGGAGCTGTTCCATTCCCTTTATCATTTTGGTTGCCCTTCTCTGTACTTTCTCCATCGCAACTATATCTTTTTTGAGATGCGGCAACCAGAATTGTACACAGTATTCAAGGTGCAGTCTCACCATGGAGCGATACAGAGGCATTATGACATTTTCCGTTTTATTCACCATTCCCTTTCTAATAATTCCCAACATTCTGTTTGCTTTTTTGACTGCCGCAGCACACTGAACCGACGATTTCAATGTGTTATCCACTATGACGCCTAGATCTTTTTCTTGGGTGGTAGCTCCTAATATGGAACCTAACATTGTGTAACTATAGCATGGGTTATTTTTCCCTATATACATCACCTTGCATTTATCCACATTAAATTTCATCTGCCATTTGGATGCCCAATTTTCCAGTCTCAGAAGGTCTTCCTGCAATTTATCACAATCTGCTTGTGATTTAACTACTTTGAACAATTTTGTACCTTCTTTCTTCCTTCCTAACTCTCACTTCTCACCAGATCCTGGAACTCACGCCCCAAGCCTTCCTATTCCCTCCTCCTATTCCTTAGTCCAAGAATCAGCCTCTCTCTTCCCCATCCCAGATTCCTAATCTTCACATTCTCCCCATCTCTAGTCCTCTTACCTTCTCACACTCCTACCTCTTTCTCCTCACCTCATTCCTGATCCTCTTTCGATCCTTTCCCCATCCCTGAGGTCTCCTCCCTGCATTGATATTTGAGATCACTTTTCTTCTCCAAAAATGAAATGTTATACTAATTAATTATGCTATTTCTTAGCATCTAGACAGATTAATCTAGAACCAGTGGATTATTCACCTCTACCAGCAGATGGAGATGGAACAAAGTTGATATCACAGTATATATACTCCTGCAGTGACATCAGCCTGCCATTATTCTCTGTCTCCAGCAGATGGGGGACGTGTATCTCCCTATTGGGGATTGCTTCAAATTTTAGAAGGAGAAAGAAAGAAGGAAATTTAATTCATCACACTCTCCTGCAGTGATACCAAATGGTCCGTCCCTCAGTTGAGAATTCCTGAGGTGATTTCCGTGGTCCCTCAGATTGAGTGCTTTAATCCGGTAGCTGGTTTTTCAGCCGGCATGGACTTAGCTGTTAAAACAGCTGAAAGGCAGTGCTTGCAGGAAGCTGAGCGCTGCCCTATCCCCTGCAACTGGAGACCGTCTCTGTAGTCAGCTGGGACAGACTGAGCTCAAGTAAAGCTTAAAAAAACCCCAGAGAAGGAGGGGTTTTTGTAGACCTTCCTCTGGTCTCTGTGTGCTGATCCAATGTTCATTCCCGTCCCCGAGGGAGGTTAAGTTACGTGGGCAGCCTGGCAGGATGAGCAGCCCTTTTAGACTAGGTCATGCTCTTAGGCTTTTCTCTGTGTGCCACGTGGTAGGCCACAGCAGCGTTTTCACATGTTCTTCCTGCACATTAGGCTGCCCTCTTCGGGACCATCGGTTCATGCAAGTGCGTCCGGCTGTGTGTCCAGATTATGCATCCAATTTTTGGACGCTTAGTTGGGTGCCTGCTTGAGCGTCCAGGTGGTAGTAGCATCTGTGTTAGGTGCACGCTTACCTATACGCACAATTTGGGCTGCGTTGAGGGCACTCAGTTTTTTTGGGTGCTTATCAAGCACAGGCTTGTGCACCTAAATTTTGGACACCTAAGATCGAGATGCCTAAATTTTAGACGCATATATTTTACAGCACGAATTTCGCTGGACACACACTTTTCAGTTGCCTGTTAAGCGTGCCGACAGACTGATGGCACCTATAGCTAAGAAATCTAAGCACCTTTCCCTCTGTGCTGCCTGTCATATTCAGGCATTTCAGCCTGGCTTTCCCTCTAACTTGTTCCAGTGCTGCTTAGAGACTCAGGGAGAATTACCTTTGATTTTACTAAACCCGGTTCTTCCCAGCCTGATATGGGCCTGGGTAAAGACATGTCAGGAGAGGTGCCTGACCTTGGAACTCCCTTAACTGATTCAACAGCTGGGAATAGTAGCTCAGTGGGCACAGCACAGGTGCCTTCAGGTTCTGGCATGGATCCTTCTGCCTTTTTTGGGTGGACTTTTTTCAAGGGCTGCAATTCTTTCTTTATGCACTGTCCTTAGCCCAACCAATCTTGCCAGGTCAGAGTCGCAGGTGGTGACTTCCCACTTGCCCAGTACTCCTGTTAAACGCCAAAGTACACCTGGATTGGTAGCCAATCTTATCGATAGGGATCTGGATGGCACGGATAATGTGGCCGATCCTTACTCTCTGGAGGATGAGGAAATTCCTCCGGGACTGGAACCGTATAGGACTATGTTGTGGTTCTTTCATAGAGATGAGTTACTGGATCTGATTTCCTAGACATTAACAATGCTGGGAGTACCTGGGGCTGATTTCACGTCTGAGCCAAAGAAAAACCCCATTTTGGTTTCTTTGCGTAAAACCTCTTGTTTTTTTTCCTGATATGGAGGCCATTCAAAAATTGATTGATCTTGAGTGGGGCGCCCCAGAGGCTAATTTCAAAGGGGGTTGATTCTTGGAAGGCCTGTACGCCCTAGATCCAGTGGCAAGAGAATGGTTGCATTTTCTGAAACTTGACACACTTGTGTGTGCAGTCTCCAAGCGGACGACTACCCCCATGGAGGGAGGAGCGGCCTTGAAGGATGCTCGCAATAGAAGCATTGAGGCCATCCTTAAGCAAGCATTTGAAGTAGTGGCAATGACCTTGCAGATATCTTGTTGTTCCCTGGTAGCTCACTCCTGCCTACTTCTCTCTCAGGAGGTCGATGAATCTGGAATGAATTCCAGAGTAGTTATGGAATCAGCAGCCACATTTTTGGCAGAAGCAGGCTGCGATTTGGTCCACATCTCAGCCAGAGGGGTGGCTTCGGTAATAGTGGCCAGGTGTCAGTTATGGCTGAGAAATTGGTCAGCTGATGCAACTTCTAAGGCTAACCGTACAAAATTGGCCTTTAAAGGATCACTCTTGTTTGGGAGCAAGTTGGAGAAACTGGCCAATAAGTGGGATGAGTCCCCAGTTCCTCAGTTGCCTGAGAATAAGAACAGATGCTGCTATCCTTGGGTATAATAGGTCATGCTAGGGGATCCAAGCATTGACCTTACAGAGGAGCGACCTTTCAAAAGACTAGACCTTTCAGTAGGTCTCAGTCCTTTCATCCCAGACAACCCAGATGGGGTGCAGTCTCAGGTAGCAGAAGCTCCCGAGCCCCCCAATGAAGGTGTGCCAACCTACTCCCAGGAAAGGAGATGGGGGTCACTTTTCCTTTTCTTTTATCAGAGGTAGGTCGAAATCACATCAGACCAGTGAGTCTTAGAGGTGATACGAGATAGATATGTGAGGGGTTTTGCAGTATTCCTCGGGATGCGTTCATGATGTCTCCTTGTCACTCCCCACCGAAGAGGCAGGTGGTGGAGTGTACATTGTCAAGGCTCCTCAGTCTGAGGGCTGTGGTTCCAGTGCCCACGTCTCAAGAAAATATAAGCTGATATTCCATTTATTTTGATATGTCCAAGAAAGAGGGCTCCTTTCATCCCATTCTGGATCTCAAAGGGGTCAACCGTCATTTGCGGGTGACTCATTTTCACATGGAAACATTGCACTCAGTGATAATGGCCCTGCAGTCAGGGGAATTTCTGATCTCCTTGGATTAGTCCGAGGCATACCTGCATCAGACTAGACCACTGTTTTCTGCGATTCAAGGTTTTGGGACATCATTATCAGTTTTGAGTGCTTCCTTTTGGTCTGGCACTGTGCCCAGAACCTTTTCCAAGGTTATGATGGTGGTGGTGGTGGCAGAGTTGAGAAAGGATGGGACTTGATGACTGGCTGATTCGTGCTAAGTCTCTGGAAGTGCCGTGCAAGGTTATCTCCTTGTTGCAGGAGGTGAACCTGGCCAAGAGCAGTCTTCAACCATCTCAGTTGCTAGAGTATCTTGGTGTTCGGTTCGACATGAAACAGTACAGGGTTTGCCTGACTGAGGGTCGGATTCAGAAGTTGTTGATGAACACAATACACCCAACAGTGTAATCCTATTTACAGGTGCTTGGTTTGAACGCAGCGACCCTGGAAATGGTGCTGTGGGCAAGGGTGCATATACGTTCTCATCAGCGCTCCCTGCTGTCTTGTTGGAGCCTACAATTTCAGGACTATTCAATTCAGCTCCTCCTTTTGATGGAGGTCTGATTCAATTACAGTGGTGTTTACAAGCGGATCATCTAAGAAAGGTAGTTTCCCTAAAATCACCAGACTGGCTAGTACTCACAACAGATGTGAGTCTCCAGGTATGGGGCGCTCACTGTCAGGATTTGACAGCACAAGGGCAGTGGAGTGTAGAAGACTCTCTCTGGAACATTAATCGCCTGGAAGCCGTGGCAGTCTGGTTGGTATACTTACAATTCGGCGACAGGTTGCAGGGTCAAGCGGTCCGGATAATGTTGGACATTGCAACAACAGCGGCTTACATCAATCAGCAAGGAGGAACCAAGAGCCAGCAAGTGTCGTAGGAAATAGACCAACTTATGGAATGAGTGGAAGTGCATCTTCAGGAAATTTCAGCTTCACACATTGCAGGAAAAGACAATGTAAGGGCAGACTTTCTCAGCAGGCAGAGTCTGGATCCAGGAGAATGGGTATTTTCAGACAAGGTATTTCAGCTGATATTGGATCACTGGAGCCTTCCATTTCCGGAACTGCTGGCGACTTCTCGCAATGTAAATGTTTCTCAATTCTTCAGTCGCAGGAGAGATCCGAAGTTATTGGGCATCAATACTCTCGTGCAGGAATGGCTGGAGGCCAAGTTGCTGTATACCTTTCCCCCATGACCCATGTTGAGCAGAATGGTTCAGATGGTCGAGAGTCATAGAGGGAAGATGCTTTTGGTGCACTGTATTGGCCCAGGAGACCATGTTATGTGGATTTGCGGAGGCTACTGGTAGACTCCCCCTCCGGTTTTCAGCACACAGGGATCTGTTGCAGCAGGGTCCTGTTCTTCACGAAGATCCAACTCGATTTTGTCTTATGGTATGGCCCTTGAAAGGACTCGTTTGCTGAAGCATTGATATTCTGCTGCAGTGATTGCCATCTTGCTATGATTAAGAAAGTTCTCCACTTCCTTAGCTTATGTGCGGGTTTAGCCAGTGTTTGAGGCTTGGTGTGAAGATTGAAGGGTGCTTACTCGTTCAGTGATGATCCTGCTCATTTTGGAATTTTTGCAGGATGGATTGAATAAAGGTTTGGCCCTTAATTCCTTAAAAATACAGGTTATTGTTTGTTTCAGAGGTCAGGTGAATGGTGGACCCTTGTTGGCTCATCCAGATGTGGCCCATTTCTTGAAAGGAGTTGAAACATCTTCGTCCTCCCTTGCAGTTACCAGTACACTTGTGGGGTCTTGGATTTCTTAGCGGATCCTACTTTTTGACTGATGCATAACCTTTCTTTGTGGTTGCTGACATTGAAAATGGTGTTTAAGGTGATTTGTTCTGCATATAGAATATCCGAGCTACAGGCCTTGTCTTCCCGAGAGCCGTTCCTTCGAGTGACTGCAGGGGCGATACAGCTGCGTACTGTTACTTCCTTTTTGCCAAACGTGGTCTTGGATTTTCACTTGAATCAGTCCATTTCCCTGCAATCTCTGGATAGGGAATAAGATGTGGAGGAATATCACCTGTTGCGGCCCTTGGATGACAAGAGAGATATCGTGAGGTATCTGGAGGTTTCTAAATCTTTTCAGAAGATGAATTGCCTGTTTGTCCTCCACGTTGGTAGTAATCAGGGCGAGCCAGCTTTGCAGGCTATAATAGCTCACTGGATTAAGGAGATAGTCACAGCCGCATATGTGGATGCTGGAAAGCCGTTACCTAGTCAGGATAGGGCTCATTCCACTAGGGCTCAGGCAGTGATATGGGCGGAAGTTAGATTGTCTCCTGTCGACATTTGCCGAGCTGTGAAGTGGTCCTCCTTACACACCTTTTTCAGGTTTTATTGTCTGGATGTGCAGGCCTGGGAGGACTCAGCCTTTGCATGTGCGGTTTTGAATGGACCGCGGGCAGCCTCCCACCCTATTCATGAGTAGCTTGGGTACATCCCACTGGTTCTGGATTCATCTATCTAGACGCTAAAAAATGAGAAATTACTACTTACCTGATAATTTTCTTTAGGATAGACAGATGAATCCAGCTTCCTACTCTTGGCTGCCAAATAATTGTGCTATGGCCCTCCTGTGTGGCTACGTGGTCCAGGGGTTACTGGTAAGTGTTAATCCAGTCCCTAGACTAGTGTTAATACATTCTTTATCTGAGCTCAGTGTTTCCTGTTGGCTAAGTACTGAAATGGTTATCTGTTATTAATCAAGTTTTTGTTAGTTTGTCCACAGTTGGCTTTTGAAGAGAATACTGGCAGGCTGATGTCACTGCAGGAGCATACAACCTGTGATGTCAGCTTTATTCCGTCTCATCTGCTGGTAGAGGTGTATAACCCATTCTGGATTCATCTGTTTATCCTAGCGAAAAGGAAATTATCAGGTAAGTAGTAATTTCTCAATATATATATACTGTAAAACTAATTTATTTTTTAATGAAATATAAAAGATGGAAATGTTTTTGTAACAGAATTTTTACATTTTTGCTACAAAATCTACCCCGGGCTGCCTCAGGAAACTAGGAGACTGTCTCGTAGACCTTCTGCTCCCTGATGTTCAACCTTTGGGGGGCGGGGGGTAGAGGGAGGTGTCAAGAGGCAACAGCACAACAGTGCCTAGGGGTACCAAAATCCTAAATCTGTCTCTGGTGTTTCTGTGCAGAGAAGACCAGTGCTTTTTGGTAACTGCTCTCCCTGTGGAAGGATAACCTAGCTCATGACTTTTAGAGTATGGCAAGCTCAGGTGGTCTGACAAAGCCTTTTATCAACATTATGGAAACTTGTTACTCAATTTGGAAGCCAGCAGTGAAGAACATAAGAACATGCCATACTGGGTCAGACCAAGGGTCCATCAAGCCCAGCATCCTGTTTCCAACAGTGGCCAATCCAGGCCATAAGAACCTGGCAAGTACCCAAAAACTAAGTAAATTCCATATTACCGTTGTGAGTAATAGCGGTGGTTATTATCTAAGTCAACTTAATTAATAGCAGGTAATGGACTTCTCCTCCAAGAACTTATCCAATCCTTTTTTAAACACAGCTATACTAACTGCACTAACCACATCTTCTGCCAATAAATTCCAGAGTTTAATTGTGTGTTGAGTGAAAAAGAACTTTCTCCGATTAGTTTTAAACGTGCCACATGCTAACTTCATGGAGTGCCCCCTAGTCTTTCTATTATCTGAAAGAGTAAAAAACCGATTCACATCTACCCGTTCTAGACCTCTCAAGATTTTAAACACCTCTATCTTATCCCCCCTCAGCCGTCTCTTCTCCAAGTGAAAAGTCCTAACCTCTTTAGTCTTTCCTCATAGGGGAGCTGTTCCATTCCCTTTATCATTTTGGTTGCCCTTCTCTGTACCTTCTCCATCGCAATTATATCTTTTTTGAGATGCAGCGACCAGAATTGTACACAGTATTCAAGGTGCGGTCTCACCATGGAGCGATACAGAGGCATTATGACATTTTCCGTTTTATTCACCATTCCCTTTCTAATAATTCCCAACATTCTGTTTGCTTTTTTGACTGCCGCAGCACACTGAACCGACAATTTCAATGTGATATCCACTATGACACCTAGATCTCTTTCTTGGGTAGTAGCACCTAATATGGAACCTAACATTGTGTAATTATTGCATGGGTTATTTTTCCCTATATGCATCACCTTGCACTTGTCCACATTAAATTTCAACTGCCATTTTGATGCCCAATTTTCCAGCCTCACAAGGTCTTCCTGCAATTTATCACAATCTGCTTGTGATTTAACTACTCTGAACAATTTTGTATCATCTACAAATTTGATTACCTCACTCGTATTTCTTTCCAGATCATTTATAAATATATTGAAAAGTAAGGGTCCCAATACAGATCCTGAAAGACATGTAGGTGCCACCAGCTTGAAGCATTTAGTGTGCCCTTTGTGGATTGATTTGAGGAGAAAACATGCGAGTTAGACCTTGAAATGTTGATAAAAAGGTAATATCAAGGCAGATTTCCTGACACAATGCAAACTGAAGCGTGGCAGAGTGAATTCATTCCATGCAGGAGGTAGATTCTGGCAAAAGGCAGCACAATAATTGGGAAATACCCAATTGGAGTTGTGAGAATTGGTGGGACAGAGTAGGAGAGTGATTTGTATAAAAACCAGAGAGATTTTAAGAGCAGCTCAGGGGACTCAAGGATAGACTAACCTAGATGTTCTGTGTAAAGCTATGGTTCTTGTGTGGGCTCACCAATGCTTGAGACTTAGCAGTACTGAAACTGAAAGTAGGCTTAGAAACAGAAGGAAGAGGGGCCAGGCAAGCATACTTTTAAATCTTGAATTTATGTATTCCTAAAATCTGTCATTTTCAAGTCTGAAATTTTCCTAAATTTATTTTGCCTCCTCTAATCAGATGGCACTGATTCGACAGAAAAGTGAATTGTGAGCCCGATCAGCTGGGGAAGTTGCCTGTTCAGGTTGCTGAACCCACTGGGTGCTGTAGCACCATTTTATCTCCAACCTGACTTCCTCAGTCCTCTGAAAGTATAGGGCAACAAACAAGCTGCAGGCAAGATCTTTCTAAAGGACTAAATTAATACATTGGGGATTAGATTTTCAAGACCTGTGCTCCCCTCATCAGATCAATGTAGAATGCGCTATGAATTATGATATCTGACTATACAAGCAAATACATATTAGATTACACCAAAGTGTTTATTTTCCCCAGCTGCAAGAAATCATAAAGTGGAAGGGTGAAGGATGTGGTATGAATTTTATGCTATGAATATTCCATCTCCTATAAATATTATATTATTATGCTGGAGGGCATATTCAATACATACACATAGAATATGCTGGCAGGGAAGGCTCATCCAGTCTACTCATTTCTGGTTTATTCTCCAGTTGATCTCTGGCTTTCCCTGCACGTCTTCACAACTAGGGATTCTCTGTGCTTATCCCATGCTTTCCTAAATTTATTTCCTGAATGGCAGCAATCGCTGAGCAGCAACACTGGATTCATATTTTTCTCTTGCATTGTAGGACAACACGCCACGTCGCAGAAGATTCCAAAGACAAAATTATTTCGGACCCTGCCGTATTGGGTATCCTGCTGAAAATCTTTCAGGCTCTGATCATAAGCAATTTCAGAGATGACCTTGTCTTGCTTCCTGAAGCTATTAGATCCAAATACAAGGAGTTATGCACCATTCATCGAACAGCTGGCAATGGTCTGAAACAAAGCCCTTGTACTCCTGGGAGGATTTTATTTGATACACTGGGCTTCAGTATTAATCGAGGCCCAAGTTCTCTGATCTCTGCTGGCATGGGAGTCTTCGTTTCCAAAGGATCTGTGCCAAAAGGAGCTGTTGTGGCTATGTATCCTGGTACTGAAGTTCTGCTTTCTTTATTATAATAAATAGATATTGGTAGGGGTGTATGAGATCTGAAAATGGTTACTTATCCTATGTTCTGGACTGGTATTGTAAATGGAGCCTGCTTTGCTGACTTCTAAGCTTGGCTTTTGAGATTTTAGTTTTGACATTGTCTACCGATGCAAAACACTTATACTGTATGATAAAGATGCTAAGAGTTCTTTCTCCTATATAACTAGATTATACGTTAGTTGCTGCAAGGATACAAGATATGAGCTTTTGCATGTCCTGCTTCAGATTTCACTGTTTTGAACACAGAGAAATGAAAGGCAAATTTTTAGCTGCCAATACATTCATTTATCCCATAAATACAATACAGGAGATCATACTTCAGGTTCAATTTAAACCTTTTTCCTAGCACAGAGCATTTATCTCTCACAAAGCCTTTCTATGCAATTAATGCAGGTCTCATGTGAAGGGATGAATTGGGCCCAAAGTGGCAGAAATCCTTCTCACATCATCATTAGGCAACTTGCTGAGGAAAACTATTAGCCAAACCAGTCTTCATGCTACCATTAACTTCTTAGTCACTGATTTTTCCCCGTGACAGATCAGGCCCTTTCTACATACTGCTTTTATGTATTTTATTAAAATTACACGTTCTCTTTTTGCAGAAACTCCATTGTGGAGCTCGTGGCAACATTTTTAAGAACAGGAATGCATGTTCAGTATCCCTAGCATACAGGCCTGGCAACATTTCTTTATTAGATAGTTACTTTGGCAACACTTGTTTAACTTCTTTGGTGCCTTAGTCTTTTGAGACTTTATTGTGCTGTAATTTTGCTGTGTACTGGTTTGATTCATGTTCATCTTGCCCAAACTTGCATGAAACAATCTTCTTGTACATCTTGTCTCCGAGTGCTAAAACAAAATTAAACCATGCACAAAATAGCTGGAAATAAAACCTAATTCTGTCATCCAGTCTTTCCTGCTGTGTCCTACAATAGGTACAGTATACCAGAAGTATGAACCGATCTTCTTCCAATCCATTGGAAATCCGTTTGTTTTCCGATGTATTGATGGCATCCTAATTGACGGAAATGACAAAGGGATATCAAGAGCTGTTTATAGGTAACTATATTTCCAAAAAAAAGAGAGAAACTCACAGGTTCATTTTGTTCAAAAACGAAATGTTTTCCCCCTCTCCCCTGCATGATTTTAGTTTATACTCCCCCCGTAAGGACAGTACTTGACTAAAAGGCTCTCCCACAGGCATTAGGCGTTTATCTTCAGTAACAAGTCTGAGTGCAGGAAAGCAGCAACAGTGTTCAGTCTCACCCATGCTGTTTCTCTGTTGCATGCGGGCAGAGGAGAGTTAAAACTTATCCACTGTACACAACAAAAGGAATGTTTTCGTCTGCCACCACAGCTTTTTATCCTTTTAAAGTTAAATATTCTAAAATAATCTATGAATGAGAAATACCTAGATGTTTTATAAAAAAGTTAATAGGTGCTGTTTACCATACAAGAGTTTTTTCTGTCCAAGATTGGAACTGATAGAACTGCTCAACCTATGGTCCTGTTACTCCAAAGACACAGTAAATGCCCTTATACAATAAGAATTGCCTCCTGCTAGACATGTTAACATTTTTGAGAATCTGAATTAGGAATTAAATGCAGGTCTTTTATTTACTGGATCCAGATTTCTAAGGCTTTCATTCCCTAAGAAAGCCAGGTCTTATTAAATAGAGCACTATCCATAATGATTGCTTGATTGCTCTGAAGACCTTGCTGTTACTTAGCTCAGTGTTTTCCAACCCTCTCATGGAGGCACACCCATCCAGTCAGGTTTTCATGATTACCACAATGAATATGCATGGAGAGATTTGCATATAGTGGGTTTCCAATGTCTGTGAATCTGTCTCATGCATATTCATTACAAAGATCTTGAAAACCTGTCTCCAGGAGGAGGTTGGGAAATACTGACTTAAGCTTATATCAGTTCTGTAAACATCTTGGTGAACTTTATAGTGCAGAGGAATTACAGCCAAAGAGCATAGGGCAAGGTGCTCTGCTGTCTCCTCCGCACAGCCCTGCCAATGCATCACAGTTGCATTACTTCTAGCCGCACAGTGATTGCCTATTGTGCTGATGTGTTCAGGTGCCATGGTAGGATGCAACCCATCTTCCCTAGCAAGTGAGAACAGATTTGGTTATTTTTCTGAACTTACTGTATGAATGAGTAAGAAGCTTAGACCTCCCAGTGGTTTATAGGAAGAGTGTTTTAGACCTCCCAGTGGTTTATAGGAAGAGTGTTTTAGACCTCCCAGTGGTTTATAGGAAGAGTGTTTCTGGTCACTCCTGTACTGTGCTTTCATTTCAGGTCATGCAGCAGGAGGGACCAACTGGGTCCTTTTAAAATGAGCGACATCACTTGGCTTACTTCCTTGCCACAGAATCCTCTTGCTGTGGGGCAATATGTTAATAACTGCTCAAACGGTAGGTCAGCTTCTCTGTCTCTTCAAAGTTTCAGACATTTAATTGTGAGGATGAGTTTGACACTTTTTATTTTCTTCCACTTTAACTCCCTGTAACATCTGCAGCTCTGATGTGAACGTGAGTCTTGGGGGGGGGAGAGATCTACAGTAGGTGCTCTTTAGGGACAGTTGCAATACCTATTTCTAGGCAGCCCTCATAGCCTTGTACGAGCTAAAATTTTGAGAGAGGGGTCAATTTTTAAAAACAACAGCGAACTCATTTTTGAGAAGGAAAGGAGAGGTACTGTGTGGGTTGAAAAGGAGCGGTACAGTTAAACATGAATATAGTTTATATATTGTGATATGAACAATTATATTTTTGCAAACACCATATATCTTGGATGGCTGTTGATGTCAATTTAAAACAGGGTCTAACTAAAGATTTAATTGTGACGCATGCCACACGAAAACTTATCTATATCTATCTAATAGTCTGAATAGTCTAAAAATGCCTGTGTATTTAAAACAAATAGGGGAAGAATGTAAGAGGCAAGGCTGTGGGAATGCTTTTCAACACAGCTTTGTAGAAGGGATATGTAGGGGAGATGTTTCAATGAGTGAGGGAAGAGGTGGATGAGTTGCATGCATGTTGGATATAGGAGTTTGTGGGTGTAGGAATTTGTGGGTTTGGGTAGTGAGTGTGAGAGAAGTAGAGGGACAGGGGGCTGCAGGCTTGTGTATGGGGTATGTTTGCATAGGTAGCAGGGACATGGGGCTCTTTAGAGAGTTGTGGTGGATGTGGTTATGTGTTTGGGCATGCATGGGGTATGTTATGGATTTGTGTGGGGGTGAGGATAAGGAGGATATGGATAGGTAAATGTAGTTTATGGGTTTGTGGGGAGGTATATATGGGGTGTGTTTGGATGGCAGGTGAATGGGGAGTTGGGGTTTGTAGTTTTGGTGTCTCACTTCTCTGAAAATACTGTTTTGATGTTTCTGGTTTTCAACCTCATCTGATAGATTCACATTTGCTTCTTGCATGCCAAACAGGGTGAATTTTCCTCCCTTTTTTTGGAACATTAATGTAGCTGCAGCCAGACAGACATCACTCCCTTTTACATAATTCTTTCCAACACTCCATGCATTGGAAAATATAATCATTAGGTGTGACTATCCAATAAACTACTCCAATCCACCTCATCTCTTTTTTACTGTAAAGCAGATCTTCCCCTTCTTTACTACTTTTTCACCAGAAAGTGCACCTCCAGTTGAGAAGCTGGGTAATGCCTAGCTAAAGTCTGAAGCAGCTGCTATTTTCAGCTGTCACATTTTACTAGTTGTACAAAAAAAAATACAGCTTAGAGAAGAGATGGCTGAGGGGGGAATATGATAGAAGTCTTTAAAATCATGAGAAGTTGAGAATGGGTAAATGTGAATCAGTTATTTACTCTTGGGCCGATACAGTAAATCCCGCGGGAGAGCTGGCGCTCCGAGGCGCACGCATGCTCTCCCAACACGTGCCCAGGCCACTCTCCTGGGCGGCATATAAGCATTTAAATGAGGGCCCGCGGTAAAAAGAGGCGCTAGGGACACTAGTGCGTCCCTAGCGCCTCCTTTTTGACAGGAGCGGCGGCTGTCAGCGGGTTTGACAGCCGACGCTGAATTTTTTCGGCGTCGGTTCTCGAGACCGCTGACAGCCACGGGTTTGGAAAACGGACGCCGGCATAATTGAGCATCTGTCTTCCAACCCACGGGCACATTTAAAATCTTTTTTTAATTAAAATTTTTTTTAATTTTTGGGGGCCTCCAACTTAATATCGCTATGATATTAAGTCAGAGGGTGTACAGAAAAGCAGTTTTTTCTGCTTTTCTGTAAACTTTCCCGGTACCGGCAGGCGTTAATTTCTGAAAGTAAAATGTGCGGCTTGGCTGCACATTTTACTTTCTGTATCGCGCGGGAATAACTAATAGGGCCATCAACATGCATTTGCTATTAGTTTCTGGGGGGTTTGCCGCATGTTTGACCCGCTATTACCCCTCACTATATAAGTGGTAAAAATAGCGCGTCGAAAACGCGGGCTAACAGTGTGCTCCGGTGGTACTGTATCGGCCGGTCTATCGGATAAGAGAAGGACTAGGAGGCACTCCATGAAGTTAGCAAGTAGCACATTTAAGACTAATCGGAGAAAATTCTTTTTCACTCAATGTACAATTAAGCTCTGGCATTTCTTGCCAGAGGATGTGGTTAGTGCAAGTGTAGCTGGGTGTAAAAAAGATTTGGATAAGTTCTTGGAGAAGTCCATTAATTGTTATTAATCAAGTTGACATAGGGAATAGCCACTGCTATTTCTGGCATCAATAGCATGGGATCTTCTTAGTGTTTAGTTATGTGCCAAGTACTTGTAGCCTGGTTTGGCCACTGTTGGAAACAGGATGCTGGGCTTCATGAACCCTTGGTCTGAGCCAGTGTGGCAATTCTTATGTGCTTAGGATGTGTCTCCTCTCGCTGCCTAATCATTTTGTTTCATGTATTAAACTAAAAAGAGAGGGGAGCAGTGGTGTGGAAATATTAAGTAGCTAAAGTCAGATCCAAAATTACAACCCTTAGAGAGAGGTGTGTTTTTGTCATGTGGTTTGCAGTTTTATAAAAAGGTAATGATGCATGATTTGCCCAACCACAAGTTATTCATTGTAGCCTAATGGTTAGAGCAGCAGGCTGTGTCCCAGTGAAACTAGGGTTCAAATCCTACTACACTTCTTGTGACCTTAGGCAAGTCACTTTACCCTCCATTGCCTCCAGTGCAAAACTTACTAGGACATTTACAAAGCCACCCTATCTTATCGCAGGAGGAGCGAAATATCATAGGGGGTATTTCTGCAATATTTAACCCCTCCCCAAGAAAATATGGGGGCAGTATTGTCACATTTTTTATTGTGGAAAAATGCCGCAATTAAAAAAAAAAAAAAAAAATGAAGCAGAGGCCTAAAAACTGCATAATAGCAGCCCACATTGCATGAAGCCGTTATCATTTTAAATGGCCCTGAGGCCCAAATCCCACCCACCCCCCCAAAAAAAAAAAATTGTAAAAATCCTTCCCCCACCTGATAGGGATAAAGACCATCCAGCGCCATAGTGGAAAATGACATTGATCAGCCCAGGGCTAGAGGGCTCTCCAGGTCACCACCGCACTACAAGAGAGTCTTCTAAAGGTATGGGAGGGGTTTGTGGGCCCCCTTAGACTACAGAGGTCTAATTTGTATTTAAGGGGGTGGTGGGAGGGAATGGGGTGACCAACTAGACCCCAGGAATGATGTTATATTTTGGGGAGGATGGAGGAACTGGGGGGTGTCTGCTGCTGGGATGGGGGAATTGATGGGGTATTTGGTTGGATTGAGGGTTAATTTTCTACAAAAAAAAGAGGGGTTTGGAAGGGGTGAGGGTGTATCCATGCACTGATTTTTTATTTATTTTTTTTAATCTTTGGGCCGGGGGGGGGGGGGGAAGGCGGGAGTCACAGTGAACCCTTGGTAAGAGATTTATTTTTTGGCTTGTGATTTTAAGAGGCCTCCCGAGGACATCGGGATGCATGGTAGCATCACCCATATTCCCAGAAAAAAAATAACTACACCTCTTTCAAATGTGCTATAATCACAGGGTTAACTTTATTCTAAGGCTGCTGTATTATTTTCTTTGTATAGGCTTTCCTATGCATTAGCTACTGTGCATGGATTTGCAAAATTGATGCATACAAATCACATGCAAAGCAGCTAATTAGAAGGATGTTATGGGTCAAAGTATCATGTGATGTTGCTATAGTGCATGATAAATGCTGTTTTAGGTGCGTTAGAGCCTTAGCGCAGCTTAGTAAAACTAGGCCTTAGATAGGGAAATACCTTCAGTACCTGAATTTAATCTGCTTTAAAGTGCCAAAAGGCAGAATATCACTCAAATAAATAAACTGAACAAAATTGAAAGGGATTTTGCTCATGTAGTTCACATTGCATGTTTGTGCCTCTGGGCTCATAGGCCTATGGGGGTATATTGTGGTACAGGTTGAAGAAGGGAAAGGAGCAGATTCAGCAACCTGTAATTTGTTTAAGAACATAAGAACATCATATTGGGTCAGACCAAGGGTCCATCAAGCCCAGCATCCTGTTTCCAACAGAGGCCAAAACCAGGCCATAAGAACCTGGCAAGTACCCAAAAACTAAGTCTATTCCATGTTACCATTGCTAATGGCAGTGGCTATTTTCTAAGTCAACTTAATTAATAGCAGGTAATGGACTTCTCCTCCAAGAACTTTTTTAAACACAGCTATACTAACTGCACTAACCACATCCTCTGGCAACAAATTCCAGAGTTTAATTGTGCGTTGAGTAAAAAATAACTTTCTCCGATTAGTTTTAAATGTGCCACATGCTAACTTCATGGAGTGCCCCCTAGTCTCTCTCTTATCTGAAAGACTAAATAACCGATTCACATCTACCCGTTCTAGACCTCTCATGATTTTAAACACCTCTATCATATCCCCCCTCAGCTGTCTCTTCTTCAAGCTGAAAAGTCCTAACCTCTTTAGTCTTTCCTCATAGGGGAGCTGTTCCATTCCCCTTATCATTTTGGTAGCCCTTCTCTGTACCTTCTCCATCGCAATTATATCTTTCTTGAGATGCGGCATGTTTGCTAAACATGATGGTGGTGTCCATGGGGGGAGGGAAATTTTCAGACTGTGTGCGTTGGAACAAAAGCTGCAAGTAACTTTTCTTCCTCATGAACTTTGCACCTGGCTTTTCTACAGCTTTTTTCATTGAAAATAAGATGCGTGAATGTGGAATTTCCACATTTTAATCCCCACCCCCCAGAAAGGCCACCTCTGAAAGTGCACAGGTTGATGAACAGCACCCATGCTGTCAGCTATGTTGAGGGAAGGCAATGTTCAGACAGTTAATTGATGCATGAAAAACACTTTTTCTCCACAAAAACGATTTTGAAAGTCATCCTGTCAGGGCGCCCTACATCAGAACATTAGCTTCTAGCAAATTATCCCTACTACTGCAAGTTCAGGCTATAGTTTATGTACCTGCCTATCCCATTTAATGAAACAAGGGAAGTACATCTATGCCATTGTCCTACTTGAGTTTCTCCCTTCTCTTTTGCTAGATAGGGAACCAAATGTGTGTTATCAGGAGTTTGACGTGCTGGAAGATTTCCCACTAGAGCTGAGACAGTACCTTCCAAATGTCAACTACAGTCATGACATAGAAGGGTTAGTATTAACTGAATTACAGCTGCTGTGTAAATTGATGCTTGGTTGGTCAGTGAATAACTAACTGTTTTTGGTGCCCACTAGTAGGAGACAGCAAGAAGTACTGCTGGCCAACGGGTGCCTCTAAACTTATCATAAGAATAAGCAATATGTTCCGTTCTACCCCGAAACACCACCTTGGGGACTGTAATGCAAGGGCTGAAAATCAGAGTAGTGTGGCGCCCAGGTGTTGGCCTCTCGCTTTCTAGAGGCCAGAGGGGCAGTTTTCAATGGGCCTGCAATGCTGCAAAGTCTGCAGATACTTTTGGATGCTTTCTTTTCACAGTTTTTGCACCAGCCTTCAAAGGAAAAAATCTGGGCATACTTTTACTTTGAAAATTGCTCCAGGGAAAAAGTACCCACAGAGACTTGTACCTTCTTTTTCTGCACATACTTTTTCTGACCAAAGCAACATGCATAGTTTTTAAAATCCAAAACTATGCATAGAATTTTCTCTCCTAACCTAACCCCACCGTGGGAACACATCCACTACAAAGCAGGTTGTGCAACTATATGCATACTTTTACCTGTTTTCAGGTTGGCTGAAATTTGCCCAATTTGTGTGGGTAAAATGCTTTTTTACCAAGGAAATCCCTTTGAAAATTACCCCTCTTTGTCTCTTGCTATTTGTATTAAAAAACGTGCTGTTACTTATTCTGTTTATCAACTTGCTTTGCTGAATTTCAGAAACCAACTTTTTTTGGTTTTCTTTTACAGGCCCTTGAGGTGTGTGGTACTTGTTGCGCTCAGAGACATTAAAGAAGGTGAAGAACTGTTCTCAAATTATTACACAGTAGTCTATTAGAAATAATCCATTGAGCCAAGAATGAAATCATGTACAGATAAAAACATGTTATTTATTTTGTAAAAAAAATATTTCTAGATTTATACATATCAGTTGTACTTATGCAGTCCAGCCTTTCAATTATCTATAACAGGAGTCTGAAAATTGTATGTTGATAAAAATTATTTTTGTATCTTGTCAGACTTAAAAAAAAAAGATGTCTCATTAAAATTCTTCCTACTTTTAACAAAATAACCAGAGCATCAAATCTACATCTGGTTGCCCTCTAATCTTTTTATAAACCGCATTTGTTTTTAGAACATAATAGCTCTATACCTAGATCAAATTTCATCAGATGATGATCTGTCCAAGGTGCATATAAATTTTGTATAGCAGAAACAGACCCCTGTTCTACAATCTGATGGATGATAATAAGCAAATTTAAAATATGACCATGATGATCTGTAGACGAACGCACCAACTGATGTATACCAGATATTGATTTAAAAAATATTCTTGAACTCCCTCACCAAAGGAATATTATCATCAAAGTGCAGATTAAAATCACCTCTCTCTATAAGCGGTTTTACCTTAAACACAGCATAGATAACATATCGATAACAGAATTAGACACTCCAACTGGTAACCCAGGCAGAATATATAAAAGACAGAAACCCATGAGTGCACGTTTAATAAAATCCTATCACATTCTTTAGGGCAATCCAATTATAACCGCTCAAAAGAAATGCACTGCTTATACTATATCAGTACTCACCCCCTTTTCATTTCTCAAGCTTACACCTACATATGTATAACCAGGGGGCACAGGTTTCTTAACAAAACAGCATCCGCTTCCAAATACCATAACTCTAATAAATAAAATATCTTATTTAAGCTGTAATGTTACCTCAGATAGTTCTTCCTAGCTGATTGTGCATTTATATACACTACAGAAAAATACATCTTTTGTGTTACCAGCTTAGAAAAAAAAAAGTTCTAGAAGGATCAGTCAACCATCTCTCCCTAGTATAGTCAAAAGAATGCCCAAGTAATCCACCATATCTACCCTGACCCATAATTACTGAAATCTGTATATCCAATATAATGTTCTCTTGCCACAGCAAAATATACACAAGTCAAAAAATTAACGCAAGTCCGCATAATCCTATAAATTAATATTCATAGCACCACTCACAATACCATTCATGGTCCCACAAAGGTGCAGGCCTCTCCTTTTAGCTTGTGCCCCAGTGCTGCTCGTTGATGTCACGTGATTGGGGTGGGGCTATCCATGTTGCCGGTGACTGATTGAGAAGCAGTCCTTCAATAGCAGGCAGCAGTTTCTAGCAGGGAGCTCTGAAGCACAATAGCATCAAGGTAACTCTTTAAAGTGCATCAGGAAAGTGCAATAGTACCTTGATGCAAGGCCTCTCCTTTTAACTTGGGCCCAAGAGACACTTGCTGATGTAAAGTGGTGGGGGCAGAGCTATCTTCAGCACCAGCAGCGGGTCAGGAAGCAGTCCTTCAATAGCAGGCAGCAGTTTCTAGCAGAGAGCTCTGAAGCACAATAGCAGCCATCGCTATCCTTAGGAGAAACAAGAAACAAATCTACTTCTTGACATCTGCTGGGTACTTGTCACTTAGACTGGCCACTGTCAGAGCCAGAATGCTGGGATCATAGACCTTAGATATGCCATGCTGAGTGAGACTGTGTTCTTACAATGATCACTAGTGCTCAGGTGGGCACCTACTTGGACATTATAGACACTGCCTTCATCTGTAAGTACTTGGTCTAGTATTACCCCTCCTCCTATGGATTCCATCACCATTTGTTTGAGCAGAGCTCCTTGAAAGGCAGTCACAATCTTTCTCCTCCTTACCAGTACTGCAGACAGGCTACTCCAATCCACATACAGCAGGTTAAAAGTTTCCAACCAATACCACCTCCCTCTTCATTCCTGTCTTTTGGGTGATTTGACAAGATCTCTGTCCAGTTTCTCCATCTGAGGCCTGTAGCTCACACTGGTAAGTATATAGAAATGCCATTGCTTCTTTCTAAGATGGCCACAATGCTGCCTCCTTTCCCTAAACCTCTGCATTTCAATTGCTTTGATATTTTTAACATAAAGAGCGACTCCGTCCAATTTTCATGTCATCTTTATTCTTCCTAAACACACTATTAGATCTCTTGCTGCTATGCTATTACCTATAATCAAAATCCTACATACCTATTCTTTTTATGACAAGCAAGGTCTATTTCTGGTGAAGGACAGAACAAAACTATGGGAGACGTGTGACATGGATTTATATAGAGGGCTCCTTTGCTTGTAAAATTATTCTGCTTCCATTTGCCTCATGCTTTGGACTATTTTAGTTGTAATGTTTATGACAATGTTGCAAAAGTAGCACTGGTAAAAAAGCTTTCCGTATGCTCACTCTTCTTGATGTGCAAAAGAAACAGGCTAAAAAAGGATTTATAAAAGTCAAACACAATATTCAGATTCCATAATTTTAAAGAACTGAAAGCCTTGGGATGCAAAAGTTTTGATGCTTTACAAATGTCATCATGACTGCATCAGACTAAATGGATTGTCCTTTAAACATTCCTAAGGTAAGGGTACCCTAAATGTACTATTGCTCAAACTTAAATCAAGAATGTGACTTTACATTTTTTAAATGACCTTAGATTGTTGGCTTTGCAATTGTGAGTAAAGTGTTTCTAGAATAAATATCATATAATATTAATAGAGCCTTTTCTAGCTTTGGTTGGAAATTACTTTATTGGAATAACCCCTTCTCTTTCAAGATTTTCTTTTCAACTTTCAAATTCAGAGACTGAGCATTTGGAAACTTTGTTAGGCCTTGATTATGTCTATGTTCAGCCCTAGCGTTGATTGGGCATAGAAAATACTAGTGCACATCAGGAGTCAGCATGATTGGCTTGATGAGCATGCACAACTACTGAGCAAGTGGTTGATTTTTGCTTGTTTCTGTTCCAGCATGTTAAGTGATGTGAACTTATTTTATTCTTAGTTCGATGTATTTTATTATGTATGTGACTAATGTTACCCATTTACAACTTTGGATAGTGCGGGACACAAATCTTATAAATAATTAACATACACTATTACTAGAAGAAAACAGATTGAACAAAAATAGAAGCCATGCACATCGGGGTCGCAAGGATGATGTCTGGCTTACTCCTCCTTATTCTGGTGAAAATTATCCATGGAGAAAAAAAAAAGCCATAAGAGATGTTTCACTTCTGAGCTAAAGCAACTGTGGATTGATTATCTTTGTAATGACTAATGAATTTTGGTAACCAGGTGTCCTTCATTAAGATGACAACTTAAGAGGAGATACTAGAATATCTCTTTCTTAGTCTTTAAGTAGATCCATGCAAGTATCTGACTGCATGAATAGGAAGGAGTTTATTTCAAATCTATTATTAAGCTATATAAACCCTTGTATGATTAAGGGAGTGATCAACAGAACTGTGGTGAGAGAAATCAGAGTTTTCCTCATGAGACAAACTTCCCACCTGAGAGATACCTTGAAGCACACGGGAGCTCTGCCCCTCCCTCACTGGCATGCTACACATTATGCAGAGTCCACTGTAGCTATTAGCATGAAAACGTGTAGTAAGGCCTGTGCCTCAGAGCAGTTTTTCTCAACCAGCATGCCTTCAGACTTGATCAGGTATACCTTGCAACAGTCACTACTGCCTGATGCTCAGAGCTAAGCCTGAAGCTGGGCTCTACTCTTAGCACCTCTTGGCAACAAGAAACCCCAGCAGTGGGTCTTAAATGTTTAATTATGCATGCCTCTTCCTAGCTACAGCATAAACCCCAAAGGTATAGAAAAGTGGCGCTCGTATTGCGCGCCCTTTTCCCTAACACAACCTATCCACCTCTCCTGGGTCTGTGATGCAATATGTTAATGAGGAGCCACACTAAAAAGGACGTGCTAGGGATCAATTGTGCATCCCTAGCACATCCTTGGCATCGGCGCACAGGAGCCGTGGCTGGGCATGGGTTAGGAACACAGACGCTCATAAATTGATGTCTTTTTTTCCAGACCTGACCACCAAGATTGTTTTTTTCCTGATGCTACTTTCTGTGGTTCCTCCTACTTAGTGTCATGATGATATTAAGTAGGAGGAACCACAGAAAAGCAGTATTTTTTGCTTTTTTTGTGGAGGCGTGAGGTGTCAATGCCAGCTCCAGAGCTGGCAATTTTTGCTTGTTAAATCAAAGGGCATTGGGTGCAGTGATTTTTTGCATCAGTGGTAATAGCTAGTAGCCTCATCTACATGGCATTTCCATGTTTTGGACACATTAATCCATTATTGCATCTAGTGTGTCCAACTGCTCCTCAAGCTGTGTGCTAGCTGAGCACACTATGTTGCATCAGCCCCTAATCGTAATTAAAGGGTAACATGCAGTGCATAGATAGGGGAGCTCAGCTGTGTGCTGCTACACATTGCACATAGCATCTTCTCCTTTCCCCTCCTGAAACGCCTCCTTTGAGTTCTTCCAGTCTCTGTCCTATGCCCAGGCTGAGTGATGTGCAGAGAGCATGCTCTGAGCACTGGATACGACTCACATTCTGAGTGTTGGAAGTAGCAGTAGTGGATATGTGGCAGCCAGATGGCACAGCTACGATAACGAAGTGAATCAGTAGCCCACCCTATGTCAACTTCTCTCTTATCCAGTACTTGTATATAGAAAGAGCTGCTCCTTCATGCTGCATGTGTGTTTTGGCTCACCCTTTGTTTTTTAATTTGGAAGAGAGACTGGTGGGAGTTTGTGTATCCTTAGCTCTTATTATGGCTATATGTATCCTCTCCAAGTTCATACTGTCTGCTACGTGAAGGTTTGTGGTCCGCACAAAATTTTTTTTAAACCAATGTGCCATAAGCTAGAAAAGGTTGGGAAACACTGCCACGCTGGAAGGAGACGGGGTAGAAAAGCATAGCTTTCAGGCAGAGAGTTCTTTACCAATGGACTGGTCCATGATACAAGTAGAATGCATTGATTGGGGCTGGCTATTCTGCCTTTAAAAACCAAAACAAACTGATAAGCATGAGATTTAGCCACTAGAAATATGATAGCATGAGCAAGTTATTCAAGAGATTTCTCCACTGCATAGGGTTAACTACATTTTCTTTTTGACTTTCTGTTCAAAGCAAACCATGACAATCAAAACATCCTAAAAATAAGCTATGGGTTTCAAATTTTGCACTTAAATCTAAAATGGAGACAATTTGAAATACACAAAGTATTAACTGAAGAATTATATCCACCCCACCTAAAGCTACAGTTCATGCAAACAGGTCATGTTGCCTGTGTATACAGTGACAAAATCAGTCATCTAAACATTTGGAAGTTATGCAGAATACACATGAAACATACAAGAACACCTTTACACCTGCTACTTGATACAGAACATTTAAACCTCACTTGCCTTTTGGGAGCAGGTAGTGGGATTGGTGAAATCATCTGTCTTTGAATCTGTGTGCAACTTCTGTTTGTGCCTTTGCTATTCAAGTATGCAAGTGTCTGCTGTTTGGATGGAGAGTGAGTATGGTGAAGGTTGGAGTGGTGGGGATTGTTTATAAAAGTTTAGGCTGAATGGATGCTGACAATTGCACATGCAAAATTAAATATGATTGCCTCCTGCAATTTTTTTTATGTAAAATTACCATTTGCTGATTTAAACATATTGATAATAACACTACAGTGATTATGGCATTTGCAAAAGTTTAGATACCCTTCCAGTTGATTACTTTTTTAATAGCCTAAAAATTGATTCATTAAACCTTCAGTTAGTCAGGAAACAACATTTCCACAGTCAGACAAATAATCTGACCTTTCTAACATCATCCGTTGGGAGTGGTGTTCTGGACTGTTTTCAATAAGTATGCGCTCCTGCACGTAGTTATCTGAATACTTCAAAATGAAGATGATTCTCTCTTACACTTCAGAAGAAGGCCATAAAAATTCTCCAACTGGCTCCCCTGAGGAAGTGGCGTTACTGGGCTTGATGGCTGGCTGAATTGCAAGCTCCGCAACTAAATATTTTCAAAAGATCATAACGGGAGCTGAATTGCAAATAAAATACGCAGAAAAGCGCTACAAAATTTAGGAACCCCCACGGAACGATCAGGCAATGGCGACAAGAAGGAAAATTTATTTACAAAGCTTTTCTTATCGATCGCCGGAGGAATGGGAAGCAGAGGTCGCTGAGCAAGCCCCGTGTGCAGATGCCGGGACTGAGGACGCTGAGATGGCGGACACATTCAACATGACTTCGGAGGCGGCTCCCACGAGGTCAGAATTCAGGGACTGGTTCTGCAGTCTCAGGCGCAATTTAAAAGCTTACAAAACTGAAATGCAAACTAATCTGTGGGAATGTCATGAGGAACTAGCGACGATGGGATATAGAGTGGATGAGACAGACACTAGAATGGACGCACAGGAAGAATCCCATAAGCAACTTCAAGAACTCTGTTCTGGATTACAGATGGACAATATGACCATGCATGCTAAATTAGCAGACCTGGAAAATAGAGCCAAACGAGGGAATCTGTGCTTCCGAGGCTTTCATGAAGCTAATAAAGATTGCGCAGATACCATAAGCCGGTTTTGTGCATTTTTATTGGATACTGCACCAGAGACCAGCGGTGATCAGCAACTGACCATAAAATTGGACAGGGGTCACAGAGCCTTGAGAGTGTCCAGTAATGGTCAAACCAGAGATATCATAGTATGCTTTCACGATTACAGCCTAAAAGAACGCATAGCTGGAGCAGCCAGGAAACAAATGAGGTGGACATGGGAAAACCAGGAAATCGCAGTTTATGTGGACTTGTCACAAGCTACCCTTCAAAACAGACAAGACCTGAAGGAGGCGACTACATTCCTCAGGAAGGAAAACAAAGTACAGATAGATGCACCCCTTCGGTTTGAATTACACTGGGGGGGGGGGGGGGGGAGGATCCGCTTGCATTTTCAATATGGCAGATGCTATAAAAAATCTGAAAGCCCGAGGCTTCACTGCAGCATCTGGAATTTAAAAAAATCCAACCTGAAAGATCAACACCCCAGATGGCAACGGGCAAATTCCAGAAATAGCCGGCTCCAAAGACACTCTGATGCACAGAAATCTTATAAAGACAAGACCTGATAATCTCATGTCTGGATGTATATCCAAAGATCCAACTACCTAACTTGTAGTCAGGTTTTGCCTAATTACTCATCACCACACACTGTGGGTAAAGTTTCTTTTCTGTTGGTAAGAAAATATTTAATATGCAAGTTGATGTAATTTTTCAAGTGATAACACATTCGGACTATAAAGCACATCATGGCACTAGTTTCCTCCCTGAATTGGAGATTTACTGTATAAGGTCTTTCTTAATACTATTTATTGATATATTTGTGTATATGTGACTTTTTTTCATTTTATGTTTTCTAATGATCATTTTTATTAACAGCTTTATTTTTTAGCTTTACTGCAACAGCTAATGTTCAGATTGATATACTGATATATGTAGCTGTGAGTATACGATTACAGCATAAAGGTAATGATTTCAGTTTTTTCAAATATTTTTTAAAACAATTTTTTTAGAAAAATGATGTTTGTTTTAAATAATAGCAGTTTTAAATAGAGTGAATGGGTCACGTTGCACAACAATGATTTAAATATGTATGTTATATATGAATACTATGATTATAGACCATTATGGCAGAGTTACATAGAGATAAGCAATTTTCTATTTTTTAGTAGGTTGTTTAATACTTTTTAGCAGATTGTTTAATATTTTTATAGAGCATGTTTGTGGTAATATTTATTGTTCTTGATTGTTTTAGCCCCTGATGCAGCCTTTTGGTGAAACTCAGCTTGTATTTTGAGTCGGGCTTTTCTAATAAAAGTCTTTCCACGGTGTAAGGTAGTCCCCTTTGTTTTTTCGCCTCTAACACATATGTGCATGGCTACTTTCTGTGTGATATCCCTGAATGTCAAGGGGCTTAATACACCATTTAAACGATACTTACTCTTTAAAGAGATGGGCATCCATAAAGCAGACATTTTCCTTCAGGAAGCACACTTAAAAAGCAGATACGAGTCTCTCTTGAAAAATAGACAGTATCCACACCAAATTCTTCACTCCTTGTTCTAAATCCTCGAAATATACAGGGGTCTGCATATTAATCTCACAGCAGCTGGTTTTTGAACTAGGCACCTGTAAATCAGGGATCCCCTCAGTAGGTACCTCTTACTACAAATTCAGGTAGAAGGCTCAGAATATACTTTTGTAAATGTTTATGCTCCCAACCAGGACCAAGGAAAGTTTCTATTAGGCCTACACCAAGTTCTCTTAAACCACTGCAAGGGAAAATTAATCATAGGGGTGGGGGGACTTTAATTTGGCTAGAATACTGCATATGGATACATCTTGGGGTACTGTAGCCACACCATCAGCAAACCACCATGCCTTGAAAGAACTAATGAATTCTTGGTATCTAATGGATGTCTGGCGGACGCATTTCCCCTTATCCAGATCCTACACTTTTTATTCCATGGCTCACCAATCACACTCCAGAAGTTATTTCTTTCTAGCAGATAAAGCTGTATTTAACTACCTTTCTCATCCAGATATAACCCCTGTAGTGTGATCCGATCATGCAACCGTGATGCTCGATACACCCCCCCCCAAGCGTATGTCAAAGGGATACGTTTCTGGAGACTCAATGATTCCTTGCTAACTGATGACCAATTTAACAAATTGCTTATTACATGGATTAAGGAATTTCTTGAGATTAATGACACCGGTAGTGTCTCCCCACCAGTGGCATGGGACTCTCTAAAGGCATACCTCTGAGGCCACATATGTAAAAAAAAACAAACAAAAAAAACCCCTTCAAGCCACTCACGAATTGAGACAGGTGATCATGGCATTAGCAAGTGAACATCAAAAGAAGAGATCCCAAACAATATTAACTAAACTAACTAAAGTTAGGGAAGACCTACCGAGATTAGAGTCCGCTAAAATGGTACAACTCTTAAACATAACGAAGCAAGAATACTTCGAGGGTGGCAACAAAGCGGGTCGCAATCTAGCTCATAAATTAAAGAAATTGACATATCAAAACTCTATAGCTGAAATTAAGGATGAAAAGGATCAGATCCTGACTAATAATACAGAAATCTGGAAGCGGTTTCTAGCTTTTTATAGTAAGCTCTATGCCCCCGAGACTATTATATAACCAGAGGCCATTAATAAATACATGGACTCCATAAGCCTACCCTCATTATCAATTGAGGCACAACAGGGACTAGAGGAGGAGATATCCTCAGTGGAAATACTAAACGTGATTAAAAACGTTAAAAATAGGAAAATCACCTGGCCCTGATGGCCTTACGGCTAAATTTTATAAATGCTTTGACCCATATATAGTCACGTACCTACAGAAGGTATTCAACTATCTGAGACAAGGGGGAGGGTTAGCACACAATGCCAACGTGGCAGGGATCACCATTCTTTTAAAACCGGGGTGGGATCCAACAACCTGCCATATCCGGAGTGATTTGTAGTCCCTACAAGAACTTCGGTATATAAAAACCGGAGTGATTTGTAGTCCCTACAAGAACTTCGGTATATAAAAATTAAAAATAAATAAATAAATATCATTGCTGAATTTAGACCTCAAAATTCTGGCAAAAATATTAGCGAAGCATCAGGATCAAGTGGGATTTATGCCGGGAAGGTTAGCAGGGGATAACATCCACAAATTGATTGATCTTACATGGATGGCCAATGGACAGCAAGCAGACACCATCTTTCTATCAGTAGACGCTGAAAAGGCATTTGACATAGTTCATTGGCCTTTTCTGTTTGGAGTCTTGAGGAAAATGGGATTTGGCCCCAATCTCTGTTGGATATCTGCTTTATATACTAAACCATCAGCCTGTCTAAAAATTAATGGAGGTTATTTGGATTACTTTACAGTGGGGAGGGGCACATGCCAGGGATGTCCGTTGTCGCTGATATTATTTGCCTTGTTTCTAGAGCCCTTGGCCATCTCTATAAGAAATGATGTGGGAGTGTCAGGTATTTGTGTCACCCAACACACTTTTAAAACATCTCTCTTTGCCGATGCCATCATGTTTACTATAAAACTCAACCACAAGCAACCGAGCTGCGGCCAGCATTCAAACAGTAAATGTAGAAACCCAACACGAATGCTGGAATGAAGTAATACAGTCCCTGATATTTCAAATGAGTATATAATTGCAAAGTTTATTCTATTCAAAAGTCGGCAACTCCATTGTTAAATGAAGTCTTGTATGCACGCAGGGTCCCCCGACACGGACCCGTGTTTCGCCAGCGGCTGCGTCGGGAGGGATGCCCACGGTGTTAAACAGGAAAATCTTTAGACGGTGTTCATAAGTTCATGGCATGGAGTGAACACCGTCTAAAGATTTTCCTGTTTAACACCGTGGGCATCCCTCCCGACGCAGCCGCTGGCGAAACACGGGTCCGTGTCGGGGGACCCTGCGTGCATACAAGACTTCATTTAACAATGGAGTTGCCGACTTTTGAATAGAATAAACTTTGCAATTATATACTCATTTGAAATATCAGGGACTGTATTACTTCATTCCAGCATTCGTGTTGGGTTTCTACTATAAAACTCAGCCACACCAATCCCTCCTGGCCATAGAACGGAACATACGGGACTTCAGAGAAGTGTCCGGATTTAGAATAAATTGGAAGAAATCAGAGATTTTAAACCTTACCTGTCACCCTGAGATAGTATGACATCTAAAGGCCCAACACACCTTCAAATGGGCTTCCCACAAGGTCAAATATCTGGGTATCTATCTTTCAAAAAACCCTGCAGATCTATTCAGTTTGAATTACAATCCACTTCTAAAGAAAGAGCTGGCAGAACTGGATCAGTGGAGTAATTTACACATATCCTGGTTGGGACGCATAGCGACTATCAAAATGAATTTCTTACCCAGGCTACTATACCTCTTCCACTCACTACCTGTACCTATATCTAATGCTACCCTTAATTACTGGTAAAAAAAAAAAGAAAAGATGTTTAGTTTTATCTGGAAAAGAAGGCCGCCCAGGGTCAAGAGACAGGTTTTATATCAAAGCAAGATGGATGGGGGTCTGGGAGTGCCCAACCTCACATGGTATTATGTGGTGGCACAGGTGAAACATCTAATCACTTGACATCAAGTAGTAGATATGAAGCAATGGGTAGTAATAGAACAATCTAGAATGGCTGGGATGCCATTGACTGCTGCCCCTTGGCAAGATCCGAAGACATGGAGACCTTGCCCCAATATGCTACCCACCACACGGCACACATTACATGTTTGGAGCAAATGGAAACCCAAGTTCATGGGAAACAAATCATATCACTTTATGATTCAGCTATTTCATAATAGCTCCTTTATTCCCTGCTTATCACCACTTTCATTTCATAACTGGAAAGAGCAGGGTATCACTCACACTGAATATCTGTGGGGGGTGGGGGCAGGATATTATACCCTTTACAGCCTTAATCCAAACTCACCAATTAGCACCCTCAGACTTTCTCACATACCAAATTCACCATTTCTGGAAGGTTAATCACATAGGGGAAGCTCTTCATCTAGGAAGAACCCTATTTGAAAGATATTGCTCAAATCCTATACAGTTTAAGGGTATAGTATTCAAAATTTATAAGCTACTTAATGTGCATCTCACTGGTACGCCGGCTCACATACGAGCCTGGTCTTCAGCTCTACCTAGAGAATATACTCAAACCAAATGGGCTGATATATTTGAACAGATAACCAAAATATCTATTTCCTCTTTACTGGTTGAAAGCTGTTATAAACAATTATATAGGTGGTATCTAACCCCAGAGCATGTGCAGAAATTTATACCACATACTGAGGGGAAATGTTGGCGTAGTTGTGACTCAGTGGGAACTTATATACATATGTGGTGGACGGGAGACTGTATAAACTCTTTATGGAAACAGATTGAAGACATATCACAAATACTCAAGATCACAATTCATTTAACGAAGGAACAAGCTTTATTGAATATATCGGATACAGGGACCTTGGTCCCACCTCATCCATTTATCACACAAGTTTGCATTGCAACCAGACTGGAAATACCATACAAATGGAAGTCTCCTACTTGTCCATCTATACATCAGATAAAGAGGAGACTGGACACTGTCTGCACAATGAATAAGTTAATGGTGGAAAAACACCACTCTATGAGCAGATTTCATGTGATCTGGGACGATTACCTACACTGGTGATCTAAGGAACAAACAGCTTAAAGAAGATATGGAACTGGTACATGGCACCTGCCACAGCATTAACTATAAGGACTACTATGAACATGGACATTCTAAGTGAATTGTGCAGGAGGGGAGGGAGAAACACCAAACATCTGGTGACTAATGACTTGTAATCCATAAGTTGTATTAAATCTTTACTTTTCTCGCTGTTCACCAAAAAAAAAAATAATTCTCCAACTGCTTCCAGCTAGCAATTTCAAATGTCAGAAACATTATTAAGAAATAGAAGTTACATGGAACTGTTGAAGTAAAGGCAAGATCTAGAAAACCACAAAAACTTTCTGATAGACCTGCTCAAAAACTGGTCAGATCTGTAAAGCAGGACCCACAGATCAATGCCAACAATCTGCTGAAAAGTTAGCTGACACTGGAGTAGTCAACCATGGGCCCACAGTACAGAATTGCTTATATAACAATATTCTGAATGGCAAAATTGCAGAAGGAAACCTCTTCTATGAATCTATCACAAAAGTCATCATCTAAAATGTGAAGGCAAAAAAAAAAGCCTTGATAAACTTGAAACTTTTTGGAATATATCCTAGAAGTTAATGTTTCATAATCAGTGAGGATACAAGCTGTCAAGAGGCTGGATATTTCAGCAAGACAACGAACTGAAACCTCTCTCAAAACCAACCGTGAAGTACTTATAGGAAATAAAGATGAATGGTATTCACAGGCCCCAGACTTGATTATTATTGAAAATCTGGAGAAGTACATGAGGGAGACCTAAGAATCTCTCTAAACTAGAAGAATTCTGAAACAAAGATTGGGAAAAAATTCTGAAAGCAAGAATAGAAAAATTCTTAGATGGTTACAGGAGAAGCTGTAATTTCTACCAAAGGAGATGTTACAAAGTTTGACTGCCATATTCACTTATTTTCAATCTGTTAAAATTAGCAAATAGTAATTTTGCATTAAAAATTGGATAACGATGCCATGTTTAAATTTGTAAAGTCTATTAGGATCAGAAATGCTAATTTCTGCTCGCAACCTGACCTCATACAATTTTTAGAGAGTTTAATGAATTAATACTCTCCCAGATAAGTCTACCACATATATTGGAACTTTCATGTGTATTGTGGTATTATTATAGACTTTTTAATCATTGGTCATGGTTGTGAGCTCTCACATTTAAATTTCCTTATTTTCGTTTTTTTATATATATCTTTTTCTTGTCTTTTATGATTTTTTTTGAAAATAATTTTCTTCTTCAAAAAAATGTGATCAAAACATTTTCCATGAATTGCTGTAGAAAGTACTTATCTTTAGTGATGGTGACTCAATTAGTCAGAAAGATACTGAGCTATCACTATCACTAAAGATAGTGAGTCACCATCACTAAAGATAAGTACTTTCTACAGCAATTCATGGAAAATGTTTTGATCACATTTTTTTGAAGAAGAAAATTATTTTCAAAAAAAATCATAAAAGACAAGAAAAAGATATATATAAAAAAACGAAAATAAGGAAATTTAAATGTGAGAGCTCACAACCATGACCAATGATTAAAAAGTCTATAATAATACCACAATACACATGAAAGTTCCAATATATGTGGTAGACTTATCTGGGAGAGTATTAATTCATTAAACTCTCTAAAAATTGTATGAGGTCAGGTTGCGAGCAGAAATTAGCATTTCTGATCCTAATAGACTTTACCATTGTTTTTTTGGGTTTGATGTTATGGAGCACATGGTTTAAGCAGTTATTGAAGTTTAGATGTTTAAATTTGTAGCATATAGATGTGCAGCTTCTGTTTACTTACAGATTAATTGAAATATAAATAGATCAAAGTGCTGTAACTGGATTCTGTGGAATTTCTGTCAACAAAAAGAGAAGCAACAGAGGTATGCCAAGAAGGTGGCATATAGGCTCAGGACCCAATTTTTTTATTTTTCTGAGAAGCAAGTGATATGCAAGTTTAGGTTCAGTAAAGAAACCATTCTATACCTGTGCCAGCAAGATCTGTAGCCTTCCACACTGAGAAGGGTCACACGTTGCCAGTCCATCTCAAAGTCATTACAGCTTTGGGTTTTTTGCCTTGTACTATATTATGCCATTTATGAGTGTTCTTCTCAGGAAAAGTAATTCATAATTTTTTCCCTGCAGCTATGCAGCATCAACAGCAAACAACAATTTTATGATGTTGGTCACTTCCCATTGTTTAAATAAATAAATTCATGTGTGCGCAAGTTTATAGCTTGCTCATCCACCAATCTCAGCCGGTCACAACATACATAATCATTAAAACAGAACAAGCAAGGCTATACTAACATCTAAATATATAAACATGACAGAACAACAAAGTCAAAACAAATCCAGTTTAAACATAATAAACATCAAGCATAATAGAACAAAACTGGGAAAAGCTAAAGCAAAAAAATGGATTTTAAGTAGCTTTCTAAAGCAGAGAAAGTCATTTTTCATTTCTAACTAGCGGTACCCGGCCACGCGTTGCAGTGGCAGAGTCAGGTTCTTTACCCTCCTTCCCCCTTCCCCTTGCTCATTTACCTCAGTCACTCATCCTCCTCCCCCTTGGTCACTCACCTCCCCTTCCCCCACTCCAACTCTCTCCCCTCACACTTACCTCTCCCCTCATTCTCCCTCCCCTTACTGTCACCTCCCCCCGCCTACTGCCTACCCTTCAGATCAGAAAACCTTTGTCTTTCTATTTCTGTGGGAACCCCCCCACCCCAAAAAAAAAACCCCAATCCCAACCCTTTAGATCAAATAACCCCCCACCCTCCTGCCCCCTCCCAAGACCTGGGAAATTAAAATTGTTGGTGCTACATGTGGTCTGTCCCTGGGCATCTGTGCGCGTTATGTAGCCAAATAGGGGAGTGCCTAACCAAATTTGCACTTCCAAATTTGTTTTGTGGTCTGGGGAGGGCTATTTTGGTGCGTTCCCGAGACCGTACAAGTTTAGTGTATGTATTTGGGTGTAAACCTCTTCCTTCCCCCAAAAAACAACCGTATGAGAAAAGTTCTCTTAAACTAACCACCCCACACTCTCCTGCCCCCCTCCCCCAGCCCTGCGAAAAACAGTAGCCCGCCCCCCCCCCCCCCACAGAGTTGCTGAATGAATGAAACCTGCCCCCCCCCTCGATGTTCGCAATAAATTCATTACCACCCTCCAGCCGCCCCCCCCCCCCCCCGAGACCTGATAAAAATGTCTGTCAGTGGAGCGGGCATTCAGGAGCGGTCTGGGAGCGATGTATTGGCGTTGGTCCATCAGCTGCGAGCACTGAAACGGGTTCCGACGGCCCTTTGCCCTTACTATGTCAGTGGGGTGGAGCAATGGCAGCGGTAGGTCCTCTGTCATAGTAAGGGCAAAGGTCTGCCGGCTGCCAGTCCTGAAAATGGTGCAGAGGGGCCCTCGCCCTTATTATATCACATGGGCTACTGCCACCATTGGTGTCCCCGAGTGGCATAATAAAGGAAAGGGCCGTCGGTGCCATGTTGAGTGCTGGCAGCCGACGGCCGTAGTGCAGAAGATGTGTCCCGGACCAGTCCTGGCCCCCCACTGGAGCCTCCCAGACTTCTGTCAGGTTGTGTGTGTGTTGTGAGGGCCTGGGAAGTAAATCAATTTGGCATGTGTGTGGGGGGCATGAGGAGGGTAGTGGGTGTATTTTATCTGTAAAGGAAATAGTTATCTTCCGGCGAAAAAAGTGCGCAAATGTGTTAAAATGGAAGTGAAACGTGGACCTGGACTGGCGAAATGATTAGTGTAGCGTGTGTTAGTGTAAGGTGTAACAGATGGCACTTACGTCCAGCAGATGTCGCTGTTTTCTCAAAAAAATTTGTAAACCTATTTTACCTGTCACAGGTGTGACATATCTGTAATGTAAGTACAGAAGAACCTTCCTGTATGCAAAATGAAGGTTGTGTCCAAATTTGAAAACAATTGGTTCAGTGGTTTCTGAGATTAGCGATTTTGTCCAAACTATTTAACATTTTTATTTATATAGATTTCATCAGGTAGGTTATTTCAAAGAGTTGACCAGTTCACCAAAAATCCGTTCTGTAGCTTCCTGCAAGTGAGCATATTTAAGAGATGGTATCTCCAATAAGTGTTTTGTTGATGAGCAAAGTTCTGATAAGCGACTAGGAAAGCAACTGGTTTTCTTGCACTACTACCCTACATATCTGTTTGGTTACAACTGACAATTACTACCTCCTGAAGATGCTGAACAATAAAACAAGAACCTCTTTTGAGATTAGGGATTAGTGTTCATGCCGTACTGAGAAAGTGATTTATGCAGGGATATGTCTGTGTAAGCTTCTTTACATTGGTCACACTAAGCGGCGTATACAGAAGAGGATAATAGAACATAAAAGTAATTTGCGAATTGGCACGGAAGGTGCACCCTTGGTGGCACATTGGACACAAGTGAATCATCAAGTTGAGGACCTTAAAGTTTTTGTCATCATAAAATTGAGGGAGGGTTTTGAAGGTAATGTTACCCAAAGATTATGGCAGATGGAACAAACATTTATTTTTTGGTGGCGCACATATCAATCGTGGGGATTAATTGTAGATATTGAGTGGGAGGCATTTTATGGAGAGTAAGAGGTAGGGCCCCCTGTCATCTTACAATGTTAAATCTCTTTTTGGGGTTTAAAGGCTATTTTAAAAAAATAATCTCCAAACACTTCTAGTTAGCAATTTTAACAGGCAAAAAACGCTGTTAAGAAATGGAAGTTGCATGAACTGTTGAAACCAAGACAATATGGAAGACTAAGAAAACTCTCCAATAGAACTACCTGAAAACTGATCAGATCTGCATTCCAGAACCCACCACTCACTCCAAAAAACATGCTGAAAAGCTATCCATAGTGCAGCATTGTTTACACAAATGATCTGCATAGGAGAGCTGTCAGAAGGAAACCTTTTCTTCATCTTCATCACAGAAATCATAGACTATGTCATTCCACGGTTTCCAATAAAAGATACATTTAAAAAGATAAAGAAATCAGATTAAAATATGCAAAACAAAACCTTGATAAGCCTGAAACTTTCTTGAACAAAGTACTTTCGACTGAAACATTAAATTTCTTAGCAATAATCACACTGTAACTTCAACTCTTTTCCCAGAGAGCCAGCCTTGGAAACTATGGATGGTGCTAGTGTCTGCCCAGAAGTGGCACAGCATCCTGGCATTCCTCCTCCAACATGATAACCACTCCAGATGTTTGGCCTCAGATCCCAGGGCAAAAAAAGAGGGTAGTAAGTGGTTGCTAGTGGGGCTGAAACACATGCTGGAGGGGCCTGTTCTTCTTCTGAGAATGAGCTGGTGATATCTGTGAAAAGAAAGATTTAGGATGTTAAGTGAGCAGGAAATATGAAATGCAATGTGAGCAAGTGTTAGGTGAAAAAAGGGAGCTATTTCCTCAAAATATGGGGCAGATCTAGTGTAAAGCCTGTGACAAGGGGATGTGAAGGAAGCAGTAACATGCAATGATCTTGTGTTCCAAGTCTATACATGAGTAGTACAAGAGCACTCAGTGAATGGTGAGAGGCCAACTTTATTAATGCCATGTGGAGGGGACACTTTTGGAAACTGGTTTCTATTCTTTAATGGTTGTGGTGATTATGTCACTTTTTTATTCTGATCTTGAGGGGTAGGGGAAAATGCACTAGAAATCAGAGATGGATGATAGTCCAAGCACAAAGCAAAAGCTTACACACTACCATTGATATTGACTGAGTTTCATCTAAAATTCACTTTTATTTTTAATTCAAAACAAGCCAAAAAGAAATATTTCTCTTTTACAATTCATAACTCTGGATTTGACACAAGGGCTCTGTTCTCAATAGTGAGACATCTCACTAATAGTTCATCTCAAGAGTACAAAAAAACCCACATAAACATATAGGTCAAGACACCTTTGCTCCATCTTTTACTGATAAGGAGGATAGAATCTGCAGAATTTCTCAAAGATCTCCGTCATCATTAACTCCCAGCTCCTTGATTTATTGTATTTGGGACTCCTCAAAAATATCATCACTGGAGCTACAGGCTATCTTTAAAAATCTAAATCTATCTTTTTGTTTGTTGAATCTGATCCAAGTAGGTGCTCTAAAAATTATTTGTGAAGACATTAGTAACTCCACTCTTAAAAAATAATCATATGGACACTTGAACATAAGATCATGCCATACTGGGTCAGACCTAGGGTCCATCAAGCCTAGCATCCCGTTTCTAACAGTGGCCAATCCAGGCTCCAGGTACCTGGCAAATACCCAAAAACTAAGTATATCCCATGCTACTGCTGCTAGTAATAGCAGTGGCTATTTTCTAAGTCAACTTAGTAATGGAATTCTTCTCCAAGAACTTATCCAAACCTTTTTTAAACCCAACTACACTAACTGCACTAACCACATCCCCTGGCATCAAATTCCATAGTTTAATTGTGCTTTGAGTGAAAAAGAATTTTCTCCGATTAGTTTTAAATATGCTACATGCTAACTTCATGGAATGCCCCCTAGTCCTTTTATCCGAAAGAGTAAATAACCAATTCATATTTAACCATTCTAGCCTTCTCATGATTTTAAAGACCTCTATCATTTCCCTCCCTCAGCCGTCTCTTCTCCAACCTGAAGAGCCCTATAGTCTTTCCTCATAGGGAGCTGTTTCATCCCCTTTATCATTTTGATCATCCTTCTCTGTACCTTCTCCATGCTAGAGAGATAAAGTTCCTGGATGGAATAAATGACAGCTTTATGGAGCAATTGGTTCAGGAACAGACAAGAGAGGGAGCAATTTTAGATCTAATTCTCAGTGGAGCACAGGATTTGGTGAGAGAGGTAATGGTGATGGGGCCGGTTGGCAATAGTGATCATAATATGATCAAATTTGAATTAATGGCTGGAAGGGAAACAGTAAGCAAATCCACGGCTCTCGTGCTAAACTTTCAAAAGGGAAACTTTGATAAAATGAGAAAAATAGTTAGAAAAAAACTGAAAGGAGCAGCTACAAAGGTAAAAAGTGTGGAAGAGGCGAGGTCATTGTTAAAAAAAAACAAAACAAAACAAAAAACCCCATACTAGAAGCACTGTCCAGATGTATTCCACTCATTAAGAAAGGTGGAAAAAAGGCAAAACGATCACCAGCATGGTTAAAAGGGGAGGTGAAAGAAGCTATTTTAGCCAAAAGATCTTCATTCAAAAATTGGAAGAAGGATCCAACAGAAAATAGGATAATGCATAAGCGTTGGCAAGTTAAATGTAAGACATTAATAAGACAGGCCAAGAGAGAATTTGAAAAGAAGTTGGTCGTAGATGCAAAAACTCACAGTAAAAATGTTTTAAAATATATCCAAAGTAGAAAGCCTGTGAGGGAGTCAGTTGGACCATTAGATGATAGAGGGGTTAAAGGGGCAATTAGAGAAGATAAAGCCATCGCAGAAAGATTAAATTATTTTTTTGCATCAGTGTTTACTGAAGAGGATGTTGGGGAGATACCCATATCAGAGAAGGTTTTCATGGGTAATGATTCAGATGGACTCAACCAAATCACAGTGAACCTAGAAGATGTGCTGGCCTGATTGACAAACTGAAGAGTAGTAAATCACCTGGACCAGATGGTATACACCCCAGTGTTCTGAAGGAACTAAAAAATGAAATTTCAGACCTATTAGTAAAATCATCCATTGTACCTGAAGACTGGAGGGTGGCTAATGTAACCCCAATATTTGAAAAGGGCTCCAGGGGCAATCCGGGAAACTACAGCCCAGTTAGCCTGACTTCAGTGCCAGGAAAAATAGTGGAAAGTGTTCTAAATATCAAAATCTCAGAACATATAGAAAGACATGGTTTAATGGAACAAAGTCAGCATGGCTTTACCCAAGGCAAGTCTTGCCACTTTTTTGAAGGGGTTAATAAACAGGTAGATAAAGGTGAACTGGTAGATGTGGTATACTTGGATTTTCAGAAGGCATTTGATAAAGTTCCTCATGAGTGGCTTCTAGGAAAATTAAAGAGTCATGGGATAGGTGGCGATGTCCTTTCGTGGATTACAAACTGGCTAAAAGATAGGAAACAGACAGTAGGATTAAATGGACAATTTTCTCAGTGGGAGTGGGCAGTGGAGTGCCTGAGGGATCTGTATTGGGACCCGTACTTTTCAATATATTTATATTCAATATATTTATAAATGATCTGGAAAGAAAGACGACTGAGGTAATCAAATTTGCAGGTGATACAAAATTGTTCAGAGTAGTTAAATCACAAGCAGATTGTGATAAATTGCAGGAAGACCTTCTGAGACTGGAAATTTGGGCATCCAAATGGCAGATGAAATTTTATGTGGATAAATGCAAGGTGATGCATATAGGGAATACCGGCACGATGTGCAAACGGTTGCCGGTATATAAAATAAAATAAATAAATAAAAAATAAATAAAGGGAATAATAACCCATGCTATAGTTACACAATGTTGGGTTCCATATTAGGAGCTACCACCCAAGGAAAGAGATCTGAGCGTCATAGTGGATAACACATTGAAATCATCGGTTCAGTGTGCTGCAGCAGTCAAGAAAGCAAACAGAATGTTGGGAATTATTAGACAGGGAATGGTGAATAAAACGGAAAAGGTCATAATGGCTCTGTATCGCTCCATGGTGAGACCACACCTTGAATACTCTGTACAATTCTTGTCACCACATCTCAAAAAAGATATAGTTGCGATGGAGAAAGTACAGAGAAGGGCAACCAAAATGATAAAGGGAATGGAACAGCTCCCCTATGAGGAAAGACTAAAGAGGTTAGGACTTTTCAGCTTGGAGAAGAGACAGCTGAGGGAGGGAAATGATATAGATGTTTAATATCATGAGAGGTCTAGAACAGGTTAATGTAAAACAGTTATTTACTCTTTTGGATAATAGAAAGACTAGGGGGAACTCCATGAAGTTAGCATGTGGCACATTTAAAACTAATCGGAGAAAGTTCTTTTTCACTCAATGCATAATTAAACTCTGGAATTTGTTGCCAGAGGATGTGATTAGTGCAGTTAGTGTAGATGTGTTTAAAAAAAGGACTGGATAGGTTCTTGGAGGAAAAGTCCATTATCTGCTATTAATTAAGCTGACTAAGAAAATAGCCACTGCTATTACTAGCAACATTTGCATGGAATAGACAGTGTTTGGGTACTTGCCAGGTTCTTATGGCTTGGATTGGCCACTGTTGGAAACAGGATGCTAGGCTTGATGGACCCTTGGTCTGACCCAGTATGGCATGTTCTTATGTTCTTACTATATCTTTCTTGAAATGCAGTGGCCAGAATTGTACACAGTCTTCAAGGTGCGATCCTACGAATTACAGTCAGATTTCCCATTTACTTTGTCTCACCAAAATTATTGAAAAATCAGTCCGTAAACAACTATGTGACTATTTGGAGAACAATTCTTTACTTCACCTCAGACAATATGGCTTTAGGAAAACAGATACACTGGAATATTTTTACTTTCTTGGGCAGAGACAGTTGCTTACCTGTAACAGGTGTTCTCTGAGGACAGCAGGATTTTCGTCCTCACACATGGGTGACATCATCAAATGGAGCTCCGATGCAGAAATCTTATGTCAAAGTTTCTAGAACATTGACTAGGCATACTGAGCATGTCCGGCCTGACCTATACCACGCATGAGATTCAGAGTGCACAGCCAGGAGCCAGTGCAGATCAGATACAACTGTTTTATTATTTATTATTACATCTTGTATAATATATTGCTCTGTGCTTTCATTTCATTATCTCTCTTCTAGTTATAGATATTGTTTATTAATTTGTTTGCTTTCTTGCTATTGGTTTGCTTTAAGATTCCAGAGACAAACCCCCCCCCCCCCACCAAAAAAAAAAAAAAATAAATAAAAATTCCCTCTCTGATTGTATTTAGCTGTCACTATTAATCTGTTTAGATACTAATATTGGGGCATAAAGTGGTGTGGGATCATTTAATAATGAAGGACAAGTAAAGATCCAGTAAGTGTCCTGCTTAAACCAGCTAGACCAAGGTTTAACTGTTTAACTCCCACCCACCCCTAGGTTTGTTTTTCTGATATAATCTGCCTAAATTCATAATTGGCAACAAGATAAATTAGTAAATTGGTATTTCCTTAGCTGTTAACCATCAATTAAATTACCAAAATGAGAACTATCCAATATAGCTATTGTGGAACCTTTATTCTGAGGGAAATCATCTGGAAACTTAGGGCTTGCCCCATTTGTGCAGAACTCTCTTCCTTGAAAAAGAAGCTGGCTGAAGTTAAAGATGAATTTGCTTCAATAAAGAAAGTCTCTCCCACTTTACATTATTCAGGAATGAATTCCCCATTACCTCAGAAAAAAAGATATACAGTGGGCTCAGGTAGGATAAGACCTGTGACCCACAGACACCCGTTCTTGACAGCTGTGCAGCCCACAAATCTACCCCCCCCCCCCCTCACACAGGGCATTAAGGAACTCTAAAAACAACAGGATTACAGTGCTAGAATTAGACCTGTGATACAGAGACACACACTGTATCAAGTGCAACAAGTACAAAAAGCCTTCTCTGTAATAAATACTGAAGAAGTTATTGAGAAAAAGATTGAAGTGTTATCTGAGAAGAGAGAAGAAACCCAATGCATACAGAAATTACAGATCAGTAACCAAAGGAAAAAGCTCATTGCGCTGGATGACTGTCAGAGGCACTAATCTTTGCCTTTGCACAATTGCAAAGGGAAAGGGTGAAGTGAATAACAAAACTCAACTAAAGTCACAAAAGGAGTCCAGGAAAAGCAGTAACCTGAACGAGAAAAGCTGGAAAGCTATGAGCACAAATGCTCATAGTTTGAGCAATAAAATCCCTGATCTGCAAGCCCTAATGGTGGAGACTGACTTGGACGTTGTTGCTGTCACAGAGACGTGGTTCACGGAATCTCATGATTGGGATATGGCCAGACCAGGCTATAACTTGTTAAGGAAGGACAGAGAGGATAGGAAAGGGGGAGGAGTGGCTCTTTATGTCAGAAACAACATCCAAGCATCTGAGCTGCAAGGAAGATGGGGCACTGAAGAAGCACTATGGGCCGACCTAAAAAAAGATGGGGCATCCATTTATATTGGAGTGGTTTACAGGCCTCCAAATCAAAAGGAAGAGCATGACAGAGATCTGGTTGAAGATATCCAAAAGATGGGAAAGAAGGGAGAATTGGTGATCATTGGAGACTTTAATCTGCCAGATGTAGACTGGAGAATCCCTTCTGCTGAATCTAACAATACTAGACAAATAGTGGATGCCCTGCAAGGGGCTTCGTTCAAACAAATGGTAATGGAACCCACAAGAGAGGGAGCTATACTCTATTTAGTGCTCACTAATGGAAATAATGTCTCTGATGTCCAGGTGGGCACCCATCTCAGCACCAGTGATCATCAAACGGTATGGTTTCATATCACACAAAGGATACGTAGAAGAAGCATGAAGACCCGAGTTTTGCAGTTCAAAAACACGGACTTTGATGAAATGGGGAAGTACCTGGAGGAAGAATTAGAAGGCTGGAAGAACAAGAGAGATGTGGATCAACAATGGACCAAACTAAAATGAGCAATTATCAAGGCAACTAATCTATATGTTAGAAAAGTAAAGAAAGGCAAAAGAAAAACGAAACCTATATGGTTCTCAAAGGAGGTGGCTGACAAAATAAAAGCTAAAAGAACAGCATTCAAGAAATATAAAGGATCCCAAAGGGAGGAGCACAAAGAAGAATATCTGGTACAACTGAGGGAGACGAAGAAAGTAATCAAGACGGCAAAACGTCAAGCGGAAGAAAGGATTGCCAAAGAGGTAAAGAGAGGTTACAAAACATTTTTCAGATACATCAGAGAAAGGAGAAAAGTTCAAAGTGGTATAGTGAAATTGAAAGGTGAAAAGGATCAATGTGTAGAGAGAGACGAAGAAATGGAAGAAATACTAAACAAATACTTCAGTTCGGTGTTCACTAAAGAGGACCCAGGAGAAAGACCATCACTAATTAACAAGAAACTGAGGGGAGTGGAGTAGATGTAACTCTGTTTACAGTGGAGAATGTATGGGAAGAGCTGGGAAAACTGAAAGTGGACAAAGCCATGGGGCCTGATGAGGTTCATCCCAGGATACTGAGGGAGCTCAGAGATGTGCTGGCGGATTCGCTGCATGACCTGTTCAATAGATCACTAGAAACGGGAGTGGTGCCGAGTGATTGGAGAAGAGTGGTGGTGGGTCCCGCTTCACAAGAGTGGGAGCAGAGAGGAGGCTGGAAACTACAGGCCAGTTAGCCTCACCTCGGTGGTGGGAAAAGTGATGGAGTCACTGCTGAAAGAAAGAATAGTTAACTATCTACAGTCTGAAGAATTGCTGGACCAAAGGCAGAATGGATTCACCAGGGGAAGATCTTGTCAGACAAATCTGATTGACTTTTTCGACTGGGTGACTAGGGAATTGGATCAAGGAAGAGCACTCGATGTCATCTACTTGGATTTCAGCAAGGCTTTTGATACGGTCCCGCACAGGAGGCTGGTGAATAAAATGAGAAGCTTAGGAGTGAGTGCCGAGGTGGTGGCCTGGATTGCAAACTGGTTGACGGACAGACGACAATATGTAATGATAAATGGAACTTACTCTGAAGAGACAACGGTGTTAAGCAGAGTGCCGCAAGGATCGGTGTTGGGACCGATCCGGTTCAATATCTATGTGAGCGACATAGCAGATGAGTTAGAAGGTAAGATTTGTCTGTTTGTAGATGACACTAAGATCTGCAACAGAGTGGACACGCTGGAAGGAGTGGAGAGAATGAGAAGGGATTTAAGGAAGCTGGAAGAGTGGTCGAAGATATAGCAGCTGAGATTCAATGCCAAGAAGTGCAGAGTCATGCATATGGGGTGTGGAAATCCAAAAGAACTGTATTCGATGGGGGGTGAAGGGCTGATGTGCACGGAGCAGGAAACCTAGGGGTGATAGTGTCTAATGATCTGAAGTTGGCAAAACAATGTGACAAGGCGATAGCTAAAGCCAGAAGAATGCTGGGCTGCATAGAGAGGAATATCGAGTAAGAAAAGGGAACTGATTATCCCCTTGTACAGGTCCTTGGTGAGGCCTCACCTGGAGTACTGTGCTCAGTTATGGAGACTATCTCCGAAGGGACAGAGACAGGATGGAGGCGATCCAGAGAAGGGCAACCAAAAAGGTGGATTGTCTTCATCAAATGTCTTATGAGGAGAGATTGAAGAATCTAAATATGAACACCCTGGAGGAAAGGAGGAGCAGGGGTGATATGATACAGACTTTCAGATACTTGAAAGGTTTTAATGATCCAAAGTTACGACAAACCTTTTCCGTTGGAAAAATAAAATAAGCAGAACCAGGGGTCACGATTTAAAACTCCAGGGAGGAAGATTCAAAACCAATGTCAGGAAGTATTTCTTCATGGAGAGGGTGGTGAATGCCTGGAATGCCCTTCTGGAGGAAGAAGACCAGAACTGTGAAGGACTTCAAAGGGGCGTGGGATACACACTGTGGATCCATAAAGTCTAGAGGATGTGAATGAAGAGTGGGTGGCTCGTGGGAATGACTGCTACTACCTGGAAATAATACCCTTATTCAATAAACATACACAGTTAATGCGACTCCAACATTGCTCTAAGCTTCAATGGCAAGAGGTAATGTGGGAAAAAAGGATTTCAATTCACAAAAAAAGCTGGGAGTAGCTTGCTTGTTACGGCAGTTACTACCCCAAACCAAATAAGCCTGATACTTCACTTTCAATGCATATCCAGCATAGCTCTCTGCTTCAACGGCAGGGGGGATGAAGAAAAGTGGATCTATATACAGACAACAACCAATAAGGACTGAATTACATAGTCTGGGTAAACAAATAAGCATGGGTGGAGCTTGCTTATTGCAGCAGTTATTACCCCTAACTAATTAAGCTAGATATTTCACTTAGATGCAGTTCCAACACTGCTCTCTACATTAATGGCGGGGGTGGAAGGGAAACAGAACCAAAAGGTTACTAAGGGCCAAGAGTAACAGATAAGTATGGGGAAAAAAAAAAGAGTGTGAAAGCTTGCTGGGTAGACTGGATGGGCCATTTGGTCTTCTTCTGCCGTCATTTCTATGTTTCACACAGGGTCCCTTCTCCAGTCCTGTAACAGAAAATTATAATTAAAACAAAAAAATAGGAGAAACCCAACTCCACAGGGAAGAAGGCAGGTTTTGTGGAGGACCAACATCCTGCTGTCCTCAGAGAACACCTCTTATAGGTAAGCAACTCTTTCTCTGAGGATAAGCAGGAGGGTAGTCCTCACACACGGGTGAATTCCTAGCTACAGGCTGCTCCCCAACACAAAAGGGGACCAACAGACACCTAAGCAGGTGCCAATGGGCACAACAATGCTGTTATTAACAGAGGGGGGAGACAGCCTGAACCCAAACAACAGGCCCTAGGCGGGGAGAGTTGAGTTCTACACCTCAAACTGGTTCCAAAGGACCGTTGTGTCAGCTATCCCTATCCAGGCAACAGTGCGATGTGAATGTGTGGAGAGAACTCCACGTCACAGCCTTGCAAGATTCCATGGGAACTGCTTGCAAGTGGGCCACCAAAGCTGCCATGGCTCTGATCCCCAAGATGCAGTCCCGCCTGGGCATAACAGGAGATGCAATGCACTAGCCAACTCAATAGTGTGTTTGGCAACAGCAACGCCAAACCTATTCCTATCAAAAAAAAGAAAAGCTTGGACTGTCTATGGGTTTCTGTCTACTCCAGATAGAAGGCTAATGCTCGCTTGCAGTCCAAACTTCAGTACTTGTTGGCCTTGGTGCGAATGGGGCCTGGGACGGAATGTTGCCAAAAATAAGGCCTGGCTAAAATGTAAGGAACTTAGGATAGTCTTGTGTACGCACCCTGTTATGATAAAACAGTGTAAGGTGGATAAGTCACTAAGGCCTGGAGCTTGCTGACCCTGCACGCTGAGGTGACCACCACCAAAAATATGACCTTCCAGGGCAGGTACTTTGGGTCACAGGTGCGCAGCAGCTCAAAAAGCTTTCATCAGCCGAGCTAACACCATGTTCAGGTCCCAAGACAGAACAGGAGGCTTTAGGGGAGGCTTCAATTGAAACTGGCCCCACATGAATCGTACAACTATAAGATGTACAGAAATGGGTGTACCCTCTACACCTTGGTGGTATGTGCCAATTGCACTGAAATGAACTCTAACAGAGTTGGTTTCTAAGCCAGCTTCCACTAAGTGTAGAAGGTAATCAAGCAGTTTTTATGTGGGGCATGAGAACAGATTTAGGGCCTTCTGCTCGCACCACACAGAAAACCTCCTCCACTTCAGTCGATAGGACTTTCTAGAAGCCACCAGAACCAGAGACACATCCTCAGAGATCGAGCGGTTACAGAATTAACCTATCAACATCAAGGCTGTAAGCAACAGGACCTGGAGGTTGGGATCCTGGAACCTGCCTTGATCTTGTATGGAGAGGTCCACAGACTGATCAGCCTTTGGCTGGACAACTTCCGTAGGAGTGGAAACCAGACCTGTCTCGGCCAATAAAAGGTTAAGAGGATCATAGTCCCCTTGTCCTTGCAAAGCTTTGCCACTAAGGAAATAAGATATGTGTACAGAAGACCCTTTCCCCAATGACAGGCAAGGGCGTGAGAAGTTGGTTTGCAGTCTGACCTTTACAGGGAGCAGAACTGAGGCACCTTCCTGCTACAGGGGGATGTGAACAGATCTATATCTGGGGCTCCTGCAGAGACAGAATGTCTGATTCATTACTCCCTGCTCCAGGACCACTCGTGGGGTCTGAAGGCTTGTTTCAACCTGTCCGCTACCACATTCTCTGTCCCTGCCAGGTTCATGGCCTTGAGCAGCATTCTGTGGGATAGGGCCCACAACCAGATCTGAATTGCTCCCTGACACAGAAGATACGATCCCATGCCTCCTACTTGTTGACATATCACATGGTTACCTGATTGTTGGTTTGGATCAGGACAACTTTGTTGGACATACTATCTCTGAAAGTCCATAGCACATACTTGATCACCTGAAGCGCCAGGAAACTGATTTGTCAAGAACATTCCTGAGCTGACCAAAGACCCTGGGTGCTGAGCACATCTATATGAACTCCCCTCCCCCCCAAGGTGGACACATCCATGGTTAGGACAATTTGGGTAGGGGGGACAATAAAAAGAGATCCCCTGTTCCAGATTTCAAAGCACCTGCCACCAGGACAATGAGTCCCGGAGACAAGGAGTGACTCAGATGCAATCCTGGAGACTCAGTGGCTTGGTGCCACTGCGACCTCAGGGTCCATTGGGTTCTGCACATGAGTAAACATGCCAAGGGAATGATATGGACGGTTGCAGCCCAAGGGCCTCAACATTTGCCAGACTGAAACCTGCTGGCTCTGCTGAATCTGTCATGATTGTCATCAAGGTGACGACCCTTTGACAAGGCAGGAAGGCCTTGGCCTGAGCCATGTCTAGCAGGGCTCCTATTAAGTCCAACTGAAGTGACTGGCTGAGATGTGACTTCATATGATTGATGACGAACTCTAGTGACTCCAAAACTCAGATGATCAAATGCATGGAACTGGTAGCCCCTCCCGGAGATGTACTCTTGACCAGCCAATCGTCAAGATAAGGGAAAATATGCACTCCCAGCCTGCAAAGGTGTGCTGCCACCACGGCCAGGTATTTAGTCAAGACACATGGGGCTTGCCTGAACAGCAACAGCTGGTACTGGAAGTGCGGTTTTTCTACCACAAATCAGAGATACATTCACAGAGAAATTTCCCGGTCACAGGAAGTATATGACTTTTAGATTGAGGGAGCATAGCCAGTCCCCTTTTTGTAAAAGTGGGATAAAGGGAAACCATCTTGAACTTTTCTCTTTTTTTTTTTTTTTTTTTTTTTTTTTAAGAAACTTGTTCAAGGCCTCAGGTCTAGAATGGGACAGAGGTCTCCTGTTCTCTTTGGAATCATGAAGCACTTGGAGTGGAATCCCTGTCCTCTTTGCCCTGATGCTATGGGACTGACCGCTTTGGCCTGTAAGAGGGAAGAGAGCTCAGTTAGCAGTACCTCCTAATGTGCTACGAGCCACCAAAACAGGCTGAGGGTAATTTGGTGGAACACCCATATACATTTAATTGGTACCCTTGATGGACCATGGAAAGAACCCATAGCCCAAAGTTTTACAGGGCCACTGGTTTGTGAAGAACTACAGTCTGCCCCCGATTGGAGGGTCCGATATCCTGGGTACGGGCAACTGGCTTACGCTCCCTTCAACCCAGTCAAAACCATATCCATGGAGCTGACTGAGGCGCCAGCTGGGGCTTGGGAGCTATCTGCTGCCTAGGATGGCTGAGGGAGTCCTGATGATGTTGACAGAAGCAAGGGAGTGGAGGATAGTACTTTGGTGAAAGTCTTCCTTTGTCCCTTTCTTGCCACCAGCTGGAAGAGGACAGGTTGGGAGTGCTGGTAGAGAGTTGTTGGAAGCTTTCATGGTGGTCTCGAAGTTGGGCCACAGAGTCCCTCACCCTATCTCCAAAGAGATTCTCTCCATACACAGCACTCGTCAGTGAGTCATTCCTGTATATCTGGTTGGAGATCTGAGGCCTGCAGCCATGCCACGCTATGGGCGCCGATCCCCACTGCAGAGACTCTCAATGCAGTCTTGAAAACATTGCAGGTTGCTCGGATTTTGTCTTTTCTGCATTCCAGGCCCTTATGCACCATTGACATGAGGGTGTCCTGCTGCTGTTGAGGCAGCTACTTGGCCAACTCCTGCACCTGTTTCCAGATATCCCATGAGTTCTGGCCCATGTAGAGCTGGTAGGCAGCTATGTGGACAATGAGCATGGTGCTTTAAAATACTTTCCTCCCAAGAGCATCCATCGCTTTATGGTCCTTCCCTGGGGGTGCTGAGGAGCGAGTTTGAGAGTGCTTGGCCCTCTTTAGGGCCAACACTTATCAAATCCCAGAGCCTTCTGGATGAGGTAGACCCTGTCTGCCTTCTTAACCAGAGGGCACTGGAGGGGGTGTTCCCATATCCTCAGCAGCAGCTCCTTAAGGATCTTGTGCACCGGAACCAGTACGATTTCCTTAGGAGGTTCCACGAACTAGAGGATCACAAGCATTTTGTGCCCGGTATCCTCCATTAATAACTGAAATGGAATGACTTCTGCCATCACCCTCACAAAACTAGAAGGTCAAGTCCTCCGGCGGAGACTTCCTTCACTCCTTTGGAGAAGTGTCTGATAGGAGACTGTCAGAGCCCTTGGAGGACTCCAAAGCATCATCCCCCCAGGGAACATAGGGTTCCTCATCCTCACTGTAGGCTACAGGGGAGGGGATGGGGCCCTAACTGCTTGGCCTTCATCCAGAGGTGCAGGCACCGGTAAGACTGAATAGGGAACTGAAGGCCTCGGCATCTCTGCTGGAGTAGGTGGAGCTTAATCCTTGGAGGAACTGGAAACAACCACTATATTGGTAGGGGGACGCTTTGGTGCCCTGCTAGGTACCAAATCTGTCCCAGGAACCGAAGCCAGCTGGGTGGGTAATGCTCCAATGAGCAGCAGAACAAGGACAGGTGGCACTGGATCCTGGCGCTGTTGGTGCCACAGGACTGAAGCCCTGGAGCGCCCACTCCACTGCCAAATGGACTCTGCACTCCAGCTCCTCCTCAAACATTGCTGATGCCAACACCGACTGGAAGGAAGGAGGGGTGGCCAGATCTTCTTCAGACCCATGAGGCGGATCAGTGACTGGCATCAGGAGCAGTGGCGACTGTGGCAGACCTCTGACACTGATGGGGGGCTGGCTCTCCTTGTCACAGGGTCGCTTTTGGAGCATCGCAGCATGAGCCAGTGCACCCTGTGCCCAGCACTGTGCATAGACAGGAACTGGTGCCGATGCTTTTTCGGCTTCCCTCAATGCTCGGCCTGGTCCTTCCTTGATGCCGAGGCAGATGACTAGAAACCTGATGACCTAGGCCTGAAGGAGTCTGATGGTGGCCGGTCTCGAGTGCCCCCGCCAATGGTACCAAAGGTTCCACCAATGTCAATGGTGCGGTGTCCATCAGTGCGGTTCCCAGGTCCATTGAAGCCACCAATGCTGATGGCTCGAACTTCTTCGACTCAAACAGCTGCTCCATCTTGTCGAGTCCCTTCGGAGTCATCTGGGCACATAAGTGGCAACCCTGGATGTCATGCGAAGGCGCCAGGCAGAAGACACATCTCATGCGGATCATTGGACATGGTCCTTTGGCAACAAAGGCATAGTCTAAAACCAGATGTGGCCATGCCAGGACGAAACAAAAGGGGTGCAAACCAAAACAATGGTGGCGGGTTGCGATAGCTGGTGGGAACAGAGGCACCGCCACCACGGGGAATCGACCGTGAAAGGAAACTTACCAGAATCACCGAAAACCCTGACCTGTAACAATCCGGGGAGGCACCGAGAGAGACAAAGCGATGGAACCACAAGAGAAAAACTGGAACAAAACACGAGAAAAAGGAAGTTTTCTACAATGCGAAAACTAGCCAAACGTGAGCTCACTCACACCATGAAGCTTACAGCTCTGTGGAAAAAGAGAGACTTGAGAGGGACTCCATGTGGATACATGGTTATAGGGCATGCTCAGTCTGCCTAGTCAAAGTTCTAGGAATTTTAACATAAGTTTTCCGCATTGGAGCTCCATCTGATGATGTCACATGTGTAAGGATTACCATCTTGCTTGTCCTCAGAGAAAGTATTTTTCATGGTTTTGAGTATGGTCAAAGTTTCTTCTTGGGACTGTTAGACATATCTGCTGCCTTTGATCCAATTGACCATAACATTCTATTGACTTGTTTGACTGAATTTGGTTCTTAGTTGGTTTCAATCTTTTCTAACCAAGAGGAAATTCACTGTGACATTAGGTAACAATTGCTCAGCTTGGTTAGACATTAAAATAGACATTTTAAATATATCCGAAGCAAGAAACCTGTGAGGGAGTCGGTTGGACCATTAAATGATCGAGGGGTTAAAGGGGCTCTTAGGGAAGATAAGGCCATTGCAGAAAGACTAAATGAATTCTTTGCTTCCGTGTCTACGAATGAGGATGTTGGGGAGATACCAGTTTTGGAGATGGTTTTCAGGGGTGATAAGTCAGACGAATTGAACCAAATCTCTGTGAACCTGGAAAATGCAGTAGGCCAGACTGACAAACCAGAGTAGCAAATCACCTGGACCGGATGGTATGCATCCTAGGGTACTGAAGGAACTAAAAAATGAAATTTCTGATCTATTAGTTCAAATTTGTAACCTATCATTAAAATCATCCATTGTTCCTGAAGACTGGAGGGTGGCCAATGTAACCCCAATATTTAAAAAAAGGCTCCAGGTAACTATAGACCAGTGAGCCTGATTTCAGTGGAAACTATTCTCAAGATCAAAATCGTAGAGCATATATTTATTTATTTATTTAGCAGTTTTCTATACCGACCTTCATAGTAGATAACCATATCGGATCGGTTTACATTTTAACAAAGGGTAAAACTGAGGTAACAATTCTGGTAAATAATAGATAACAAAGGAAAAGGAATAAGTCAAAGTTACAATCAACAAGGTATGGAAAACTTGGAGGCTTAAAGACAAGCTGGAAGGAAGATAGAGGCAGGTAGAATAAATATAACATGATACAAATAATTTAACGGGTTAGAGCATATGCTTTAACCAGGAAATGCCAGTGTCCATTGTTCAGGAGGAAGTGTGTCAAGGTCCTTGTAAGAAGTGAGGCTCAAACTAGTGATATAGAAAGACATGATTTAATGGAACACAGTCAACATGGATTTAGCCAAGGGAACTCCTGCCTAACAAATCTGTTTCATTTTTTGAAGGGGTTAATAAACATGTGGATAAAGGGGAACTGGTAGATGTAGTGTATTTGGATTTTCAGAAGGCGTTTGACAAAGTCCCTCATGAGAGGCTTCTATGAAAACTAAAAAGTCAGGGGATAGGAGGCGATGTCCTTTCGTGGATTACAAACTGGTTAAAAGACAGGAAACAGAGTGTAGGATTAAATGGTCATAAGAACATAAGAATATGCCATACTGGGTCAGACCAAGGGTCCATCAAGCCCAGCATCCTGTTTCCAACAGTGGCCAATCCAGGCCAGAAGAACCTGGCGAGTACCCAAAAACTAAGTCTATTCCATGTTACCATTGCTAATGGCAGTGGCTATTGTCTAAGTGAACTTAATAGCAGGTAATGAATTTCTCCTCCAAGAACTTATCCAATCCTTTTTTAAACACAGCTATACTAACTGCACTAACCACATCCTCTGGCAACAAATTCCAGAGTTTAATTGTGCGTTGAGTAAAAAAGAACTTTCTTTGATTAGTTTTAAATGTGCCCCATGCTAACTTCATGGAGTGGAAAAGGGTAAAACAATGGAGTGCCTCAGGGATCTGTACTTGGACCGGTGCTTTTCAATATATATATAAATGATCTGGAAAGGAATATGACGAGTGAGGTTATCAAATTTGCGGATGATACAAAATTATTCAGAGTAGTTAAATCACAAGCAGACCGTGATACATTTCAGGAGGACCTTGCAAGACTGGAAGAATGGGCATCCAAATGGCAGATGAAATTTAATGTGGACAAGTGCATGGTGTTGCATATAGGGAAAAATAACCCTTGCTGTAGTTACACGATATTAGGTTCCATATTAGGAGCTACCACCCTGAAAAAAGATCTAGGCATCATAGCGGATAATACTTTAAAATAGTCGGCTCAGTGTGCTGCAGCAGTCAAAAAAGCAAACAAAATGTTAGGAATTAAGGGAATGGTTAATAAAACGGAAAATGTCAATGCCTCTATCTCACTCCATGGTGAGACCGCATCTTGAATACTGTGTACAATTCTGGTCGCCGCGTCTCAAAAAAGAAATAGTTGCGATGGAGAAGGTACAGAGAAGGGCAACCAAAATGATAAAGGGGATGGAACAGCTCCCCTATGAGGAAAGGCTGAAGAGGTTAGGGCTGTTCAGCTTGGAGAAGAGACGGCTGAGCGGGGATATGATAGAGGTCTTTAAGATCATGAGAGGTCTTGAACGAGTAGATGTGACTTGGTTATTTACACTTTCGAATAATAGAAGGACTAGGGGGCATTCCATGAAGTTAGCAAGTAGCACATTTAAGACTAATCAGGGAAAATTCTCTCTCACTCAACACACAATAAAGCTCTGGAATTTGTTGCCAGAGAATGTGTTAGTGCGGTTAGTGTAGCTGGGTTCAAAAAAGGTTTGAATAAGTTCTTGGAGAAGAAGTCCATTAATGGCTATTAATCAAGTAAATCTCTAACCTCATCGCTTCACTCTCCACACCTTCTGCAACACTACCTCCTATTGCTCTCTCCACTCCACCACAACATAATTCAACACTTTATTTATTTATTTATTTAGAAACTTTTATATACCGGTATTTGTGGGGACATCATACCGGTTCACATAGTAACTGAAAGATTGGAAAATACATTGCAACAGGGGAATGTAACTGGGCGGGGGGAAGAACAGAAAGGCAGTAGGAAGGATAGGAGAACAAGAAGGTAATAACCAAAACAATTTACAATGAAAGTCTCCTTAATAAGGAGGTTACCTGAAAGGGGACTGCGAGGGGGAGTGGAGGGAGTTATTCTGTGTAAGCATGGTTGAACAGGAGAGTTTTTAATTTCTTTTTGAATTTAAATGCACAGGGTTCAAGTCGCATGTGGACAGGTAGTGTATTCCAGAGAACGGGCCCGGCAATAGAGATGGCACGGTCTCGGGTGGAGGAGAGATGTGCCTGTTTCAAGGATTGAACGTGTAGGGTGCCTTTGTTGGTAGATCTGGTGGCTCGGATGGACAGGGGGGCAGTGAAAGGGAGGTCGAGCCAGTTGGAGTTGTGGGTGTAAATGGACTTGTGAATTATGGTCAGAGTTTTGTAGTGTATACGGGACATTATGGGGAGCCAATGTAAATCCTTGAGGATGGGGGTAATATGGTCATGTTTGCGTGTGTTTGTAATGAGTCTTGCAGTAGCATTTTGCAGAAGTTGAAGGGGTTTGATAGAAGACAATGGGAGCCCTAAGAGGAGGGCATTACAGTAATCTAGTTTGGAGGTGAGGGTAGCTTGGATCACTGTGCGGAGGTCATGGGCGTAGAGCAGGGGTCTGAGTTTCTTTAGTACATTTAGCTTGAAGAAGCCAGTTTTGAGGATGGAGTTGATGTGAGATTTCATACTTAGGTTGGGATCAAGAAGGACTCCGAGGTCTCTAACGGAGGGTTGAGCTGTGAGGAGGTTAAGTTTAGGGTCGTTAGGTAGGAGGTCAGGGGGGTGCGAGGAGATGTGAAGGAGTTCCGTTTTGTTGGTGTTGAGAGCAAGCTGAAGGTTGGTGAGGAGGGCGTTGATGGCTGCAAGGCACTTTTCCCAGTGCTCGAGGGCGTCAGATATGGAGTTGTGAATGGGAATGATGATCTGTACATCATCAGCATAAAGGTAGAATTTGAGTTTAAGGTCAGTGAGGAGGTGGCAGAGGGGAGTGAGGTAAATGTTGAATAGGGTAGATGAGAGTGATGAGCCTTGCGGGACTCCTTGTTGTAGGGGGTATGAGGCAGATAGGTTGTTTCCAATTTTCACAGAGAACTTTCTGTTAGAGAGGCCTTCGAACCGACTTCTTCGCTGGAGATAGAAAGTATCCTTAAAAAAATGAAAACAGCCTCGCATCCCTCTGACCCAATACCCACCAACATTCTCTTTAACATCCCAAACACCATTTCAAAGCCAACTGCTGAAATCATCAACCTCTCCTTAACTCAAGGCCTTGTACCAGACCAACTCAAGCTCGCCATTCTGAAACCCATTCTAAAAAAACCTAACTTGTCTCCAACAGACCCAGCCAATTTCCGCCCAATAGCCAACCTTCCCATGATTGCTAAAATCATGGAAAAAATAGTTAAACAGCTATCGGAATACCTCGAAGAACATAACATTCTCTCTCCCGCTCAGCATGGATTTCGTAAGACGTTTAGCACAGAAACTCTCCATATATCCCTTTCTGACACCATTATTACAAACATGGAAAAAGGTCAAACCTACCAACTTGTACTAATCGACTTATCTGCCGCTTTTGATACGGTGAACCACGCAATTCTATTGGAAAGACTAAAAGACATAGGCATCAAGGGAACCGCCTTGAGTTGGTTCAGATCATTCTTGTCTAACAGGAGCTTTAAAGTCAGGATTAACACCAAAGAATCCCCCCCCCCTTACACTCTAACCAGGGCGTCCCTCAAGGATCTTCTCTCTCACCTACACTCTTGAACATCTACCTCCTTCTTCTCTGCTACCTACTCACAAAGCTAAAGCTTTCCCACTTTCTGTACGCGGACGACGTCCAAATACTCATCCCGATTACAGATTCCCTACATAAAGCCCTTATCCACTGGAACAACTGTCTTCAAACAATTAACCACCTTCTCTCTACACTAAACCTTGTCTTAAACACCAATAAGATGGAGATTCTAATCATTTCACAAAATGACATCACATCTCATCTTATATTGTCGACCTCCTCTCAATCAGCCCAATCAACCAACACAATACTGAATCACTCTCCATTTGTCAGAGACTTAGGAGTAATCCTGGACAAACAGTTCAACCTAAAGAATTTTGTGAACACTACCACTTAAAGAGTGCTTCTACAAACTTCAGGTCCTCCAAAACTTAAAACCTTTACTCCATTTCCGGGACTTCAGATTGGTGCTGCAATCCATCATCATGTCCAAACTGGACTATTGCAACTCCCTTCTTCTTGGTCTCCCGGCCAACGCCATAAAACCCTTGCAAATGGTGCAGAACTCCGCAGCCAGGATCCTCACCAATACCAATAAAAGGGAACATATCACCCCCATCCTTCGGAGCTTACATTGGCTACCTATTAAACACAGGATCCTCTTCAAAACCCTCACAATTATTCATAAAGCTAAAAACAACCTCACTTCACTCCACATATCCATTCAACTAAGACCCCATACCTCCTCTAGACCAATCAGGAGTGCCTACAAAGACACCTTATATGCCCCTCAAGAAAAAACATCCCTGAGAAAACGAGCCATATCGACTGCAGGACCACATCATTGGAATGCCTTACCTCCGGACCTCAGACAAGAACCTTGCCCTGCCACTTTAAAAAAAAAACCAAAACTTAAAACATGGCTATTTGGCCAAGCCTTCGCAGACACTTAATCTTGCCACACCTGTGATTTTTCCCTTGCTCATGGAATCCGCCTAATCGGTCACCACAGTCCTGCTCTTGACTCTAGTTATCTTCCTTCTGATTACTACTTAGCTGGTTCAGTGTCGATTTGCAATGACTTATGATCTCACATTGATTTTTGATATGCGTTGTGTTATGATGTTCTGAATTGCTATGTTTTTGACTTGTTTTACTGTTAATTGCCTCCTCTGTTCTTTGTACCGCTCTGAGCGATCGTTTTTGTTGCACTGTAAACCGATGTGATATGTATATTTTACAGGAATGTCGGCATATAAAAAAGTATAAATAAATAAGTTTACTTAGGGAATAGCCACTGCTATTAACTGCATCAGTAGCATGGGATCTTCTTAGTACTTGGGTAACTGCCAGGTTCTTGTGGCCTGATTTGGCCTCTGTTGGGAACAGGATGCTGGGCTTGATAGACCCTTGGTCTGACCCAGCATGGCAATTTCTTATGTTCTTAAAACTGGTGTTCCTCAAGGATCAACTCTATTTGGACCCTTCCTATAAACTTCTTTATGGGTTGGGACTCAATTTTCAAATTTATGCAGATGACATCCAATTTTCTTTTCCAGATTCTTCAGTTGAGACTGCTTTACAGGGATTAGAAATTTATGTGTCAGCCATTTTGTGATGGCTACATCAGAACTGGTTTGCCCTCAACATAAAAAAACTGAAATCATCTCTCTCTTGCTATCCTAAAATGGAAGTCTTCCCTACTTTCTATTTTGAAAATTAAAAAATTGTAGTTCAATCTGTTATATGTGATTTGGATGTTATGCTAGATACCAGGCTCTCAATGAAACCTCTTGTTAAAAATTGAATAAAGTCTGGATACTTCAAACAGAATGCAGAGACTTAAACCGTATTTAGAAGCAGATGATTTTTGAGGGCTACATTATTGCAACTCAGTTTTTCTTGGAGTTCCAGATAACACAATCAAGCCTCTTCAGCTCTTACAAAACTCTGCAGCTAGGATTCTTTCAGGCACATGTAAATACAATCATATAACTCCCGATTTGAGTAAATTGCACTGGTTACCAGTATACTACCGGATTCAGTATAAGGTACTTACTATTCTCTACTGTATAATTTACAATAATGATATGACCTGGCTTGGCATTAGTTTACACCTCTATACGCCCTTTAGGAATCTCTGCTCAGCACAAAGGATTATTAACTATCCCCACCATTAAGTAAACACTTTTGGGTGAAGTAAGGGAAAGAGCTATATCTGTTGCTGGACCTAGTTTTTGGAACAAAATGCTGGAAGCCCTGAGATTAACAGTGGATACAAAAATTTTAAAAAGGGTTTAAAACCTGATTGTTTCAGTGTTTAATGAATAAGAATTTATTTTAAGAGTCTGTCATCTTTTGTTCTTCTGTATTGATCTTTAATTGCAAGTAAGATTTTAAGGTAGTATTCATCTCATATTCCAATGAGATGTTTGATGTTATTTGATGTCATTTTATGAAGATGTATTTGTGCTGTCTTGTCAGTCTTACGCTTGAGTTTTCTACTGTAAACCCACTTTGGTCTAAAGAGGTATAGAAGAAATTCTAAGTAAATACTGTTTTAGCCACACATTTTAAAACCAATTCAATTAACATAAAGTAGTTTTCCTCATTCCCTTAATGCTTGCCTTTAAAATGAGATGTCAATACAATACCTATGTATGGAATGAGACCTAGCAAGAGTCTTCTACAAGATAGGGCAACTACATGACTGTAGTGACTGTATCAGAGCTGCGACATACGGAAATGTGAAAGTTTCCAGATGTGACTTTGGTGTACTTACTACTGACCCACTCCAGCCAGTCCATGTCACACAGACTAGAATGCTAGGCCTTTTTTTTTTAGGTCCTCTATCTGCAAAAATAGAAACACATGCTAAGAGAGTAGATACAGATCATAATACCCATTCAGCGTGCCCAATTTAGTTCCAGGGTCATAGTCCTAGATCCCAGTTGCTATTTGGCATTTCTTGACTTGTTTGGATTTAGGGATCTTCTTGCTTCTTCCATGCTTTCTTGAACTCACTCCCCATTTCTGTCTCAAGTACTTTTCCTGGGAGCTTATTTCATGCACCCATGACCCTTTCTGTGAATATAAGTTACACAGTAACATAGTAAATGTTGGCAGAAAAAGATCTTACCCCTCCAGTCTGACCAGTTATATTGATTCCACTGCTAAGGATACCTCCCCGTTCCTAGCCAGAGAGGGTGAGTACCTGCCAGATTTCCCTCTACCCAGTCTTTTTGTCTTACTCCTTTGACATCCACTCTTCTTGGGTAGAAGGGCATACATCCTCCCCTCAGGACCCACCCATGCCGACACTCAGCTGCTTCTGAGTCTCTCTCTTGGAAGTAGAAGACCCACTGGTTGTAGAAGTGGAGGAGAACCAGGTCTGAGCCATTCTCATATGCTGGCCTTCTGACCAGAGGCATAGGGAAAAGAAAGCCCTCCTCCTGCATCATGAACTGCACATCCTTGATGCGAGTGCATGGAGCCATTTTTATGATGTCCCTGCACATTCTTGGACATGGAACTTGTAGGTGTGGAAAATATACATATATTTGTGTGTGTATAAAAGCTATGTACATATTTGCACACATACATACACAGGATAAGGAATGAAGATATAAAATAAGTGTAACCCGTGTGATTCCCGTTGAAGTTTATAAAATATAAATGTAACTTTAAGCACACTAACTTATGCCTGTATGTCCACTTAGGCACAGTACTGAAAATTACCTTTCCTGTGTGTGGGAGGAGAAAAACTACAAGATGAGAAAAGGTGTACTTTGTTACTGCTTTACATGAAGTGTATAGTCGACGGGAGTTGTTAAGCAGGCATCATATAGTAACAGGCTGCAACATAATCGCTACTTAATTCAAAAGTACAGCAATGATTTCTCTGCCACCCTTATAACTGCAAAAATGTTCTCCCCTTCCCACCAAAATAAACGTGCATTCGACCAGATTTATTAAATGGTTACTCCAATGCAGCGTGTATTACTCAGAAAAATGTGACCCATAGGGCTACTTCAGTAAGCGGCAAACACACATTGCATTAATGACAAAATCTTGGTTAGCAGAAAATATTGTTATCTTAGATGGCTTCCTTAATTTCCTCAAAAGAATCAAATTACTGAGATAACAGGAACTGGTGGAAGGGAATACTGTGATATAGTTATAATGTAATGTTACTGTTTACAGATTTATAAAATAAAAATCACTAGGTAAACAAGTTTCCAATATTATAATACAGACAACACTAGCTTTCCAATAGAAAGGTCTCAAAATATTTTTTTCTTGAAGCATGAAAAGACTTCAGAGACTTTATGATGTAGGTGCAGGAATGCATTTTGACAAATGAGGAAAAATAAAGATTTCCAGATATTTATTTCTGGAACTGTACACCAGGTATTAAAGTACAACAAAATACAAAATAATGCTCAAAAAAATCAGTGTTTATGTACAAATATTAAAATCAATGCAGCAGCGACTTCCTCCTGAACATCTGATACTAAAAGTTATTCTGATTGTCACCAATTAGTCATATTATTCACAGGGAACTTGTTTTTGACTAGGTGTAAAGGAGAATCACTGGTGCTGTAAAAGAAGAATATTCGTACATATTTTAAACAGTATAATTGGTAAGAGTTTCCTTCTTTTAGTACAAAATGAATGTAATATATAGTAACTATCTGTAAATATCTGATAGTCCTTTGATTGTGGCGTGTTGACAGTGTGCTTATGACAGCCTGCAAGAATATTTTCTTAAACAGAAATTCCCTCTTGGTCAGTTCATCAATTAGTTTACATTCAAAGTTGAAATACCATATCCTAGTGACTTTGGTTAAATTAAACAGCAATACTCTATTGGGGACTGAGGCTTTCACATTTATGGTCCTCAGTTTAGGAAAGCAAAAAAAAAAAAAAAGAAGAAAAAATTGCACAATTCATTGACCTAATTGTACACTCTATAGCATTCTTTAGCAAACAGTATTGTACATCCTTCAAGTAAATTCAGCAGTTTGACCATGAAATGAGCAAACTATACATTTAAAAGCCAACATGAAAAAAGATAATGTGACTAACAAATAAAAAGTATTGCTATAATCACAGCACCAGTTACACTTTGAAATGAATCAGCGATACTCTTCACATTCCCTGTAAATAATCTGTAACTGACACACCCTAGCAAACTGCAATTGCTCATCATGGATTTTTGGTTTGTTCACATGGGTGGGGGAGGGGGAATGCTGTACAAAGGACAAAGAATTCATCACAGTTTGCAACAAGAATTGTGCTTTAAAATTAAGTAATTAAAGGCAATGGAGATTCTGCACATGTATGCAAGTTCTCTTCATTCTAACCCTAAAACGCAATTCTTTTCATGAACAGTAACAAATTCTCTACTGATAAGTAACTGAGAAGAAAAAGTAAAAAGTGAAGTCTAGCTTTTAGCGAAAAATCAATAAATAGCTATTTTACATGGGCAAAGTCATAGTGGTACATTTTGTGAAAGCACATCAAGCATGCACAAAAATGTTACTATACACTGCAGAAGTAGTCAGAAAACAATATTGAAATAGATATCTAAAAAGATATGCAGAATTTACAGATATTTACAATATCTTGCAAATTATTGCCTCATAATAAGGAATTAAAAGTAAACTACTAGCTAGCTAGCTCCCTCATTGTTGAGAGGTTACATTAGAACAGCACTTAATGAAACAAAAACAAAATCCCAACTTGCTAGCCAGAATTCATTCTCTTTCATATTTTCTGAATTTTGGTCATTTTCTTTTTATTAAAAAACTAAAGTGTCCGTACAACCTGCTGACAATCAAAACTTTAGACAAGAAACCGAACAGTCTCCCTCTATATTCGGATCCCAGCAATGCATAGATAGATAAACTGAACAGACTACTGCACTAGCTACAGAGAATGGGCATGTTCATTTAAGTGCAACTGGTATAAGCATTCAGTCATCCTAGTACAATAATTCTGTACAGACCGGCCACTGTAAACCCACAGTTAAACTGAAATGCGCAACAATGACACATTGTAACCAATATTATTGAAAATTACATAAAATGATTGAGTCTTAAACAACAAAATGAAAAACTTACAAAGTTCAGCACAAAAAAAAACAAAAACAAGAAGCTGAAACTTGGTGTTAAAGTCACAGATTAATATGCAGAGTCAAGGCTACCCGTTATCAAACTGTGTACTTACAGGAATTATGTACTTCAGATACAGTATATAAATTAAATGGATGTATAACGTTACCACTAATTGCTTTTTGTCCACTGTACCATTTCATTTAATGTAAATATGCTACTGTGTAAACACTTCACAAGCAGTCTTCATTCAACTTCTGAGCAGAAACCCCAGAAAAAAGCTGCATCTTAAACTGATGTCAACGCAGTTCACAGTACGTAAAATAAATACCCTCCCCTTTCTAATGGAACCCCAGATCACTAAATCCCAATTACTCAGCACAACCTTGAAGCGATAAATAAAACACGATTATTACCAAAGTCATCAAATACTGAGAGCAAACTTTTGGGCAACACAATTAGTGGCAATTATTTTGAATTAGTGCAATCAGTGAGAAGAAAACAGATTTTGTAGAAATTAAGTTGTACAGCAGAATGAGATGTATCAAAAACAGAGCAACGTAAATGGCGAGCACGCCTTGGAAGCACATTATGTTACATGCTGTTCTAGTTTATGTTTGCTGTGTATACAATACAACTTAAGTCCCACTTATCAAGTTTCTAAACATATTTATAAAGTTATGAAATTATGCTGACTACACAGAAAATATGTATGAGAAATCTTTTAATTTCTGCCGATCCTCCCTTGGTACTAGCAGCATTTGATAAAAATGGTAAAGATTTGACATTTCTCCTATCCATATGTTTTGGGGCAAACATTCAAGAATGTACTTCAAGGTTCTACTGTATTAAGTATAAAATCTAGATAGTCCCTCACAAATATATAACACTTTGAACTGCAGTGCTCCAAATAACCTAAGACATTCCCCATAATGTAAACCTTAGTGGTAATTCCTAGACAATGCTGACTGTGCTGTTGACAATGTCAGCTGCCTTAAAAAAAAAAAAAAAAAAGTTTAAACATACACAGGTCATTGTGTAATTTATATTACAACCTTCAAAGTGGTGGACAAAAAGCCCATCAAGATGCATTACAAGTTCACAAAATGCAAAAGATCAGTTAATCAGGTGAAGTACACAGAACTCTACTGGCAGTATAATAGTTACACTTTCGGTGTAAGGTAGCCATGCCCCATAATTCTGCAACTGCATCCAAGAATAAGTCTTCATACTTTACACGTTCTGTCCCTTGTGTGAGCTTCCATAAAGATGAACCTGCCGTCTTATACACCCAAGTGCTCTAGTTTAGTATCACATGAAGGGGTAGGGGAGGGGGAAATAATCTTTGCAAGATCGCGCAGTTATAAAATGAAAAATTAAAACCCTGTCTTTACAAGAAAAAAAAATGCTACATTAAGCAGAGATCAGGACTGGTACCTGTAAACATGTTTTCCCACTGCACTCATTACAGGAAAGGTAGCTTCAACTCAAAGAAGTGGATACGTTCAGTTCAGAACCTCTGTGCTGGTTTTGAGATGGCGACCCACTGTCTACAGGCTTTAGAAAAAGAAGCAGAGCTTAAAGCTACACCACATAGTTCAATCTTGAGTCTCCAACTCCGCCGAACATTATATAACATTTCCACATTGATGGACTGAAATGAAGTAATTCTTGATAAAATCAAGATAATAGTTTTATACATACAAAGACATCACTGATGTCATAGTGAAAAAAAGTTCATACTTCCAGTGAAAGACTAAGCAAACCTGATGTCCTGATCAGATTTGCCTTAACTGCATACTCACTGTTTTGTATTTGGGAAGAGGGGAAGGAGTTGCAATCATTCTGATTGAAGGGCTGTATGATGTAGTGTATGGGAATTGATAAAACTAGTTTCATTTGCAGACAAGCTGCTGAAGTCTGCACTGAGACAGCCATTTTGGCACCAGTAATATGATGTGTGTGATTCTCAAATCCACACCCAGGTTATTTACAGATACATCATTCATGAAGGAGTCCGGCACTGCAATTCCCATTTTTAATCTCTTTGTAGGTCTCTCAGTCTCCTCATTGCATATGCTGATAGGATTGAGTTCCGAGTGATAAAATCCAGGCTCAAATAAGTTAAAACAATCACTTTCACCATTGGTAGGTAAGTTAAGAAAGTCTTCTGTTGCAACAGGCACGTGATTAACTGGTCCTCGAGGTAAAGAGTCCAAAGGAGGAAAGCTATCCAAGCAGTTCACGTCTGTGGAGTTGCACACTGTGTCTACGCTGTTGGTCAATGCTAAAAAGAAAAATAAAGAAAAAAAACATTTTAACCTTTTCATTTCATCAACTGCTTAGCAACTACTATTAATAACCCCTGTATGTCACACAGGAGTTATGAATAGCTACTAATTAATATATGTACAAGAAGTTGGGAATTCAAAAGAAAGGTAAGGCCAGATGCAAGCAATATTGATAAACTGGGACTTATCAGAGTGAAGAGCAGCAGCGAAGTGTGGACAAAATAATAGGGTTGGATAAAAAGTGACGTAACCTGCTGGAGAACAGCAGATGGGGCTTGGAGAAGCAACACAAAATAACTAGATGGCGCAGTTTCATTTTTCATTCATGTTTGGTTATGGTCTTTGCAGCTGGATACAGAAGACAGATTTGAAGATCAACACAGAAGATGCATATAAAAGATGGGAAACAAACATTTCTGGGGTACTCAACAGACTGGCAAATGGATGGAGCAGCTTATCACTCAAGGAAACATGGAATGTTCAATTAGAAAGGTAGGAGAAAAATCAATTAATGTGCTGTCCTAAGTACAATGAGGGAAGAAAACGAAGAACTATGAAGTGCACAGAACTGCAAAAATTCTTACAGAATCAGTGAAGGGGAAATGAATGTCAAAACCGTACTGCTGTTTGCCTAAGGGGGCCAGAGTATGCAGATGTTTTTACCACATGCATCTTGTACTAGCTAATTTCCAAAGAGAAGGTACATGTGGTAAAATTTTATTTATAAAACGTATATACCACATAACCTGAAAAACAAAAGCGTTTTACAATAGTTCGCATACGTAATAAAAACAAATACAATAAATACAATACATAACAAAAGAAAACACACAACCACTAGCCTGCTATAGACAGCTTCATACCCCCCCATCCACCCCACAATCCCTGACTTATCAGACCTTATTGATATTACTGCACAATTTTAGGAAAAAGATACAACTTAACCAATTTTCAGAACCGTAATTAATTACATTCATTCCTAATTATCACAGGTAAATCATTCCCAAATCCAGGAACAATAGCAGTAAAAGCCCGTTTTGAACACCTACTAGGTTCTAAACTTACATCCATGTGACAGCTCTAACTGCACAGACTGTGCTGACTGAATAGGCCACTTAGAATTATGCCAAACCAATTTGGAAGATAAATAAAGTGGACCCTTCAATTGTAAGCTACAAGTAACCAGTGCAATAATTGCCAATATTGGGGAAATTGTATCCCTTCTAGATTTTCCCACATACCAGCCTCGACGCACAATTCTGAATCAGTTGTAACTATTGTGACAGACACCCTGGTAAACCTACTAACAAGCCATTAGAGTAATACAGAATACCCATCACCAATGACTGCACTAACAGCTTCACTGATCCCTCATCCAGAAACATCTTTAATTGAATTCTCTTCAAATGCAGACATGCTTTTCTACATGTTTGATTTACAAATATCTCCAAAGAGAAAGCAGAGTCCAAGACTACACCAAGACTTCTAGCTTGATCTACCTACATACTTTGCCTCCCTTTGTCAAAACTGTGATGCTGTTTGCCCTTCATTCCTCATGCAGTTCTCGAATTTTTGTAGTTCTGCAGTACTTCTCACTTTATCTTCATTTTCTTCCTCGGATGTTTTTAGGACAGCACATTAGATGAGTTTTCTCCAAATCTCTCTGATTATACGTAGCTAGACTAATTTAAATTACACAGCAAGTGCAAAGGATGCAGGCACTTTTAGCCTATTTGTGCAGGCAGTAAAAGGCAGGTAAAACAGTGCAAAATACTTTGGTAAATACTATGTACATGTGCTATTTCATACTCTCAACCTAAATGCACCCCTGAAAATCCCTCTTTTTAACCCTGATAACAGTAATGTGCTGTGGAAGTCTACAAATACTTTTAACTAGGCAGAGGGTAATTTTTAGACAGGTCAGTTTATTAGAGCAACAACTGCCCTCAAAATTATTGGCATGAAAGTCCATCTGAAAAGCCACCCGAAAATGCCAATACAATAAGGCAGAATCTGTAAAGGTAAGATGCCAAAACATAAAAGAGTTTTATGACATAGGAATGGAAGAGATGAGAAAGGATGGAGGGTGAAGAACAAGTAGCTGGTCATGTAGAACAAATTAATTTTGGCAAAGTTTGAAAATGCAGAGCACCAAGAAAGATGCATGCAGGTGAATAAATAAAAGGAAATGGAGCAGAGATAAAAAAAAAAAAATTTGTATTTGATAAAAATGAGATGCTATGCTGAGTCAGACCACGTTCTTTGAGCACAGCATCTTGGCTGTCAGAGGCTAATCTGGGTCCCAAGAACCCGGCAGATCCCAAAGAATAGATCCATACTTTGTTACTCCCAGGGATAAATGATGGTTTTCTGTAGTCTACCTGGCTAATGATTATTTATGGACTTTTCTTTCAGGAACCTGTCCAAATCCCTTTTAATCCCCACTAGGCTACATGTGTTGATGACATCGTCCAACAACAAATTCCACAGCTTGATTGTGTGTTGAGTGACAAAAAAAAAAAAAACCACTACTCTCTCTAATTTATTTCAAATTTGCTGCCTGTTCAGTTTCATGGAAAGTCTCCTAGCATTAGTACTATTTGAAAAGGTAAATAGTGATCCCCTATTTACCTATTCCAACCCACTCATGATTTTATAAACCTCTATTATATTCTGTCTCAGTTGCTTTTCTCCAGGCTGAAGAGCCCTAACCTGTTTAACCTTTCCTTTCGAGGAAAACCAGTCCACCCCCCTTTATAATTTTTGTTGCTCTTCTCTACACGATGGGGTTATGAAACACTCCAATTGCAGTCACACCATGGTGGCTTCTGAGAGTTCCTTATATCCTCGCCTCAATGTAGGGCACATCCAATGCTGGTCCAATGAACAGCCTTTGGAGGCATGTCCAACTCTCTTGGCTAAGGAAATGAACTATCCTCAGGCTCTCTCATGAGTCAGCAGCCTCTGTGGCTCTGTTGCAGGTTCCCAGTTTGCAACTCCCAGGGCCCTGTGTTCAAACCCCATTACTACATGCTTGAAACTTCTAGTAGCTTTGACGTCTATCGGATGATGGTCACCCATGTATGAGCGAACACTTTATTTGGGCAATATGGTATTTCAGCAAGGAAGAATCATGTAAAAACATCTTCACATTGTCCCTATGCCTCTTTTCCTCTCCATTTTTCCCCTTTCCCCAGGAACTGTCCCCTGCCTCTTCCCACTGCACATTCCCCCCTTTTCTCTTAGCACATAGGTCACCACAGTTCTCTCCCTCTTGTCCCCCCATACCTCCGAGCAAAAGACACAGATCACATTCTAGCAACAAGCTCTGCTCTCCATCCTCACATGAGTGAGCATTCAACTGACTGGCTGCAGACAGGAGCAATAAATAGAGAGAGAGCGAGAAAGAGAAGCTCTGACCCTGCTCTACCCTCCCCTTCCTCATAGCAAGAGGTAGGTCAGAGGACTCACTCAGGTTAGACAGGTGGGTGGGGAGGCCTTGCACAGGCTCAGACAGGCCACAGGCAATCAGGAAGTGGAACTGGAAGGCAGCCAAGACCCGACCTGCGCAGAGATACAGAAGCTATGCATGGGAGGGACTGACGTTGTGTGTGGGTATGTAGCCACACAGCTTAGAGAGCTCTGTAGGGGGAAAAGAACAGGTTTGGGTAAAAATACACTTGTGGTGGGGGATGCCTGGATGTTGGTTTATATATGGGAACTTGTATGCTTTTCTACCCAGAATGGTAGAGGAGTGAGGGAAGAAAACAAAACCAACTTGGAGAAGGTGTACTGCCTCTTCTTGCTTCTGCCTCTTTCTTTTTATCATTTCACTTTTCAGTTCTCCAGTCTTAGCTTCTTTAGCTAGTGTCTTACCATTGTGGGGGTGGGATATAATTGATTTGTGGTTGTTATATTGTGCTTTGTTGTATTTAAATTGTTCTATAAAAACTTTCTCTCACCTAAAGTGCTTTTAGTAAATAGGAGTAATAAGTTAGAATAAATAAATAAATATTCTGAATGTGGTCACGTTTTTACAGCTGTCAGCTGGGACTATAAGTATCGTTCTTAAGTTTGTAACTTGTACTCTACGGTAAAATTACTTTACTGGCCTTTTCTTCTTTCCAGCTTGTTGCAAGCTTCCAAGTTCCCGCCCCCTGTTGATTGTAACTTTGACTTATTCCTGCTTTGGTTATCTTTCGTTTACGTGAATTTGTTACTCTAGTTTTTTCCCTCTGTTAAACTGTAAACCGATCCGATATGGTAATCTACTATGAAGGTCGGTATATAAAATTGTTAAATAAATAAAAATAAATAAGTAACTTTCTAGTCTGGACGTGCCAACTGGTCCTTATCTGCCATCTACTGTATAATGTTAATTAAATAGGACAAGAAAACAGGAATAATACGCTCTGCAATATCAGTTAATTAAAAAATGAAAACATCAAATGCTAAGGCTTGGCCCACTTGAACATCTACACTGATACCCTTTTTAGGGCGAAAACATTTTGACGCAGAAGAAGTTTATGCTCACAAAATTCATGCATTCAGCAGCGGAGGGGTGGGGGGTGAATGTAACTTGAAACATTACACACACACACACACACACACACATAAAGGCCTTCAATATCAATCTCTCATCCACACAAAAATCTTTTAACTATTTTTCTGAAAAACACATTTCTGTTTGAAATCATTGAGAACACTGGTAAACAAATTTCTGGGAACATTTTGTTTCCTCCACAACCTTCGGTGAAACAAGTAAATTTTAACAAGCTGAACACAAATATGCATTTATTATGTCTGTATCACGTACCGTTTGCCAGAAAAGTGCAATATATATTAAGCATTGTTACGTGTCTGTAGCAACATAAGCTATAATGGCAATGTTGGCACCAGAAAACAAAACTAAAAATGTTTTGCCGCAGGTTTTCATTTGTAATCACTGTCTGACGCTTCGCGGATGAGAGTCCAACAATAGTAACCCAGCATGGAGGGGTTCCACTTGCCTTGATACCGTTTCTCCATTTTGACAACGCCTTGATGAAACTTTTCACCATGTTCGTCGCTCACAGTGCCCAAGGTTGTCTGGGAAGAAGTCCAAATGGGAATGAAAAAAATGTATCTTCAATGACATGTTGCACTTCATCAATTTGTATGCCTGAAGCAGATTTTCAACCTGTTCGACATAGTCTGCTGCCTTATAGTTGCCTAGAAAGTTACAAACAACATTCTTGAAGGCAGTCCACGCAACACTTTCTGTATCTTGCAGAAGACCATCAAAGTGGCTGTCCTTCATCACAGCTCGGATTTGTGGGCCAACAAAAACACCTTCTTTTATCTTGGCGTCACTTATGCGTGGAAACATTTGCCGCAAATAATCAAAGGCTTTACTTTACTTGTTCATTGCCTTAAAGTTTTTCATCAGCCCAAGTTTGATGTGCAAAGGTGGAAGAAATATCTTACTTGGATCCACCAATGGGTCGTGCGAAACATTCTTCTGCCCTGGAACCAACTTCTTGCGGAGAGGGCAGACTTTTCTGACGTAATGCGAATCTCTTGCTCGACTGTCCCACTGACAAAGGAAGCAATACTTGGTGCAACTAAGTTGCAGACCAGTAGAATTGCAACTACCTTGAGATCATCACACAAATTTCCCGTTGTACGCGAGTATTCAATGTGGTTCAGCAGTAGCTGCATGTCTCACATGTTTCTTTCATATGAACGGCATGTCCAACAGGTATTGATGGGTAGATATTGCCGTTGTGCAGCAAAATAGCCTTCAAACTTAAGATTGATGAATCAATAAACAGTCGCCATTCTGTTGGGTCGTGGTCACATCTGAGAGCACAAAACAATCCATTGATGTTACAGCAAAAAGTCACTGTCTACTTGGTTGAAATATTTTGTCAAATCTTCATGATGGCTGCGAAATACTGAAATTTTCATATCAGATGACAAAAGATTCCATCCTTGCAGCCTTGACCTAAGCAGCTCCGCCTGACTCTTCGATAAAGCCAAATCTCTGACCAGATTGTTCCCCTCTGACTGAGATATTAAATGAGGATTGCTGGATGTTGATGGCACAAAGTCAGGATCAGCCGCAGCTTCCATCTGCGACGGCTCACCATCACCGCCTACCTCCTCATCAAGTGTCCACACCTCTGGCCATTTTGGAACAGGAAGACTGTCATCATTCGGCACTGGTCTCATTGCCGATGCAAGGTTAAGGTACTCAAACTTCCTGTTCTTTGATGAGTATCCTGACACATTCGTCATGCAGAAGTAACAGTCAGTTATATGATCTTTCTGTTCCCTCCATATCACTGGGATGGCAAATGACATGGATGGTCGCACACCTTTCAGCCAAGCTCGCAGATTACTGGCGCAAGATGCGCAACATATATGAGGAGCCCATGCTCTGTCCTGGTTACCAATTTTGCACCCGAAGTAGAACTCATATGCCTTCTTAATGAGTACAGTCATACTCCTTTTCTGTGCTTTCAGAGTAAACTCTCCACAGATGTAACAAAACATGTCACAGCTATTACGACACTGGCACATTTCATAAAGTATATGAAATTAAATCCACAAGCTTTAAACTCAGTTTTAGCAATATAATTCGCTCATTCACACAGACGTTGCAAAGGAGACTACTCATTGGTGCTGCTTATATATGGCTGCGTCATCATGGAAACAAGTTGGAATCTTGCAGCCGAGCTGGGGCTTGCCTGAGCAAATTCTGGCATGATCAGGCAGAGTTTCTTGGTGTATTTTAAAAAAAGGTTAGTCTCTGTTACATGTTATGTTGCTTATGGCCATCAAAAATAGGACATGAATTTTAAAAATCATAAAAACTACTGTCCAGCAAGCAAATATATGTACGTGAGATTATGTTTTAAAATTTCACAATTATTGTAACAAACTTGGCCATTTCTCAAAAACCTTATGTGGTGTACAAATTTCAAAGTAATATCTATGATCAGCATCAAAACGTCTATTTGGAACACCAAAAAGCCTGAAGAAAACAAAAACTTTGTTTACCAGTGGAAGCTAAGATTGAAAAGCTTTTTGCTATTCACAAGATAGCCATGTACCTGAGGTGCTAACATAGAACTTGGATTACAGCAGCTGACATTTTAGTCTCAATTCTGTAACTTCCTCAACACTAGGAATTCTGCCAGTTTCCTGGAAGAGACATTAGCTGCCTCTAGGAAAGACAAAGATAAATTTCCTGGACTGGTACTAACTCTAGCATACTGTGAAACTGACCTCTCTCTACTGTGCCAAATGTCCCAGACTTAAATGCCTCAAGTTAACATCTGAAAATATGACTACCACAGCAGTTGAGAATTTACCTGTTAAATCATTTGCTGCGATAGCATTCAAAATGCTGAGCTGTTGATCAGGAATGCTTTCTGTTGTTCTGCTGTTAGACGTTAAGGCTGAAGAACTGTCTGCTCCACCAAGAACTTGTGCTTCATCCATCAGTCGATCCATATAGTCCCTGAAAAGATCACCTTGTGTGGTTACATACACATGGAACATATGACTGATTTCTCTTGGCAAAAAGTGATTAAAATCAAAAGTCACCACCATGATGTGGTGTAGAGAACTATGCCACATCAAAAGTTTAGATCCATCTAGATGTGGATAGTTTCTAGTCTTCTGTACTCATCCAAATCCCTGATGGTTGGGAGATGGTTGCAGTAACTGAGATGCCTCAAAAAGCAGAAACAAAGTATTCTAAAGTATTGTGTACTTACGTGACACCCGGATGATGGTTGTATCTCTTCTTTCCAAATTTTGTTTGTTGGGCAAAGTAATCATACCGTTCCGATTTCTTCCATATATAATAGAAGGCTACACATTCAGAAACTGTCCTAGTTCTTACCTATTAAAATTCAAAAATATTGCAATCACTTTTTAAAAAAATAACTGAAATTTTAAGTGGTAGAAAGAGGTCAGCAGAGATAGTTAAAAATGATATATGAAAAAGAACTTAAAAGTCCTTAAATCAACAAGAGCAGAAGTTGTAAGGATATATGATTGTCTATTATACATTTCATTTATTGTCTTTAGATCAGTATCTTAGATTAAGTTCACTATTCAAAAGGACACATATTAGAAGCCATGACCATCCCAAAAATACTAATTTATATCCTACATACAGGAAATACTCAAAGGCTGCAGTAGTATAGCAGAGGTGCTTATCTGTAACAGGTGTTCTTGGACAGCAGGATGTTAGTCCTCACACATGGGTGACATCATCTGATGGAGCCCGGCACACTGAGCATGTCCAGCATACCACTATCCACGCGGGGTTCCTCTTCAGTCTCATAACATAGAATTACGAAAAAAATAAAACCAAACATAGGAGAAACCCAACTCCGCAGGGTGGCGGGCGGGTTTCCTGAGGACTAACATTCTGCTGACCTAGGAGAACACCTGTTACAGGTAAGCAACTTTGCTTTCTTCTAGGACAAGCAGGATGGTAGTCCTCACACACATGGGTGAATCCCTAGTTACAGTTATGTTCTCTTTTACTTTTTCCAGTTAAAATTCTTGCAGCTGTGTTTTATAGTATCTGTAGAGGTCTTAGTGTGGTGTATGGTAGGCCCAGTAGGAGGGCATTACAGTAGTCGGTACTGGCAGATCAGCGAGCTTGTCTTGGACTTCAGTTCGCAAGTCCTATGCCTTAAGCCAGGCCCACCATCTGGCGCTGATTCCCGTTGCTATAAGCGAGAACCAGTCTCAAAGGAATCATAAGCAGTCCTTTCCTTCATGCTTTCCAGCCTCAAGGCCTTTGTGTAGTATGGCGCTGATGTTATCTTGTTGTTGTTGGGGAAGAGAGTCAGCTATTCCCTGAACTTGCTTCCAGAGATTTCTCTGATATTGTGTCATGTATAGTTGATATGCAGCTATGCGTGACACTAGCATAGAGCCCTGAAAGGTTTTTCGACCCAAAATATCCAGGAATGTTTGGTCTTTTCCAGGGGCAGCTGAAGAGTGAGGGCGCAGTCTTCTGGCCTTTTTCTGTGGATTCAACTACCACTGATTAGTGGGGTAGTTGTGGCTTTTGGAATCCTGGAGCATGCTGGACCAGATATGTTGCATCTGTCTTCCTATTTACTGGTGGGACAGTGCAAGGGTGCTCCCATAGACGATGTTGGAGATCCAAGAGAACCTCGTGGACGGGAATAGCCATAATTTCTTTAGGAGCATCAACAAATTGGAGGACTTCCAATGTTTTATGACATGTGTCTTCCTCTGTGATCAGGTCAAAAGGGATTGTCTCTGACATTTCCTTTACAAAATTAGCAAAGGAGAGGTTTTCTGGGGGAGACAGTCTCCTTTCTTCCGGAGGAGATGGTTTTGATAGGATGTCCTCCGTAGAAGTGTCGATGTCAACATCCTCCCATGGGTCATACGGGGCTCTCTGGCTGAGATCCCGAGGGAGGGAAAAAAGCTGGTACTGCAGGATGTGTTGGTATCGACGGATCCCTCGATGGCCTCAATGGAGGATGCGGTAGCACCGATGAAGATTTCGGTGGCATTGATAGCATCGAGGGAAATCGTGGGCATCTTGGTCCCAAAAGCCCCAACAGACAAGGAACAAGTTCCGGCATCGGTGGAAGCGGTGCTGGAAGAAGACTGGAGTCCGTGCCTTCATCTTCAGAGGACCCCGAAATGGGTATCGGAGTTTTCAGAGACTCAATAGGTTGTTTTGTCATCGGTGGCCCAGGCTGGGTCGGAAGGGCACCGATGAGTGTGTCCAGGTGGTCGAGCAGCAGTGTAAATATCGATGGCTTCGGTGTCAGTGCCGTTATGGGGGCCAGCATCAATGGTGGCTGTAGGTTCTGGAGGGCATCGAGGACCGCTTGTTGGACAAGTATGTCCAGCTCCTCCCTGGAAGCTGGTATCGGTAACACAGCTACAGAGGGAGGCAAGCTAGGTGCTACTGGCACCTCCACAGGAGTTTGTGGGGGCTCAGTACCCAGCACCGATAATGGTGGGGATCGCCTTGGTATCTCGGGTGAAGAGGAGGTTGGAAGCTCCTCTACCGTGTCCTCTTTGCAGTCGGCTCAATAGCCTTCAAGGCCGATGTGGTACTGGTGCCGGCACCGGGAGTGGAATTGCATCAGTGCCAGTGACGATGTTTCCCTTGGTGCTCAGTCCGGTCTTTCTCTGGCCCAGAGGAAGACGATGCTGATGCCTTCGATGTTGTCTGTGTCAGATGGTCACCGCTGCCTTGGCGCTCCCGGCGAGATTTGTTGATGGATTTTTTCGATGTTCCTGCCGGTGACGACTGGGTGGGTGTTGATGGAGTTATCTTGATTTTGAAAAGGGACTCCATCTTGTCTAGATGGGCCCGCCTGCCCTTTGGGAGTCATTTCAGCACAGCTTGGGCATCCACGAACATCATGTGATGAGCCGAGGCACAGCACACAGACATCATGCAGGTCGGTAATTGACATGGTACGGGGACACTCCGGGCATTTTCTAAAACCCGTTGCTATGATGGTAAAAAGGGGTCGCAAAAACGGTAATGGCCTGCGAATACAGAAGGGGAGCAGGAACTGATCAAAGACGGTGGAATTTACTCACCGAGCGATGAAAAACAATGTTGCGATGGGAGACCCCTATGAGGGAACTTTTTTGTGTAGTAAACAAGTTTTCCATGAGAAAATATAGTGAGAGAATTCTCACGGAGCTCCTAACCGCGAGGCAAACTGCAGCACGGAAAAAAAAGAGACTGAAGGGAGACCCCTGTGGCTACAGGGATTATGGCATGCTGGGCATGCTCAGTGTGCCAGTCAAAAGTTCTAGAAACTGACAGAAAAGTTTTCCATGATAGGGCACAGTCTGCTGAGGGCACAGTCTGCTGACGTCACCCACATGTGAGGACTACCATCCTGCTTGTCCTGGGAGAATTCCTCGTCGCAACCTTGCAGGTCTCCTCCACAGCAACCGCTCTCAAGTGGGTCACTAAAGTTGCCATAGCTCGAATCGAATTAGCCTTGACTTGATAACCGTGGACACCGCCGAATCCACCTTAGGAATCTTCCATGACTCCAATATCTGTTCGGGCAAGGGATATAACTTAGCCATAGCCCTGCTACCTTCAAGCCCGCTTCAGGAGATTCCCACTCCTGATCCAACAGCTTCTCCACCTTCTTTGGCAACGGAAAAGCCATAGGGGGTCCCCGTAACCCCTCTAGGACAGAGTGTACCCCTTCATTATCCAAATCCTCCTGAGTGACTTTAATCCCCAGGTCCTCAGCACCTGGGGAATTAGCAGGCCCAGCTCATCCCTATGGAACAGCCAAACTACCCAAGCATCATCACCATCTGCAATCTGAACCTTGTCCTGATCCTGCATTGGATCACCCAATGCATTAACAGGAACCTGATCCAGATCCCGCATTGGATCCACTAAGGTAGAAACAGGGTCCACGTCCGGATCCACTGGCTCTCCCTGCATCTAATCCTGATCTGGAATTTGTTGCCAGAGGATGTGGTTAGTGCAGTTAGTATAGCTGTGTTTAAAAAAGGATTGGATAAGTTCTTGGAGGAGAAGTCCATTACCTGCTATTAAGTTCACTTAGAGGCGGATTTTCAGACTCCGCGAATAGGCCTACTTTTGTTTGCGCTCCAGGCGCAAACAAAAGTACGCTGGATTTTAGTAGATACGCGCGGAGCCGCGCGTATCTGCTAAAAACCTGGATCGGCGCGCGCAAGGCTATCGATTTTGTATAGCCGGCGCGCGCCAAGCCGCGCAGCCTACCCCCGTTCCCTCCAAGGCCGCTCCGAAATCGGAGCGGCCTCGGAGGGAACTTCCTTTTGCCCTCCCCTCACCTTCCCCTCCCTTCCCCTACCTAACCCACCCACCCGGCCCTGTCTAAGCCCCCCCCTTACCTTTGTCGGGGGATTTACGCCTCCCAGAGGGAGGCGTAAATCCCCGCACGTCAGCGGGCCTCCTGCGCGCCAGGACACGTCCTGGGGGTGGGTCCGGAGGGCGCGGCCACGCCCCCGGGCCGCCCCGGGCCGTAACCACGCCTCCGGGTTCGCCCCCGAAACGCTCCCGGCACGCCCCTAAACGCCGCGCGGTTCGGGCCCGCCCCCCGACACACCCCCGACACGCCCCCCTCGGAGAACCCCGGGACTTACGCGAGTCCTGGGGCTCTGCGCGCACCGGTGAGCCTATGTAAAATAGGCTCACCGGCGCGCAGGGCCCTGCTCGCCTAAATCCGCCCGGTTTTGGGCGGATATAGGCGAGCAGGGCTCTGAAAATCCGCCCCTTAGAGAATAGCCACTGCCATTAGCAATGGTAACATGGAATAGACTTTAGTTTTTGGGTACTTGCCAGGTTCTTATGGCCTGGATTGGCCACTGTTGGAAACAGGATGCTGGGCTTGATGGACCCTTGGTCTGACCCAGTATGGCATTTTCTTATCTTCTTATGATCATCCATCTCCTCTGAACATAAGAACATAAGAACATAAGAAATTGCCATGCTGGGTCAGACCAAGGGTCCATCAAGACCAGCATCCTGTTTCCAACAGAGGCCAAACCAGGCCACAAGAACCTGGCAATTACCCAAACACCTAGAAGATCCCATGCTACTGATGCAATTAATAACAGTGACTATTCCCTAAGTAAACTTGATTAATAGCAGTTAATGGACTTCTCTTCCAAGAACTTATCCAAACCTTTTTTGAACCCAGCTACACTAACTGCACTAACCACATCCTCTGGCAACAAATTCCAGAGATTTATTGTGCGTTGAGTGAAAAAGAATTTTCTCCGATTAGTCTTAAATGTGCTACTTGCTAACTTCATGGAATGCCCCCTAGTCCTTCTATTATTCGAAAGTGTAAATAACCGAGTCACATCTACTCGTTCAAGACCTCTCATGATCTTAAAGACCTCTATGATATCCCCCCTCAGCCGTCTCTTCTCCAAGCTGAACAGCCCTAACCTCTTCAGCCTTTCCTCATAGGGGAGCTGTTCCATCCCCTTTATCATTTTGGTTGCCCTTCTCTGTACCTTCTCCATTGCAACTATATCTTTTTTGAGATACGGCGACCAGAATTGTACACAGTATTCAAGGTGTGGTCTCACCATGGAGCGATATAGAGGCATTATGACATTTTCCGTTTTATTAACCATTCCCTTCCTAATAATTCCTAACATTTTATTTGCTTTTTTGACTGCTGCAGCACACTGAGCTGACGATTTCAATGTATTATCTACTATGACGCCTAGATCTCTTTCTTGGGTGGTAGCTCCTAATATGGAACCTAACATCGTGTAACTACAGCTAGGGTTATTTTTCCCTATATGCAACACCTTGCACTTGTCCACATTAAATTTCATCTGCCATTTGGATGCCCAATCTTCCAGTCTTGCAAGGTCCTCCTGTAATGTATCACAGTCTGCTTGTGATTTAACTACTCTGAATAATTTTGTATCATCTGCAAATTTGATAACGTCACTCATCGTATTCCTTTCCAGATCATTGATATATATATTGAAAAGCACCGGTCCAAGTACAGATCCCTGAGGCACTCCACTGTTTACCCTTTTCCACTGAGAAAATTGACCATTTAGTCCTACTCTCTGTTTCCTGTCTTTTAACCAGTTTGTAATCCACGAAAGGACATCGCCTCCTATCCCATGACTTTTTAGTTTTCGTAGAAGCCTCTCATGAGGGACTTTGTCAAACGCCTTCTGAAAATCCAAATACACTACATCTACCGGTTCACCTTTATCCACATGTTTATTAACCCCTTCAAAAAAATGAAGCAGGTTTGTTAGGCAAGACTTCCCTTGGGTAAATCCATGTTGACTGTGTCCCATTAAATCATGTCTTTCTATATGCTCTACAATTTTGATCTTGAGGATAGTTTCCACTATTTTTCCCGGCACTGAAGTTAGGCTCACTGGTCTATAGTTACCCGGATCACCCCTGGAGCCTTTTTTAAATATTGGGGTTACATTGGCCACCCTCCAGTCTTCAGGTACAATGGATGATTTTAATGATAGGTTACAAATTTTAACTAATAGGTCAGAAATTTCATTTTTGAGTTGTCTCCTAAAGCGGCCCGACTGAGACCCAAGGCTCACAGGATCCCTCTTGGACTCTACATGCCCCAATCCCTAGGCTTCCTAGACAAATTCCTGGTCAAAAGCCTCTTCGTCCCTGTTCCCTTTCTGGCCAAATAAGCCTTATGGAGCAGAAGGACAAAATCCACGGAAAAAGCTTCTGGATCCAAAGAAGGGTCCGCGTCCCCCTGCGCTTCTTCTCTTCCCCTGCTACCAGTAGGGTACTCGGAACTCCCCTCCCATACGGGAAACAGCGTAGGAGGGGAATCCTGAGGCTCTGCCAAAGGAGCCTGACTCCCAGCATGTGCTGACAAAATGGCTGCTGGCGCCTCTGACCCTCTCCCGGAGCCTTCAGAACTGGCCCAGCCAACCTTGTGCTCCTGCCGCCCTCTGGAGGTCCCAGGCTCCCCGGAAACACATACCCTGCAAAATGCGGCCGAATCTAGCAGAGCCTGTTTTGATTGCAGCGTGGGAGGCAGCATGCCAGCATGATCGGGCCTAAAAATAGCCCCTGCCAACGCGAGGAGAAGACGGCGCTGTCTGATGCCTACCCGGGCCCAACTGAGGAACCAATTCAGCCCAATCCTCTTACCTGCCTCCTGGCAGAGAAATCCAGCCACCCAATTGCCTCAGCCCTACTCCTCTTCTGCCTGGAACAGCTTGTTTTTTTGTTTTTTTTTTCAAACAACTTAAAACATACAGCCGCTTACATACAGGGCCAAAGAAGGGAAGAAAATTCAAATACTTCCCTGCTTCGGAAGGAGGCCAAGAGTGCCAAGGACCTAGAGGGGGCGAGGAAACCAGGACCCCTGGCTTCCCTCCCCCCACCCCCCACCGACAAGGGCAGAGTCGGAACAGGGATCTCCAACCCCCTACTCGCCCTGCTCAACCAGAGGGATGGCCCACAAAGAAACCTAGCACCTCAGGGAACTGAAATCTCCTAAAAAATTTTTTTTTTTTTTTTTAATGCCAGATTGCAGGTTTGCACCTCTCCCATCTAATCTTGCTGGAGACAGAGAAATACTGAGGGACTGCAGGTGGCACACTCTGTTATGTAGCAGTGCCTCAAAGGTTTGCTCTCAGCCTCCATCTGCTGGTAGGGATAAATAAACCCACTTGTCCGGACTGAACCGGGATACAAACAAGAATTAGTATTTTGGTGAAGTATATTTTGCACTTTCCCTTTTCTTAACCCACTATTCTAACTACTAGGCCATTCTTCCACAATCCTTGTTCCAACTATTTGTGTCATCTGTAAGCCACGAGAAAGTGTCTTTTTTGCTCCCTGGATATGCTCATCCACTACATCCAGCAGCAGCTCCCTGAAGCCAGAAGGCAGAAGCCACAACCCCTTCACTCCTCTTCCATCTCTTGCAGGTAGGTGGGGAGATGTTTATTTTATTTTTTTGATGAATACTTTTCTTTTATAGCATAACTTGTATGTCCCGTGTTTGTTATTTAAATAGTCTGCTGATGTCTGTGAATGATGGGTCTGAGTGCTGGAGCAAGAGTGCATGAATACAGGATAGGTCCAGTTACAGTGTATAATATTTGCGAGAGTGAATGTGAAGATGCTGTGTGAATGCTAGGGTGAACAGGGAGAGCACAGGCAGGAAATATTAACGCTACTTTTCAACAGACAAGTGCTATGATGTGCCACAGAGACTGATATTTCTTCTTTAAAAACAATGAAAAAGAGCTTGGAAATGGGGATTTTTTCCCCCAACTACTTCCTGAAGTTTTCTTCTAATTCCATACAGAGTAAAAAAGAAAAACAGTGGCAGGGTCCATGATTTTTCATGCAAGTAAAAGAAAAGAGGAAATGGGAGGTAGGAGGACAAAAATAAGACTGCCTGGACTCATTCCTACTCTGAGCAGGAGTAAATTTATTCAGGGTTGAGGCTTTAGGGATGTAAATAAATGTTGCATTTGCAGATGCAGATGGTAGCATTATTCTTTGGGGTTGGGACTGGAGCTCAGGAAAGCTCCTTTTTCACACTCCTATCTTTTTTCAAGCCTTTCTAAACACACTTTTTGAATGTTTCAAAACTGTACAAACAACACCCGAATATCCCCTTTTATAACAGTAGATATTTAGGAAAACCTGATATCTGCCCATTGTTTGTCTAGTGGATGTCCAAACCTCTGGAGGTGAATTCAGCCCTATATTTAGCCTTCCCCTACTCAAAAAGACATTGTAAGCATTTTTGGAGAGGGAAACTAATGGCACAATTATTAAATTAGTAATAGTGCATTTCACATAAGTACATGTGCAAAGACAAACTTATCTTGAACATAATGGAGAAATTACTTACCTGATAATTTTGTTTTCCTTAGTGTAGACAGATGGAGTCAGGACCAATGGGTTATGCTCTCCTGCCAGCAGATGGAGACTGAGTCAGATTTCAAAGCTGACATCACCCTATATACACCTCTGCAGTGACGTCAGCCCTTCAGTATTCTCTTCAAAAGCCACTGTGGACATAGTATTGAAAAACGATTTAAAATATGATTAAAAACTGATAACCGTAACTGAACTCAACCAAACACTGAACCACAGCAAGAATATAGATGCCCTGATCTAGGGATTGGATGACTGCTTACCCATAATTTCTTGGAATAGATATCCACTCCGTTGGCGAATCTTGGCACCGTTCTTGGGCAGCCATGGGAGGGATGCTGAGTCTATCTGCGAACACTAAGGAAAACCAAATTATCAGGTAATTTCTCCACTTCCTAGTGTGTAGCTACATGGACTCAGGATGAATGGGATGTACAAAAGCCACTCCGGATTGGGGCGGGAGGCAGCCCATGGTCCGATTAACACCACCCTTACAAAGGCTGAATCCTCTCGAGCCTGTTCGTCCAGGTGAAAGAACCTGGAGAAGGTGTGCAAGGAGAACCACATCGCTGCTCAGCAGAAATCAACAGGAGACAAGAGTCTAGCTTCCACCCATGAGACCTCCTGAGCTCTGGTCGAATGAGCTCGAGAAGGTAATGGTTGAGAAAGTAATGGTTTTCCTGCCTTCACATAGGCTCCCATGACCACCTCCTTAATCCAGCGAGCTATGGTAGCCCACGAAGCTGGTTTGCCCCGCTTTCTTCCACTAGGAAGGACAAACGGGCAGTCCATCTTTTGAACCAGTTCTGAAACTTCCAGATACCACACTAAAGGTCTGACATTCAAATGACGGAGGCGGTATTCTTCTGTGTGCTTGTCAAGGGATGGCAAGGAAATGGACTGATTAAACTGACACTCCAAGACTATCTTGGGCAAGAATGATGGAACAGTACAAAGCTGCAACGCTTCTGTAGCCATCCGGAGGAACGGTTCCCAATACGACAATGCCTGTAGTTCAGAGATGCGACGTGCCTAGCATATAGCCACCAGGAACACCATTTTCAAGGTTAATAAATGCAAGGAAAGACTGTGCAGTGGCCGAAAGGATGTCACTGCCAAAAATTCTAGTACTAGATTAAGAATCCACAAGGGAACCGGCTACCATTGGGGACGCTTGAGGTGCTTCACCCTTTTCAGAAAAGGGCCACGTCTGGATGAGCTGAAACGGAGAGAGCCACTAACAGGATCTTCAAGGAGTTAAGGGTCAAACCTTTATTCAAGCTGTCCTGCAAAAATTCCAGTATTAATGGGATTTTGACTGCCTGAGGGGGGACCCCACGTTCCTTGGACCAGGCCTCAAATACTCTCCAGACTTGCACATACACTAGGGAAGTACAGAATGTCCAAGCGCGGAGTAAGGTGGCAATTACTGCCACAGAATATCCTCGTTTTATCAGGCGAGCCCTCTCAAGGCCCAGACCGTAAGACAGAATAGAGTCGAATCCTCATGAAGGACCGGTCCCTGTGTGGTGGGAGGCACGGGGGGGGGGGGGGCTCCTCCAAACGTCTCTGCATATCCACATATCACAGAAGCCTGGGCCAATCTGGAGCTACTAGTGGAACTAATCCCCTGTGGTGCTCGATTCTGTTAAAGATCCTGCCCAGCAGAGGCCACGGAGGGAAGGCGTATAGCAACTCTCTTCCAGCCAGGTCTGAACGACAGTGCCAATACTCAGGGACCACTGAGCTCTTCTGCGACTGAAGAATCAGGGAATTTTCACATTGTGAGATACGGCCAGCAGGTCGATGGACGGGAGATCCCAGCAATCTACTACCAGCTGAAAGGCTTTGGACAACAACACCCACTCTCCTGAATCTCCTTGCTTAGAAAGTCTGCTCTGACATTGTTTTTTCCTGCGCCATGAGTGGCTGAGATAATCTGTAGATGTATTTCTGCCCATTCCATAAGGAGATCTATCTCCGGTGACACTTGCTGGAGGTTGATGTAAGCTACCATTGTTGTGTTGTCCGACATTACATGGACCGCTTGACCTTTGAGTCTGTGGCTGAATTGTAGACATGACAATCTGACTCCCCGGGCTTCCAGAGGGCCTCTTCCTCAGTCCACGCCCCTGGGCTGTCAGTTCCCAACAGTGAGCTCCCCAGCCCTGGAGGCTCGCGTCTGTTGTGAGGACCAGCCAAGTTCGAAGAGGACAGGGGGTACCCCCCTGCTCAGATGAGCTTCCTGTAGCCACACTGGAGCAGAGAGCATACTCCCATCGGTAACTGGAGGCAAATCGAATAATCTTGAGACTGCGGGTTCCAATTTAACAGTAGTGAGCATTGAAGTGGTCCCATGTGTACCCTCACCCACGGCACTACCTCCAGGATTGCCGCCATCAAACCGAGAACTTGGAGATAGCTCCACACCGTTGGGCGTATCATGCTCGTCAACTGATGCACTCGGGACATCCATTTCCTTATCTGCGTGGTCGGAAGAAAGACCTTGCCCTGCTTGGTGTCAAACCAGACTCCCAGATATTCCAAGGACTGGGAGGACTTGAGACTGCTTTTGTCAGGTTTATGACCCAACCAAGTTCCTGAAGCAAGGAGATCACTCTGTTGGTCACCCAAAGACTCTCCTCCATGGACTTGGCCTAGATCAACCAGTCCAAGTATGGGTACACCAGGATTCCCTCTTTTCTCAATGCTGCTACCACGATCACCATAATCTTGGAAAATGTTCTGGGGACGGTGGCTAAGGCAAAGGGTGGTGCCCAGAACTGATAATGGTGACCCAGTACCGCAAAGCGTAGGAAACGTTGGTGTTCTTGACGGATTGGAATATGTAGGTCGGTCTCGGATAGGTCCAGAGAGGTTAAGAACTCTCCTGATTGTACGGCCATTATCACGGAGCTTAGGGTTTCCATGTGGAAATGATTCACTCAGATGTCTGTTGACGCTCTTGAGGTCCAGGATGTGGCAAAAGGAACCTTCCTTCTTGGGTATGATGAAATAGATGGAATAACGCCCCGTATTTTCTTGGGGTGCAGGTACTAGGATTATAGCCCTCATCCTGAGGAGCCTTAAAAGAGTAGTCTCCACTGCCTGCTTCTTGTGCTGGGAGTGGCAAAGAGACATCATGAATATGTCCCAAGGAGTGCTGTGAAATTCCAGTGCATATCCTTCTCATATGACCTCCAGTACCCATTTGTCCGAAGTGATCTCGACCCACCTCTGGTAGAAGAGTGACAGTCGACCCCTTATCTCCTTGTTCTGAGGGTCAGAAAACTTTCTTTGGGAGGGGGTCAGGATGAACCTGAACCAGAGCCTGCCCCTCTCTTGGGCTGTCAGCTACGAAAGGACTGAGACCTCCTAAAGGGCAGAGACCTCTAAATGTCGAGTTGCTTTAGGGGCGAAGGCTTTGGGAGCCCCTGGATCAACTCCTTATAGGTGAGGGGTGCTGTAACTGCTTTCTCTTATCTTCTGGTAGTCGGGGAACTGGAGATTCGCCCCATTTACTGGCCAACTTTCCAAATTTGCTTCCGAAAAGGAGTGATTCTTTAAAGGGCATCTGGTCAAAATACGGACTAGATCCGAGCCTACGTCAACTAAAAGGGCGGTGGCTGGTTCCATAACCGCTCTGGAATTCACCAGGGCACAACAAGAAGCAATCTGTAAGGTCATCGCTACTGCATCAAAGACCTATTTAAGGATGGACTCCAACAGTCTATCATGCACATCCTTTAAGGCCGCTCCTCCCTCCACTGGAATAGTTCGCTTAGAGATAGCACAGATCAATGAATCCAGTTTAGAGAAATGCAAATGCTCTCTCAAGCAGGATCCAGTAGGTATAGAGCTTCTAATGCTTGTTCCCCTGTAAAACTTGCTTCTGGGGCATCCCATTCCAGGTCAATCAACTCCTGGATGGCTTCCAGTACTGGAAAGCAGCAAGAGGCTTTCCATAGGGAAATCAGAATGGGGTTCTTTGGTTCAGTCAGAGTCCATCCCAGGAACTCCCAGCATCTTCAGGGTCTGGGAAACCAGGGCAGACAATTCGTCTCTATGGAAAAACCACAACATGGTCTGATACAGCTCTAAACCAGGGGGAATTTCCCCATCTTCCAAGGAATCTGTATTTTCCTCTTCATCCGTGCCATCCGGGTCCCTGCCAGGGATACCCTTGGTGAGGCGAGGGCTGGAGATGGAGAAATACTGGAGGGCTGAGGTCACTGCAGGAGTCTATTTAAGGTTGATGTCAGCTTTGAAATCTGACTCAGTCTCCATCTTCTGGCAGGGGAACATAACCCATTGGTCCTGAGTCCATCTGGCTACCCGCTAGGAAAGCTTCAACTTTTTATTTGATGCTGGAGATCAATAAGCTGACTCATACAAATTAAGGTCAACATTTTACTGAAAGACCAATATTTTACCAAAAGACAACTTTTGCTGGAAAGTTAGCCTGTAAATTCCATGCCCACACAAACTTGCCTGTTTTACCTTATATGCTATCTTCCTGCACATTATTAAATACCAGTTTGATGCTGGGGCTCCCAACTCTGGCACCAAAAGGCTGCAAAACAGGTCTGTTTTCAGATTGTCAATCAGAGGTATTTGAAACATATGGTCCAAGAATAAATTAAGTTTGCATAGCTGAACACCAGGCCTCTGAGAAGCCACAGATTTAATATTTGTCTTATCTTTGATTACCTCAACATTTACCTTATTTTTCTGAATTAGATGAAAATCTTTTCCATAGATTAAAAGCGCATGCTCAAAGTTTCTGCATTCTTCCTCAGTCCATGCAGCCATCTCATCTGGAGGGTTCCCAGAGTTTTGGGGAGGGGGGGGGGAGGAGGAAATCAAAAGTTTTGTTTTTTTAAAACCGTTTTTCCTCAAAACATTATTCAAATACACTAAAAACCCAATATGAGACAAAGATATGCAATTCATTTCTATTTCCACATAAAGGAACTAGACTTCAGTGCACTGTCTGCTCTGGAGAGACATATTATATTCTCCTTTCTACTAGCTTGCGTTCACACAAAGGTTCTGTCCAAAAGCATGGCTAGGATGACATCTGCAAGTTTTCCATGACATCATATGCTTTCATGAGAAAAAAAAAATCCATGGGTGAAAAACAAAGAATGCTAATATGTTATAATTTGAGCTTTAACTTTAGGCTTCAGCTCCTGCCAGACTGGCCAGAGTTGCAGGTGCTATACCCGTTGGCTTTAGTACAGCATTAGCAGCAGGTCCAAACGAATGTAGAAAGAAGTGGGTGCAGCCAGCAGAAAAAAAAAAAAAAAAATCACATATCATGGCAAGACAGGAGTGAATAGGATTGTGCAATACTCAATGAGCCCAATTTTCTAAGAGGTTAATGACAAAAATCCTTAGTAATTAATAACCATTGCAACATGAAATGAAAAGCTAGAGAAAGTTAGCAAAAATAACATATCTCTGAATGAATGTAAAATCTACCTTTCGAGATCATAATTAATTCATAATGTGTGCACCCGGTGCAAAGAGCTCCTGGCTCTCAGAAAACAAGTCCAATCTCTGGAGGCTAGAGTGGCAGACCTGGAGGAGCTGAGGCAGACACAGATACACTGATGAGAGCCTCAGGGACATAGTAGCCAAGTCCTAAATCTAGTCTGGCAGCCCCGGTGCTGCCTTGGATCACAAAGGTCTCCCGGTTGGAGAGCATCACCATAGTGTAGCAGGAAGTGAATGTAGCAAGGACCTGCTTTCCAGGTGATACCCTGTCCTCTCACACCAAGGACCAGCCTCCCTGAGCTACTGCCCAGGAGGGAAGAGTTAGGTCAGCTGTCATGGTTGGAAACTCAATTATTAGAAATGTAGATAGCTGGGTGGCTCTTGGATGTGAGGACTGCCTGGTAACTTGCCTGCAAGGTATGAAGGGGGCAGACCTCACGCATCAGCTAGGATTTCAGACAGTGCAGGGGGAGGAGCAGGCTATCGTGGTACATGTGGGCAATGACAATATAGGAAAATGTGCGAGGGAGGTTTTGGAAGCCAAATTTAGGCTCTTAGGTAGAAAGCTGAAATCCAGAACCTTCAGGGTAGCATTCTCTGAAATGCTCCCTATTCCACATGCAAGTTCCCAGAGGCAGGCAGAGCTCCAGAGTCTCAATGCTTGGATGAGTCGATGGTGCAAGGAAGAGAGATTCAGTTTTGTAAGAAACTGGACAACCTTTTGGGGAAGGGGGGAGACTTTTACAAAAGGATGGGCTCCATCTTAACCAGAGTGGAACCAGGCTGCTGGCGCTAACTTTTAAAAAGAAGATAGGTCAGCTTTTAAACTAGAACAAGGGGGAAAGCAAACAGTCACTCAGCAGTGCATGGTTCAGAGGAAGGTATCTTCAAAGGATACTAATGAAAGAGTTAGGGCATCCCAACGGAGAAGTTCCAATAAAACCAAAAGTAGTCCATGTGCCTATAAATAAACAATCACTTAAGCTAAAGGATTCCGAATTTTTCCTATCAACTGAAAAGCAGGTTGTTAATACAAACAAAAAACACACTTTGAAATATCTGCATGCCAATGCCAGAAGTCTAAGAAGTAAGATGGGAGAGTTAGAATGTATAGCAGTGAATGATGAGAGAGACATAACTGGCATCTCAGAGACCTGGTGGAAGGAAGATAACCAATGGAACACTGCTATATCAGGGTACAAATTATATCGCAATGATAGGGAGGATCAACTTGGTTGGGCTGTGGAGGTTTATGTCTGGGAGGACAGAGTCCAACAGGATAAAGATCATACAAGAGACTAAATGCACAGCAGAATCTATATGGGTAGAAATCCCATGAATGTTGGGTAAGAGTATAGTGATAGGAGTATACTTCCGTCAACCTAGCAAAAATGATTAGAGAAATCAGGGAAGCTATCCCATTTGGCAATTTGGCAGTGCAGTAATAATGGGAGATTTCATTACCAATGAAAGACGTATCTCTTTGTCCACTGAACAACGATTAAGTAACCTCAAAAGAAAACGTATCACATTTCTTTGTCTTTTGAAACTCAGTATTCACACACACCTCTCATTCATGAATTAGGGATCTTCATAACACCCACGGTGCTGCAAATATGCAGGCTTACATGCCGAGACTGAAAATGGAGATAGGTCTGAAATACTTTGAGGGACCCTTGTAAAACTACCACAAACAAAGTACTTAAAGTTCTTCCCACAGCAGCACTTTGTGAAATATCGAAAGTGCGCCGGGCGGTGTGAGTCAGCACGAGACGTCCCTGAAGCAGCGGCTCGCGAAACGCACGCATCAAACCTCTGACTCAGACAAAGAATAAAAGGGAAGTAACATTCTGTGTTTTAAAGAAAAAAAGCAAAAATGCAAAAAAGTTAAAAATCTCTGTGCAAATAGTGGACTATTGGACCTATGATTAAAAAGGATCCACACAGGTGCAAAAACACAAGTGCATACTTGCAGCACCGAGGGTGTTATGAAGGTCCCTAATTCATGAATGAGAGGTGTGTGTGAATACTGAGTTTCAAAAGACAAAGATTGATAGCACCTACAAAAAAACAAAAATGTGATACAACGTTTTCTTTTGAGATTTCAATTACCCCAATACTGACTAGGTAAATGTAACATCAGGACATGCCAGAAACAAACTTACTGGATGGAATAAACAACTGCTTCATGGAGCAATTGGTTCAGGAAAAGATGAGAAAGAGGGACCTATTTTAGATCTAATCCTTAGTGGAACGCAGGATTTAGTGAGAGAAGTTAATGGTGGTGGGGCAATTTGGCAACAGTGATCATAACATGATCAAATTAGCTCCAATGACTGGAAGGGGGACAATATGTAAATCTACAGCTTTAACACTAAATTTTCAAAAGGGAAACTGTTAAAATGAGGAAAACAGAAAAAAAACTGAAAGGTGCAGCTGCAAAGGTTAAAAGTGTATAACAGGTGTGGACACTGTTTAAAAATACCATCTTAAAAGTGCAGTCTAGACATATTCCCACGCATTAAGAAAGGTGGAAGGAAGACAAAACGATTACCAGCATGGTAAAAAGATGAGGCGAAAGAGGCTATTTCAGCCAAAAAACTTCCTTCAAAAACTGGAAGAAGAATACATCTGAAGAAAATAGGAAAAAGCATAAGAATTGTCAAGTTAAGAATAAAACATTGATAAGACAGGCTAAGAGAGAATTTGAAAAGAAGTTGGCTGTAGAAGCAAAATCTCATAATAAAAACTTTTAAAATATATCTGAAGCAGGAAAACTGCAATGGAGTCTGTTGGACCCTTAGATGTCAGAAGGGTTAAAGGGGCTCTTAGGGAAGATAAGGCCATTGCAGAAAGACTAAATTAATTTTTTGCTTCTGTATAAACTAATTAGGATGCTGGGGAGATACTGATTCTGGAGATGGTTTTCAAGGGGGATGAGTCAGATGAACTGAACCAAATCACTGTGAACCTGGAAGATGAAGTAGGCCAGATTGACAAAACTAAAGAGTAGTAAACCACCTGGACCGGATGGTATGAATCCCAGGGTTCTGAAGGAACTAAAAAATGAGATTTCAGATCTATTAGTTAAAATTTGTAACCTATCACTAAAATCCATTGTACATGAAGAATGGAGAGTGGCCAGTGTAACCCCAATAATTAAAAAGGGCTCCAGGGGTGATCTGGGAAACTATAGACCGGTGAGTCTAACTTCAGTGCTGGGAAAAATAGTGGAAACTATTATAAATCAAATGTTGCTTACCTGTAACAGGTGTTCTCACAGGACAGCAGGATGTTCATCCTCACACATGGGTAACATCACAGGATGGAGCCCAATCACAGAACACTTTTGTCAAAGTTTCTAGAACTTTGACTGGCACCTACTGGGCATGCCCAGCATGGCACTAAACCTGCAGCCAGCAGGGGTCCCCCTTCAGTCTTGTTTAAAGCTACAGGAAGTGCCAAAAAAATAAAATAAGAAAACGTAACGAATCCAACACTGCGGGGGTGGCGGGCGGGTTTCATGAGGGACTAACATCCTGCTGTCCTCTGAGAACACCTGTTACAGATAAGCAGCATTTGCTTTCTCACAGGACAAGCAGGATGGTAGTCCTCGCATATGGGTCAGTACCAAGCTGAGGATGTCCGAGAAATGCACCAAATGTACCCAAGATGTGCAAAAGACACAAGGACGGGAGAAATTTGGTAGAGGGCATCCTGAACCCTAACGGGCAGGTGGAAGAATGTTGGTAGATCAAGTTGCGAAAAGGTTGCGCAAGACAGACTGGCCGAAGATGGAATCTTGTCTTCCGGCATAATGGGCTGTAAAGGTATGGAGAGAACTCCAGGTAGCAGCCCTGCAAATGTCAGGAAGCGGCATCGAGCGTAAGTGTGCTACTGAAGCCGCCATGGCCCTTAGAGAGTGTGCTTTAACACGGTCTTGAAACGGAATGCCTGCTTGCTGACAGCAAAAAGATATGCAGTCCGCTAACCAGGAGGAGATAGTCTGCTTACCCACAGGCTGCCCCAATTTGATGGAATGGAAAGAGACAAACAATTGAGTGCTTTTCCTGTGGGCAGCTGTACGGTCTATATAGAATGCTAGAGCCCGTTTACAGTCAAGAGTATGCAGAGCCTGTTCTCCTGGATTGGAGTGGGGCCTGGGAAAGAAGGTAGGTAGTATAATGGATTGATTAATGTGAAACTCCGATACTACCTCAGGTAAGAACTTAGGGTGAGTACGGAGTACTGCCCGGTCCTGCAGAAGTTTAGTGTAAGGCGGATAGGTAACTAGGGCCTGTAACTCACTAACTCTGCGAGCAGATGTTATTGCCAAAAGAAAAATCACTTTCCATGTGAGAAAGCGAAGATCACAGGATTGGAGAGGCTCGAATAGTGGTTTCATGAGCCGACCCAAAACCAGACTGAGGTCCCAAGAAGGGGCCGGAGGACGCAGTGGAGGCTTGAGGTGAAGCAAGCCTTTCAGAAAACGTGTTACAAGGGGTTGTTCCGAAATAGGAACGTCCCCGACACCTTTATGGAAGGCGGCCACCGCACTGACATGTATTCTGATGGAGGAAGTTTTTAAACCTGATTCTGACAAGTGCCATAGTCTAGAAACTTCGTGGTGGAACAGGTAAAGGGATCAAGGGATTGAGAAGAACACCATGACTTAAACCTGTTCCATTTGTAGAGATAAGACTTTCTCATGGAAGGCTTCCGTGAAGCAATCAGGACACGGGAAACTGGCTCCGAAAGGTTAAGTGGCTGAAGAATTAACCTTTCAACATCCAGGCCATCAGGGAGAAAGCTTGAAGATTGGGGTGGCGTAGGCACCCGTCGTTCTGAGTGATCAGAAGCGGGTCCTTTCCCAAGGGAATGTGCCTGCGAATGGAGAGATCCTGAAGTATTGGAAACCACACTCGGCGAGGCCAGTGAGGTGCTATCAGGATCATGCATCCCTTGTCCTGACTTAACTTCACGAGAGTCTTTGATAGAAGTGGAAGTGGAGGGAATGCATATAGGAGACCGGTTGCCCATGCGAGGGAGAACACATCTCTTGGCTGAGAGTGTTGGCTGCGAGTGAGATAGCAAATGTTCTCTACTTTGCGGTTTTGAGGTGATGCAAAGAGGTCTATGTAAGGATAACCCCAACGTTGGAATATTGAGTCCGCTACTGTGGGGTTGAGGGACCACTCGTGCGGATGGAAAGCGCAACTTAGCTTGTCTGCCAACACATTGTCCACTCCCGGCAAGTAGGTGGCCCTGAGGTACATCGAATGGGAGAAGGCCTCTGCCCATATCTGTGCAGCTTCCTGACACAGTAGGTAGGAGCCCGTCCCTCCCTGTTTGTTGATGTACCACATGGCCACCTGGTTGTCCATCTGAATCAGGTTGACCTGATTGGAAATGTGATCCTGAAATTGATTTGGTGTTTGGCTTCCTCTGGAGACCAAGTTCCTTGCGTCTGCAAATCGGCGACATGGGCTCCCCAGCCGAGGTTGGAAGCATCGGTGGTGAGAATTATTTGAGGGTCTGGAGCCTGGAAGGGCAGGCCTTGGAAGAGATTGATCTGATTTTGCCACCAAGCTACAGACTGACGAAGTGAGTCAGTGATGTGGACAGTGGTTGATAGAGGTTGGGCGGACTGAGTCCATTGTGACCTTAGAGTCCACTGCATGACTCTCATGGCCAAGCGGGCCATTGGGGTAACCTGTACTGAGGACGCCATGTGTCCCAGCAGGATGAGGAAGTGGCATGCAGTCTTGCGGTGCTGAGACTGTAGCTGGTGTGCGAGAGAGATGAGAGTGAGAGCTCACTGTCGAGGCAGAAATGCCTTTGCCTGCAATGTGTCCCAGTCTGCCCCTATGAATGATAAAGTTTGAGATTTCGCGTAGTTGACGAGAAATCCTAGCAAAATCAGAGTGTGTAAAGTAACATGTAGGGACGACAGAGCAGCTTGCTGAGTGGGAGCCCTGATCAGCCAATCGTCTCAGATAGGGGTAGAGGTGAACACTGAGTCCTGAGGAAGGCTGTTACTACTACGAGGCACTTGGTGAAGACTCGTGATGCAGATGCCAGGCCGAATGGTAGCACTCAGTACTGATAATGCTTAGGGCCTACCAGAAATCTCAGGAACCTGCAATGAGATGGAGTTATCGCAATGTGTGTGTACGCATCTTGGAGATCGAGAGAGCAGAGCCAGTCTCCTTTTTGCAGAAGAGGAAGGAGGGAACCCAAGGTTACCATCTTGAACTTTTCTCGGTGGAGGTACTTGTTGAGGGCATGTAGGTCCAGAATTGGACGAACGCCGCCTGATTTTTTGGGGATTAGAAAGTACCAGGAATAGAATCCTAGGCCTTGTTGGGAGTAGGGCACTGGCTCTATTGCTCTAGACTGGAGGAGGAGGGAGACCTCCTGCTCCAGGAGTAGTGAGTGGTCGGATGTTCTCCATGTCAGTAGAGATGGGGAGTCCGGTGGGATGGAGACAAAGTTCAGGTGATAACCCTGACAGATTATGGCAAGGAGGTGATTGTGTGCCACCTGTTGTTGAAATGGCACAATCGACCTCCCACTGGTATCTGAGGCAGTGGAAACTGGCTGCTGCTCTCTATGCAGGAGTCAAAAGCCGGAAGCAGGGCCCGGCTGAGGAGCTGCTTGTGGCTTTTGTTTACGAGGTTGACGAGACTGGGCCTTTTGGAAAGGTCTCGTGGAACGAGTTCTACACGGTGGTGGATAGTATTTCTTTGGACAGAAGAATGACTTTTTAGTATCCTTCCTGAATGGCTGTTTGGAGGAATACTCAGAGGGCATCAGAGAGAGCTGGCGAAGGGTCTCATGATACTCCTTGAGTTCCGCCACCATCCGCTGAATCTGTTCACCAAAAAGATTGTCTCCTATGCAAGGCAGATCAGATAATCTGTCTTGTACCTCAGGGCGCAACTCCTAAGACTTAAGCCAGGCCCATCTTCTTGCCGAAATAGCAGTTGCAGATACCCTGGAAGCGGTGTTGAAGATATCATAAGCGGATCTTATTTCATGCTTCCCTGCCTCAAAACCCTTGTGTACCAGGATTTGAAGCTGTTCCTGGAATTGCTGATTTATTTTATTTTTTTATTTATTTAAGAATTTTTTTATATACCGGGGCACGTTAAAAACATCACCTCGGTTCACAGTGTAACGTAACGTAGCAACAGGCTTTACAAAAATTTAGAATAGATAAGGATAGATAAACATTAGAAAAAAAAAAGGTTCTTTAACTATTCACAAGTTGAATTTCTGTTCATTATTCAGATGAAGACTCTTGAGGAGAGTAGAGGAGAAAAGGTTCTTTAACTATTCACAAGGTGATAGGGAAGAGGGCGGGTAAGGAGAGGTGACTCTTAAGGAGGTTGAAGGAAAATAGGTTCTCTAATTATTCACAAGGTGGCAGGTAAGTAGGCGGATATGGGGGGGTAGGGGGAGGATGGGGTTGATGGGTTGGGAGGAGGAGGAGGGGATGGTGGGAGGAATGGGGAATAGGGAAGTGGGAGGGGGTGGGGTTGAGGTGGTTGGGACTCTGCAGAGACTCTGCAGAGTCCCTGCTGAGGCAGGGACTTTGCAGAGTCCCTGCTGAGGCAGGGACTCTGCAAAGTCCTGCATCTGCTTGAATAAGACCCTGTTGTACTGGGTCAAATACAGCTGGTAAGAGGCGATCCATTGATCCCTGGAAGACATGCCGGCCAATGGCATCCAGGAATTTCTGTTCCTTACCTGGGAGAAAGGAAGAGTGGGGTTTTAATCTTTTTGCCCTCTTTTGGGCAGATTCTACACCCACAGATTGGTGATCCAGCTGAGGTTTCTGGAATCCTGGGGCTGACTGGACCAAATAAGTGGTATCAACTTTTCTGTTGACTGGAGCAACAGAACCAGGGTGTTCCCAGTTCTTTTTGAGGAGAATCAAAAGAACCTGGTGAATAGGGATGGAGATTACTTCCTTGGGAGCATCCAGGAATTGTAACAGCTCCATCATTTGATGCCTGTCATCTTATTCAGTCTGCAATTGGAAGGAAACCAATTTAGACATTTCCTTCACAAAATTTATGAAGGATAGGTCCTCTGGAGGAGAACACTTCCTGCTTTCAGTAGGAGAAGGTGGCGATGGCAAGTCATCAGTGTCTGGAGATGAATCATCAGTCCAGGTATCATAGGGATCAGCACCTGTCCTCCTAGGAACCCGAGGACGGGACGATGGAATTACTGAAGGTCCTGGTCTAGGCTCTGAAGGTATAGAGGAAGAACTGGAGGCACAGATGAAGGCATCAAGGGCATCGATGGATGGATCGGTGGCGCCGATGGACACATCGGCATCGATGGTTGAGGCATCAGCAAAACTCCCGATGGAGGAATGTGGAACAGTGTTTCTCCACCCGATGACAGGGTAAGCGGGGAAGGCACCGGAGCCATCGGTGACCCAGGATCCATCGGTGGAAAAGCGGCTATAAGTGCATCCATCTTCAAGAGCAGCGGTGCCAATGCTGCCAGAATGAGATTGATGGTCGGTTCTGCGGCCGGCACCAATATTGGCGCCTGGGGAACTTGGAGTCTGTGCATCGCCTTATCGATGGCCTCCTGGACCATCCAGTCCAGTTCTTCACGGAGACCTAGAGCAAGCAGCCTCGGCTCCAGAAGGGAAGAAGGAGGCAGAGGCATAGCCGGAGGGACCACCGTTAAAGGCGGAGTCACGGCTCCCAATACCCATCCGGGTGAGGGTTGCCACGGTGACCCAGTCGCAGAAAGGGTCGTTGCCTTTTCTGGACGGGGTTTTTTCGATGGCGGCTCGGACGATGGCGAGGTCGATTTTCCTTCCTCGATGGTCCGAGACTTCTGGTGTCGATGTTTCTCTCTACGATCCCCTCGGTCCTAAGGGGGAGTAGAGGTAGTCAAAGGCCGAGAAGTCGTCGACGCTGGGCGGTCACCAGCCGGTGGCTGATACTGGCGCGAAGTGGATGGTGCCGGTTCAGACGACGTCAATGTCACAGATGGCGTCGGGGTTTGAGAACAGAAGAGAAGTTCCATTTTCTCCATTCTGGCCTTGCGACCTTTTGGTATCATTAAGGCACATTTGGTGCAGGTCAAGACATCATGCTCGCACCTAAGACACATTACACAGACTTTATGAGGGTCTGTTATGGACATGTTGCGAGTACAGTCCGGGCACTGACGGAACCCCCGACGCCATGGCCTTGGAAAAAAAATTGAGCTGCGGTATGGTCGACGGCCAGTAGGCCGCGAGGGCCAAACTCGACAGGAGTCAACCGAAAACGGGTAAAAAACTTACCAGAGTACCGCGAAGACAAAAATTTGAAGGAGGGACCCCCTGTGGGGCATGAAAGTTTTTAGTAATTCCGTGAGGAAAATTCGTCAGGAATCTCTGTGGAGCTCCTTAACTTGTGTGGCTACTGCTGCGCAGAAAAAAGAAGACTGCTGGCTGCAGGTTTAGTGCCATGCTGGGCATGCCCAGAAGGTGCCAGTCAAAGTTCTAGAAACTTTGACAAAAGTGTTCCGTGACTGGACTCCATCCTGTGATTTCACCCATATGTGAGGACTACCATCCTGCTTGTCCTGTGAGAAAGATCAAAATCACAGAGCATATAGAAAGATATAATTTAAAGGAAGTCTTGCCTCACAAATCATCTTCATTTTTTGTTCACGGGGTTAATAAATATATGGATAAAGGAGAACCGGTAGATGTAGTGTATATGAATTTTCAGAAGGCATTTGACAAAGTCCCTTATGAGAGGCTTCTAAGAAAACTAAAAAGTCATAGGATGGGAGGCGATGTCCTTTCGTGGATTAAAAACTTGTTAAAAGACAGGAAACAGAGAGTAAGATTAAATGGTCAATTTTCTCAGTGGAAAAGGGTAAACAGTGGAGTGCCTCGGGGATCTGTACTGGGAATATGATGAGTGAGGTCATCAAAATTTGCAGATGATACAAAATTATTCAGATTGTGATAAATTGCAGGAGGATCTTGAGAAACTGGAATATTGGGCATCCAAATGGCAGATTAAATTTAATGTGGACAAGTGCAAGATGATGCATAATCGGGAAAAATAACCCATGCTATAGTTACGCGATGTTAGGTTCCATATCAGGAGCTACCACCAGGAAAAAGATCTAGGTGTCATAGTAGAAAATACATTGAAATATTCAGCTCAGTGTTCTGCGGCAGGGAATGGTGAATAAAGCAGAAAATTTCTTAATACCTCTGCATCGCTCCATGGTGAGACCGTACCTTGAATACTGTGTACAATTCTGGTCACCGCATCTCAAAAAATATAGTTGCACTAGAAAAGGTAGAGAGAAGAATAACCAAAAGGATAAAGGGGATGGAATGGCTCCCCTATGAGGAAAGGCTAAAGAGGTTATGGCTGTTCAGCTTGGATAAGAGACGGCTGAGGGGGATACGATAAAAGTCTATAAAATCATGAGAAGCCTCAAATGGGTAAATGTGAATCTGTTATTTACTTTTTCAGATAACAGGACTAAGGACACTCCATGAAGTTAGCAAATAGCACATTTAAAACTAATTGGAGAAAATTCTCTCTCACTCTGCACAAGTAAACTCTGGAATTTGTTACCAGAGGATGTGGTTAGGGCAGTTAGTGTACTTGGGTTTAAAAAAGGGTTGGATAAGTTTTGGGAGGAAGTGTCCATTAAGTGCTATTAATCAAGTTAACTTAAGGAATAGCCATTGCTATTACTAGCATTAGAAGCATGGGATCTACTTAATGTTGTGGGTACTTGCCATGTACTTGTAACCTGGATTGGCCACTGTTGGAAACAGGATGCTGGGCTTGATGGACCCTTGGTCTGACCCAGTGTGGCAACTTTTTTTCTTAAATGTAAAAGCCTTCATTGCAATTTTGCCAAAATCATCAATCACTTAACTCTGATATCTGGCGTATTTTCTAATCATACGTCTCAAATCACTTAATATTTTTATTTTTTTATGTGCAGGTAAAATAAAAAAATCACAATACAACTTGTCTTTAAAATATTATTATTAGTCCAATGCCCTTTGCTGATCAGCGTTTTGAGACTAAATCCTCGCCTGTCTCAGCAGAGCACTGGCATGTTTTAACAACGTACTTCCCATGTTTGCATATTCCCAGGGCCCCAACATTAAAGATTTTGTGGTACATTCTATGTTGCAAGATCAAATGTCAATAAGGAGGAGCAATGGACAACATAATAAATGTGGAAAGTGTTATCTACGTGAAATATCAACCACAGAAGTGCAGATACATCCTATTATGCAGTACCGAATCGTGTGGCAGTATGATTCCAATTGTGTCTCTACTTTTGTGATTTGTGCTAAAGTTTGGTCTTGCCCAAAAGTTTATATTGGGAGAATGAAACACAAAGAGCCGGATTTTAAAAAGGCCCGGCAACGTGCATAAAGCCCCGGGACTCGTGTAAGTCCTGGGGCTTGCAAAAAGGGGCGGGGCCAGAGGCTCCAGGCACAGCGGCCATTTGCCGCTGTGCTTGGGATCGCACACCAGCTGACTACCAGCGTACGCAACTTACTTCAGCCCCAGGGATGAAGTGAAACAGAACCGAAAAAAAGGAAAAGGTAGGGGGGGGAGGGAATGGGGGAAGGCAGCGCGGCTTGGCGTGCGCAAGGTGCACAATTGTGCACCCCCTTGTGCGCACCAACCCAGGATTTTATAACATGCGCGTGCCTGTGCGCGCATGTTATAAAATCGGGCATACACGTGTGTGCGCCGGGTAGCACGTGCACATGTACACCTGCGCGCAACCTTTTAAAATCTACCCAAAGTGAGAACAATAGTATCGGAACATTCTATTCAGTACATACATACACTTGATCAATTAAGATGGATTGTCATAGAAGTTATTCCTGAAGATATCAGAGGTGGCAATAGGGTTGAAATTAAACAAGAGTGAATCATTTCGGATATTCACTCTGCATATGTCAGCTCCTGAGGGACTTAATGAAGTTATTGATTGGTTTGAGGCTGTGTAATTTATGTAATAATGCATATATGTGCAATTTGATTGGAGAATTTGAATTATTCAATGTTTTTTTATTTTACAAAGAAGGATTGGATGCAAGGCAGAGATGATTTCTCCTGAGGCAGAGAAGAGGCTTTAATCTTGAAATGCTGCTGATCTGCATCGGGCACTGGACATCACATTCTTTAAAGAAAAAATAAAATCAGGACAAATTATCTGCACGTTAAAACAAAAATATTGAGTGATTTTAGACCTATGATTAGAGCCTACACAAGATCCAGTGATTGATGATTTTTATGAAATTGTTATGAAAGTCTCTAGATTTCAACATATGTATTAATTGTAATCCAGAAAAATAGATCATACGTTTGCTATTATCATCTTTCTACCTTTGAATGGTTTTTCTTATGAATATCACTGAAAGAAAATATACTTGAGAAACAAGTTCAGGCTAGAGAATAACAATTGAATAAATCAACAAAAGAAAAAAAAAAGTTATTTCAGCTGGCAGTCCAATCAAAACAGGAAAATTGGTTTTTACCTGCCAATTTTTGATCCTTGAATACCAGAGATCAGTCCACATGCATGGAGTTTGCCTCCCTACCAGCAGGTGGAGACAGGGAAGAAAAGCTTTACTGACACTGCTACTTAACATAGTGTGCCACTTGCAGCCCCCGAGTATGATCTGTACCCAAGCCTAGATGAGGTTAAAGCATAAATAACTTTGCCCCCCCCCCCCAAAGCAAACAGGGGAGGTTGAGCCTCCCCCCCAAACTGGAGGTCATGCATCCATAGAGGAGTTTGAAAACTCCCAAACCTAAAAACAACCTCTATCTACATACAGCAGAGTTGTCTTTCCCGAGAAGGCGGGACTCTGGACTTATCTGTAGTATTTCAGGAATGAAAATTAGCAGGTAAGAACCAATTTTCTTTTGCTGTTCATATCCCAGATCGATCCAGACGCATGAGATGTACCCAAGCTCCCCTAAACTGGGTGGGAATCAAAGACCCACTCACAGTACACTCTCCCCAATATCAGCTGTTTTCGGCGTCTGAACATCTAGTCGGGAGTGCCTTATGAAAGTGCATAGAGAAGACCAGGTCACCACACAACAGATCTCCTGTGGGCACATGAACCACCACTCAGCCCAGGCCGCCAACTGTGCCCTAGTAGAATAGGCCTGAAGCCCCTTGGGAATTGAATTATGTTAGCAAAGGGTGTCCAACACCATGGTCACTTTTAGCCATCGTGCTATGGAGGCTTCAATCCCTTCAATCAGTTCACTAAACAAAAACTAAAAATGTGATTGGACCTCCGAAGACTGTTGGGGACAGTCAAATAATGCAATAAGACCTGACTGACATCCAATAAGTGAAGTTCCTTCGCACATGGAACAGAAGACCCAGATTCCAAAAAGAGGGGAGGTTCACCGCCTGACTGAGGTGAAAGACGGATAACTACCTTCGGTAAAAAAGAAGAGCACAATGTGCCAAGAGACCCAATGCTCCAAAAACTAAAGTGAAAGGAAAAAAGTCCTACAAGACAACACTTGAATCTCTGGAATCCTCCTTGCCAAACAGATGACCAAAAGAAAGACTAGTGTAAAGTAATTTCATGTCACCTTTCTCAGTGGCTCAAACGGAGAGCCACAGGGAACCTGCAAATCAAACTCAGGTCCAAGGGGAATAATCACCTCACCAGAGGTCACACATGCTCCACCACTCTAAGAAAAAATGGACCACATCCAGCTGCAAAGTCAGGGATATTCCATGCCCCTTACCTCTCAAACAGTCCAAGGCTGCAACCCAGACCCTTAAGAGAATTGACTGTAAGCCTTTTCACCAGAATGTTCTGCAAAATCGCCAGAACGTGAGCTACAGACACTTGAAGAGGTGCAACACCCTCTCCAAGGTATTATGTCACAAATACTCTCCACATCCTGATGTAAGCCAATGAAGTGAAAGGTCTCTTAGCCTGTAACAAGGTAGAACTGACTTCCTCCAAATAGTCTCAATCCAAATAGCCTCTCAATTGCATACAATTCCTGCCAAAGTCAGGCCATGAGACAAAAGTGAGTCACCTGCTCCAAAAACATGGAACCTTGATGAAGTAACTTGGGAAAATTCTTGAGCCTTAGGGAACCATCTGCTGCCCGAGCTACCAAGTCTACAAACCTCAGGCAACTCTGACATTCTGGAGCCACAACAATCACTCTCCCAGGGTAAGCTCCGATATATGCCTTAGCACCCATCCTATTAGAGGTCAAGAAGAAAAGATGTACAACCAACTCCCAGACGGCCCTGGAGCACGAAAACTTTGAGGCCATCTGCAGTGACCTCCTGCCTGTGACTGAAGAAGTGGTGCACTTTGGCGTTCTTCTTTGATGCCGTCAAGTCCAGCTGAGGAATGCCCCATCTGGAGCGAATGAGAACCCATGTCTCTTCCACCCGCTCTCATTCTCCAGGGTCCAGTACCTGCTGGCTTAGAAAGCCCCCCTGAACGCTGTCCAGCCCAGTGACAGGAGATGCTGCCACAGCTACCAGATATTGCGGTACCCAGAGGAAAGCATCCTGGGCCTCGAGAAACAACGAGACTCCTCGTCCCCTCTTAGCAGTCGACATAAGCTACAGTCATTGCATTGCCCAACAGAACTCATACTGCTCGATCGTGCAACTGTGGAAGAAAAGAAAGCAGCACCTTCTGAACCTCCCTAGTCTCCAAACCAGTGGTAATCACTAATCCTCCTTAAGAACATAAGAAATTGCCATACTGGGTCAGACCAAGGGTCCATCAAGCCCAGCATCCTGTTCCAACAGTGGCTAATCCAAGCTACAAGTACCCAGCAAGTACCCAAATACTAAGTGGATCCCATGCTACCGCTGCCAGCAATAGCAGTGGCTATTCCCCAAGTCAACCTGATCAATGGCAGTCAATGGACCTCTCCACCAAGAACCTAACCAAACCTTTTTAAACCCAGCTACACTAACTGCACTAACCACATCCTCTGGCAACAGATTCCAGAGCTTAATTGTGAGTTGAGTGAAAAATATTTTTTGCTGATTTTTAAATACGTTACATGCTAACTTCATGGAGTGCCCCCTAGTCCTTCTATTACCCAAAAGAGTAAAATAACCGATTCACATCTCCCCATTCTAGATTTCTCATGATTTTAAAGACCTCTATCATATAACCCCTTCAGCCATCTCTTCTCCAAGCTGAACAGCCCTAACCTCTTTAGCTTTTCCTCATTTTGGTCACCCTTCTCTGTACCTTCTCCAGTGCAACTATATCTTTTTTTGAGATGTGACCACCAGAATTGTACACAGTACTCAAGGTGCGGTCTCACCATAGAGCAATACAGAAGCATTATAACATTTTCCATTTTATTCACCATTCCCCTCCAAATAATTCCTACCTTTGCTTTTTTGACTGCGACAGCACACTTAGCTGACGATTTCAATGTATTATCCACTATGATGCCACCCCTCCATTTATATGTGCCCTATTATATCAATTTGTTTCCTAGTATCACAGAATTCCACTGGTTATCCTCTTTCTACTAGGTCTCTGAAATACTTGTATCTTCCTTTAGTGTCATACATTCTACCTCTCCAGTCTTATTTCTCATATTTCTGGCATTTGCATGCAGACATCTTAAAGTAGGTTTATTTGTATTTCTATTTTTTTATCTTTATTTATGTATTTCAATATTTACATCAATCAAGACCAATAACTTGAAATAGAAATCCAGAATTGAAAGGAAAAACAATGAAAAATAAACAAAAAGAAGAATTAAATATACTCTATCAATTCTTTCCAGTCTTCAACAGAGGAAATCCAATACCACAACCCAAAGAGAAAATAAACAGAAGGAAATTATCTCCAGTTCTTGCTGACCCTAAAATAATTTAGAACTGTTGGCATAACTAGAATACTACTAAGATGGATCTAATACAGGAGGGCCAGATTGAACGAACCTATCACTAACAGGTCGATACAGTAATGTGCGGCCACGGTTACCCTGCTTCTAACCTGCCTTCTACTCACAAATTGGCCGCGTTAGTCCAACCCGCGATCCACTATCCCCTTTAACCCATTCTTACCACCTCTTTAAATCAACAAGTAACCCCTTCCGCCCGCGGCATGTATATGAGATATAAACGATCGGATTAGCTATTCCCCCCCATTCAGTAACGCGTGCCCCGACTATCGCCTTTTTAACCTGCAGTTTAGCCGTGCGTTTAACCTGCTAATTTACCGCCTACCCCTACCCCTGCGTTAGAGGCAGGGGTAAGGGTGGACGGCAAACTTTCCCCCAAAAGAAAACCTAAAAACCCCTCCTCCCGAAGCGATTGGACATGTAAAATATGTGAATAAGTGTAACCAACTTACTTTTTGTTACTTTTTCAGCCCTTTCAGCCTTCTCTGCCGTCCTCCGGCGGGGGCAGCCGGCGGCGAAAACGGCTTCCAGTGGCCCCCTCCGGCGAAGATGGATGAACGCACGCCCGTAGTGCATGGGCGCTCAAGCCAACGAAAGCACATGGATGGGTGTGCGTGACGTACGTGACATCATGCACGCCCGTCCATGTGCTTTCGTTGGCTTGAGCACCCATGCACTACGGGCGTGCGTTCATCCGTCTTCGCCGGCGGGGGCCACTGGAAGCCGTTTTCGCCGCCGGCTGCCCCCGCCGGAGGATGGCAGAGAAGGCTGAAAGGGCTGAAAAAGAAACAAAAAGTAAGTTGGTTACACTTATTCACATATTTTACATGTCGAGTCGCTTCGGGAGGAGGGGGTTTTAGGTTTTACATGTCGAGTCGCTTCGGGAGGAGGGGATTTTAGGTTTTCTTTGGTTAAAGTTGGGATCCACTTCCTGGTGGATCCCAACAGGTACCAGCACACCCAGGATACTGTATTGCATTTGCATGCGATTTTAATACAGTATCGAGCGGAAGGTGAGCCGGACTGTGCGTGCAGCAAACGCGGGTGCGCCCGGCCCTAACACAGCTCTTCCTACCGCTCCTTACTGTATCGGCCTGCAAGAAAGTAAGCTGACAAGGATCCAACCTTGTGCTGCTAGCCCCTGGCAAATGGCGCCCCAGCCTTTGACTGGTATCTACTGCCCAATCCAGGATCTTCAACTGCATGCCCAGCTCCAAATTGGCCTGAGAAAACCACCAGGGGAGACCGGATCTAGAATCCACCCCCCCTCCCCCTGGCAGTGGCAGCTGAAATGGGAACTTCTCCAACTGAGGGTTCCATCGGGACAGAAGTACCCTCTAAAATGTCTGCATATACGTGCATGTGAAGGGAACTAGATCTAGCATAGCCGCTATAGAACTTAAGCCGCTATAGAACTTAAGACACAACACACCCAGATCCCGGGTACCAAAATCCATAACCACCAGCAACCCTGCACCTGCAACTTTACCACCTCTGTGAGCACTTTGCCTAGTCCGGTATCGCAGCAGTCTCCTGGGTGGGAACCCAGTTGACTATCCAGCCCAGGGCCTATAACCTCTGTATGAGCTATTGAATGGCCACTGATATGGGGCATTTAACTTTGACTAAACGAGCCAGAAATGAATGTACTAAAATGCCCTCCTTTCATAGTGCGGCCGCTACCACCATCACCTTGATAAATGACCGAGGTGCCTTCGCTAGCCTAAACAGGAGCACACGAACCTGAAGTTGCTCTCCCTACACCATGAAGCAAAAATGTTTGTTGCTCTGCCAAAAGGAAACATGGAGATCCAAAGAAGCCAGGAACTTTTCTGTGCAGATGGCTGCAATCACCAAGCATAGGGTCTTCATTTAGAATGTGGCACAATCAGAGCCACATTCTCATTTTTCAGATCTAGAATGGGCAGACAGGCACCCTTCTTTGGAACCCGAAAATAGATGGGAATACTGCCCTCCGCCCTGCTCTGCTGAGAGTCCCTGTACTATTGCCTCCAGATGCCATGGTTGATCCAGCGTGTAATTAAGTACCTCTTATTTAGCACTGTAGGCGCAGGGGGAGCTGATGTGCCAAAACCTTTAGGCCAGGGCTTCCCAAACCTGTCCTGGGGACCCCTTAAGCCAGTCGGGTTTTCAGGATATCCACAACGAATATGCATGAGATAAATTTACATATATCAAGTCTTCATGGTATGCAAATGTATCTCATGCATATTCGTTGTGGATATCCTGAAAACCCAACTGGCTGTGCGGTCCCCCAGGACAGGTTTGGGAAGCCCTGCTTTAGGCTCACCATCCAGCAATCCAGAAGACAAAAGGTCCCTCAAGTGAGCCAACCTATCCAATCTTCCCCAAGGAGCACTACTCGAAAAAGTGAGGCATTACAGCTGACACTCGTCACCTATACACATTGCTCCCTTAGGGCAATTAGAGAGAAAGTGCTCGAAAAAAGGAGAGGCATTACAGCCGATACTTGCCACCTATATGCATTGCCTTGATTTGGGCAATCAGAGCAGGTGCCTAGCTATCACTGTTGCGACCAGTGGCTATGTGAAGCCAGTGATATAAGGCATCTGCCCAATAGGTCAAGGCTACCTGGTAAAACATTTTTCCCAGAGCAACTTTGCTCGAGTCATGAACTGCACTCTAAAAGCCATTAAACCTACAATGGGAATCATGGACTTAGTGCTCCTCAAAACTGAGGCAACCACCTCGAGACCCAGACTCTGCACCTTCACTGTATTGTCAGTGGTGCCCTTTTCTGGAACAACCGAGACATAAACCATCCCATGGAGCAGGCCCCCTAAACCCCTTAAAAATGTTATCTTCCCGATCCTGTTCTGGCCCCAAAACCTCTCTCTATAAGAGACCCTTCAGCTACAGGGATTAACACTCCCCCGGAGTGCCCTTAACTCCATTCACTGTCCCCAGGTAATTCCTCAAAGAATTCTTCCTGCACTCTTCCTCTGTGCCTAAGAGTTGCTGGAACTAGGATCTGCCCCTAGTCTTCTCTGCTTGGGACAGAATGCCCTATCGAAGAACCATAGACTGCACCCTCCTCCACCCCAGGAGGGTGTTCCTTTAGTTCCAGCATCTCCCTCAGTGCCTGCCTCTGGCCCCCAGGAGTGCCACATTTACAAAAAAAAAAAACCACACCGCTTTTATTTTTATTTTTAGGAACAGCAACAGGAAAACAAATAAAGGAAACCGTCAGAGGCCATTCCCGCTGCTTCCTCACAAAGAACGCCGATCCCAGAGGCCTGCAGCTCTGTTATTTTGCTCCCAGCAATGAGGCACTGCTTTCCATGCCACCCGAAGGAGCCACTCCTCGGATCGTGAAGGCAGGTAAAATGGCTGCTATTCATACTCTGCCAGTGTCTTCCGGCAGCCCTTACATTGGAGCCCAGCTGCAGTCTCTTCTACTCTCTCACAGCACAGAATTGCGGGAGAATGCACCCAACAGGAAGCCTATTGCGGCAGACCTCCTCCATACTGGAGGTCAGGATCGGCGAGTCAGAGACGGACTCCTCAGCTTCTCTAAGGAATATGGGGAGGCTCAAAATGGCTATCATTCCCACACACTGCTCAGCCACCACGGGACTGATTGAGACCCTGAGGACTTATCCAAACCCTGGCTTTCAGGTACCAAAACAGAAACTGCCACCCAGCCCTCCTCGCCTCCCGACATGGTTAGTTGAATCTGGAGGCCGGGATAACTCTCCACCGATCCATTCCTGCTGGCCTTTCCTCCCGCTTTCAGCGGTAATCACCAGCGCTGCGTTTCATAGCCATGCAGAACTCTACCAGTAGGTGTTTTCCATCTCCCGACCCCCACCAGCCCAGTCCTGTCCACACCCCTCACACCATGGGAGAATACCGGCCCACCTTTACAGGTTCCACTGGAACTCAAGCGCTGGCTGCCCTGAATAAACTTGACACTTTTTTTTTTTTTACTTGAATCATAGCATAAGCATATTTAAAAAAAAAAAAAATCACGTCTCTGAAATCTGACGAATCCAGTCAGGCTCCTATGCAGGGGTAGCAAGGTGAGGCAGAGGGAATTGAGGGAACCAGTACCACTGGCTATCAATATTTCCTCTGTAAAGGCAAGAGCATGAAAAAAGAAAAAGGGGGCCACCAACCCCCCTGCTTGTCCTCACTCTACTAGAGGGAAGGCCCAAATCAGGACCTAGCACTCCTGGAAGTAGATCTTTATCTCCAAACTGACTGCAGTGTTTTGCACCTCTGTCATCTGCTGGAGACAAAGAAATACAGAGGAAATGCAAGTGGCACATTATGTTAAATAGCAGTGTCAGTAAAGCTTTTCTTCTCTGTCTCTATCTGTTGGTAGAGAGGCAAAACCCATGCGTCGGGACTGATCTGGGGTATGAAAAGGAACGTTTGGTTTCTCCCTTCCATTCAGATTTGTGTTTGATTCCTGGGGATATATTAGTGTTTTAATACATTGAAACAACTTCCTATTTAACATAGTCTTAACCATTAACTTAAATAAATTAGTCCTCATCACGTGGAATCACAACAAATACATATAAAACATGGGCATAACAAAAATACCCAAGAGGAATCAAGGAAGGAATGAATGTTTAAATCCAGTGGGCATGACTATATTGAAAGTAGCTGGTCACACAGATTTATGGCAGGAAATGAAATAAGAGGTATTTTCTTCTGAAAGTTTTACATACTAGGATCTTGGAGCAGAAATGCATTTTTCAAATTTAAGCCATTTTCATACAGATGGTATACAAAAACATTTCTTTTTAAATACAAATAAGAGCAAGAGTGAGAATATAATATACTGGAACAAAAAATAAAGGTGATTTAGAAATAAGGCCAACTGAGAAAAAGTCAGGAAGTGGCAGATCTTTCTGATTTTCAAAAATTATTTTCTTCCAGATGCATTTCTTACCTTGAGGCATCCTTCCGTTGCAGCGGTATCTCTCAGCTGCTTCCTTCACATTATAGTTACACTTCAGAAGTTCATATAGTGCCTGTAAGGGTCAAAAACAGATTAACAGAACCAAAGCACATAGATCCTGCTCATTGAAGGAATTATTTCCTGATGCCCCTTTTTACATATCTTAGTTAACTAGACCCAAATATGTTATTAATATGGTATAAAAAATTTGCAAGTAATTAAAAGTATATGAAAAAATGTTCCACTTGTAGAACGTTGGTACCTAAAAGGTTATATATGCTGGAATAGTAACAAAGGCTGGGAACATGAACAGTTTTTAATCGCTCTTACTTCACAAACAACCATTTCAAATTTACATGGAATAGATCTTTTACTTTCAGTTTCAGCCTTTTTCTCCTGCTCATTTGGGCTTCTAGCTTAAATCGGAACCAGGCCTAGGATATGGTCATGAGCCTTTATTTGCATCTACCTGAGGATTTTCTCCCTTATTTCATATCCCCTCCCAGTTCATCTAGCCCAGTCATTGCAAGGATGGTCATCAGCAAGGGACTATGCACCAGGGCTCCTTCTAAAGCACTACAATCACAAACCCCTAGATGTCACCATTGTGCAGTACTATCACTTCCCTGATCCTGGGCTGCAAATACTGACCCTGCAGCATCCCTAGTCAAACTGGGGAGCCTGAACTGGTACTTAAATCCAGGTACACCATCAGGACAGCCTGACAACACCTCACCAGCTTATGTTTTTTTAAACCCTAGACTAGTCGCTACTGTAGCAGCAATCCTTCCCTGGGGGCAATGGACCACAACTCCCTCCCGAACCTAGTACAGGAATGCCATCAATTAGACCACCAGCTGTTACCCCCATGCAATGGCAGAGACTCCTCACAGCAAAGATACAAACACAACCTACTTGTTCATTGTCCTTCGTATTCACTCCTTCAGAAGTTCGATCAACCACCTTTCGTGGAGCTGTTTCAAGTAGGAATTGCCTTACTCTTTGCTCTGGAAGTACATCAGGACTCCAAAGTAATTGGTCTCTATTCTCATATTCTATTAGAAAAACAGTAAGAACCTTAAAAGGTAAGATTCAATGGAAAGGCAGAAAAATTCCAACCTAAGGATTTCCCAGAACATACACTTTTCAAATCATGTCAGCACACTGCAGAGGACCCTCAAAATGACTTGCCCACTTAATGGAAACCCAGGAGAGAGTCTTCTCTGTGGCAGACCTTGCTTTCTAAAACACTCTGCATGCGGGTTGAGGAATGTAAACTTTCCAACAGACAATCAGAAAACAGCCAAAGGCTTATCTTTTCAAACATATATTTGAACTTTGGGCTTGATCTCCCATTATACCCCTCAGAAACCGAACTTTTTTCGAGACTACTCTGCAGGCATTTGCTAATTTCTTTGTTGTTTTATCATTAGAAGTCAGTCGCTGTTTTTATGTTGAACTAATTGTGTTGTGTTTTATGTATGTCGCCTTGAATAATGGATAGGATGGGAAATTTTTTCTATTTATTGCTGGCCAATACTCAAGAGTATCTTTACACATAGGTCTTCAATCCAACTTGGTTCAGGACTTTTTACTTTCAAAAATTAACAGGGCTGAAATAACCAGTTCCAAAAATGTTTATCTTTTGACTCCAGACTCAGTAACATCAGAAAATCTTTCTTCATGTAAAGGGTGGTGAATGCCCTCCCAAGAAGACATAGTAAAGACAAAAACGATAATGGAATTCAGAAGGGTGTGGGACAAACTCAGAGGATCCCTAGTGGCTAGAGAATAGAAATAAAGAAATAGGGTAACCTGTGTTACACCTAAAGTTAACATTTCTGCATGAGGGTAACCTGTAAAAAGCAGTACTTATTACCCTTTATAGAAGGCATGGGGTAATAGGCATGGTACAACAGTCACTACCCTAAGAAACTTGCTGGGCAGAATGGATGGACCATTTTGGTTTTTATCTACCATCATTTACTGTTACCATCTATATAAAAATATTGGCCAAGCAGTAATGCTACCCAGCAGGCATGAAATATTGTATTACAGCACCAATGCACCATATATGCACCATTAGTTTATGGTTTTTGTAATCCAAATCTGAATTTTTGGCTGATGGCCTGCCTGGAACTACTTTTATATACAGTTATAACAGCAGCACTAGAAAGCATATGGCAGTCTGTCCGTTTCTTGGCTCGGTTATTTTTTCAGTTGGCCTTATTCACAACTCATTGTTTTTGTCCTATTACATTTTTTTAAAACACTTTTTGAATATGTGATATACACGTTATGGCCACAAGCCCAGTCTTCAGCTGTTGGTACTACATTCATACTTTTTATACTCATCGTGCAATGCCCATATGGGATTTTCATCAAGGCCAACACAGCAATGCTCTGATTTACTTAGATTCAGGCTTGTTGACTTGACTTAGGAAAACATTTTAAACAATCTCTCCTTCAAATAAAAGGAGGATCACAGTAATTCCAACTAAATTATTGAGAATAATTTTGGTAATACTGTTGTTTAAAAACAAAACAAACAAAAATAAAAATCAGATTCTGAGCCCATTAGTGGTATAAAGCATAAACAGAGATAGAAAAATATTTCAAAAATTAGGTGCCAAACAAAATACGAAGCCAAGGAAATCTTTTTCAGATATGTAATTTCTTGAGTTTGTTTTGCTTCATTTTTGTGTGTGTTTAATTTTATTTTGGAGTTTGTTTTTATTTTTGCTCTCAATGTTTTTTCCTCTTTCCTTCCTTCAGCCTCATTCTCAGTTTTCTCCTCAATGCAGCCTGTCAACAGGGGGCTGGCCCATACACCAGGTGCCAAATATTACGTGCCCAGTATTTTTCCACCCATGAAAATTAGTTTGTGGGGCAAAAGATACCAAAGAAATGGGATAGTTGGTTAAAAAATTGTATTAGTGGTATCAGTTTCTGAGGACATGTATTCATTTTAAGGCTAAAATATTCTTGAAGCCTAGATTACTCAGTTATGCATGAGGAAAAAAAACCCCAACTATTCTATTTTTCTATTACTTAAGTAGAATGTTTGGCAAACTGCACTTGAAGCCTGTTTGGCTAGCATCTTTTCTCTACCAGAAACATGGCAGTGCTGATCCATTCTCTTTTCAAACCAGGTTTGGTCAGAAAAGAGAAGTAAAGGCAAGTTTGCTTACCATAAGCAATATTTTCCATAGATAGCAGGATGACATCACCGACGGCGCGCTCTTGGACATTTTCTTCTCCATGACAAAGTTTTTATCTGCTGCGCGGCACTTCCCATGCGTAGCACATCACTGGTCTTTTCAGTTAATAAAAGCTAGAAGTCAGCGCTGTGACTAGAAAGAGCAGAAAAGCATGTCCAGGGAGGAGGGAGGATATGCATGGCTAATTCATCCTGCTGTCTACGGAAAACACTATTTATGGTAAGCAAACTTGCCTATTTCCGTCGATAAGCAGGCTGAATTAGCCATGCGGTTTGGGAGTCCCAAGCTGAAGGAAAAAATAAAATGCATGGAACAGAGGTGAACAGCCTCATTGTTCTTATTGGTACTTGTATTTTTTTTTTTTCTTACTCCCCAGTGGACATGGTTTTCTGGCTTGTCTCAACCCACTATCTGAGGCTGTTAACTGGTCTAGGCAGTAGTGTGCAGTAAAGGTATGGACTGATGACCAAGTAGCAGCTTTACAGATATCTTCTATGGGTACATTTTGTAGATGTGCAGTGGAGGAGGCTGTCACTCGCACCTGATGAGCAGAAACGGAACCTGACAAGGGCACCTGTGCTGAATTATGACAGAACTGAATACAATCTGTGATCCAATTGGATACTGTCCTTTCGGAAACTGCTACTCCCAATGAGTTAGAGTTCAATGAGATGAATATCTGCGAGGATTGCCAATGAGGCTGAGTCCTTTATTTATAGTAAGCTATTGTTCTCTTACAGCCCAGCGAATGGAGCAGAGATTCCCTTTTATTCTAATGTGGTTTAGGAAAGAAGATAGGTAGTAGGGATGTGAATCAGGTCCGGAATCGTAGCCGGAATCGGAATCGTACATGGATCGTGGGAAATTTTCGTTCCCACGATTCGTAGTGTTCCGTTTTGTGGCGTTTTAATCGGCTGCGCCCGAGCCCCGACCCTTAAAATCTAATTCTTTAGAATCCCCCCGCCATGTTTAAAGATGGCACCGGCCATCCATTGCTCCTACCATGTGACAGGGGCCGACCAATGGCACCGGTAGCCCCCGTCACATGGTAAGGGCAAAGGGCCATCGGCGCCATTTTGTTTACTGGCAGCTGATGGCCCGAGAGCCGGAGACTGCTCCCGGGACCCCCGCTGGACCACCAGGTATTTTAAGAAAGTGTGTGTGTGTGTGTGGGGGGGGGGGGGTCATCAGGATGGGGGATTCTCAAGAATTATATTTAAAGGGTTGGGGTGAGTTTGGGGTTGTTTGTTTTTTTTTTGTGTTTTCCCTTTCTCCCCTACCCCCAAAACGATACGAAAACCACAGGAACCATTCGTGGGATTCCTATCTGTTTCGGGGGGGGGGGGACTCCGAAATCTGACGAATTTTGAAATATCATACACGATATTTAAAATAGTCAGAAAAATGATTCACATCCCTAATAGGTAGTGATATGTCTTGATTAATGGCTGAGTACTACCTTGTCAAGATAAAATTGTAAGTAGGAAGAGAAGTGAACTAAGGCTTGTAGTTCACTTAGTCTTCGGGTCAAGGTTATTGCTATGAGAAAAACTACTTTCCAAGTGAGATATTTCAAATGCATAGATTGTAGTGATTCGAAGGTAGTCTTCATTTATTTTATTTATTTATTTAACACTTTTATATACCGACCTTAATGAAAAAAATTCACATCAGATCGGTTTACATATAACAGGGGGATAACATTGATCAACCATTTAACAAGAAGCGGAAGTTACATATAACAAGGAGGTAGAACTTGGTGTGGCTAGGGTAGCCTAAGGTAAAGGACAGATTTGAGCAGATAAGACAGATTTGAGCAGATAAGACCACATTCAAATCCCAGGGGACTGGAGATTGAAGATTAAGGCGACCTCTCATGAAATGAGATACTAAGGGGTGAGACGCCACCGAGGAATCGTTGCCCCTCTCATGATAAGCAGCTATAGCACAGAGGTGGACTCTGAGTGATGATGTTGCTAAGCCCAACGGAGAGATGAAGCAAGTAATTGAGGATTTCTCTGGGAGCTGAGGAAAAGGTGCTAAAAGCCATGGCTTTGACACCACTTGGCATACCTTCTCTCCATTTGAAGGAGTAGTTATAACTGGTTAATGGCCTTCTCACTGCTATGATCATTTTGCTGAATAGCTGCTGAAAGAGTTAAGCCTTGTAAGATCTTGTGTTCAACATCCAGGCCGTCAGATTACTCCTGGGGGAATTTTGCACAAAAACATTTAAAATTCTGTGCACAAAAACTTAAACTTCTGCAAACTTTATATTGGTCAAAATAATTTACATAACAATCTTTAAGTAATTATATTTTAAATTTATACAGAAAAAAGTTATTAGAGATGCAGATTTTTAAATATTTTGAGCAGAATTTCCCTAGAAATTCACTGTAAGAGTGTCCCTTCCACTTGCTCTCTCTACTCCCCTGGCCATTTTGCCCTCTCAGGCCCCAACTCCTCCACCTGCCAGTTTCTCTCCTCTCCACCTCTAGGCTCAATCCTTTCCACTCTATCGCCAGTCCCAGAGTTTGACCCCATTCTCAGTACTGCCCTTCACACAGGCTCCCTCTGTCCCTCCCTCTAGTACACATACACACACACACCCTCATATACTGGTTCCCTCTCTCTCACACACACACATCCCCTCATATAGGATCCCTCTCTCTTGCATTCGCATATACACGTTCCCTTTCTCTCTCACACATACATCCTCACACAGGCTACCTATGTCTCTCTCTCATGCACCCCTTCACACAGGCTCTGTCTCACACATACACAACCCCTTTCACACAGGCTAGCACCCTGACATACACACCAGCTCCTAATCTCTCACACACATACACACTCCTTCACAATCTCCTCATATAGGCTTCTTCTGGCACCCACACTCAAGCATCCCCCCCCCCTCCGACTCTCTCACCTCCCATCCTCCCCTCTCCTCTCACACCCCTTCCCCTCTCTCCACACACACACACACACATTCATGCTCACCGGGGCCTTCACCTTCGCTGCGAGCAGAGCGCGTCCCGTGGCATACAGGAGCCTTCATCTTCGTCACGAACTGTGTACCAGGGCCTTCATCTTTGTGCGCTCTGTTCGCAACATACTGGGGTCTCCTCTGCCATTTTCTGCACAAATTCTATGCTCCACAGTAGCGCAGAATTCCCCCAAGACTATCAGGTGGAGGGAGGAGTGTAGGGGATTAAGAAGGGAGCCCCTCCTGAGTCAAGAGATCTGGGTCCTGAGCAAGATCTAATGGATTGCTTTTGGAGTACTGTACCAGATAAGTAAACCAGGGCTGTCTCAGCCATGCGGGCGGTATGAGAATTATGCGAGCTCTGTCCTGAATCATCTTCTTAACTGTTCTTGAGATGAGAGAAATTGGAGGAAATGCATACAGAGGACCCCTCGACCACGACATCAGGAAGACATTCTGTATCCTTCTGAGTTGGCTTGGACAAACTGAACAGAACTGAGGTACTTTCCGATTTTGCTCTGTGGTGAAGAGATCTATGCAAGGTCAACCCCAGTGCAGAAAGATTTGGTTTGCTACTGATGAGTTGAAACACTCTGCTGAGACGGTTGGCTAACATATTCGCTACTCCTGCTAAGTATGTGGCTCTCAAGGTTATTGAGCTGAGGGCCCATTCTCAGATCCAAACTGCCACTCTGCAAAGGTTCCAGGATCCTGATTCGCCCTGCTTTTTCATATAAAACATGGCTACTTGATTGTCCGTATGAATCATGAGGGCATGACCTTGCAGTAAATGTTTAAAGGCCACTATATCATATCTCCTGGCTCCGAGTACCAGGAGATTTATCTGGTAAGCTAGTTCGTCTTGTGACCACCGACAGTCTTGTAATGGAGAAGGTACGCTTCCCAACCCTGCGTAGAAGCATCTCTGGGGAGGACTAGGGTGTGGACTGGGTCTCGAAGAGGTGCTCCTACAGTTAGGACTTCCGGATCTAACCACCAAATGTCCTTCTGCATGGAGTTTGATAAAGTTATTATGTGCACGTTGGTTGAAGATATTGGGTCCATTGTGATTTCAAGCCCTACTGGAGGCACCGCATCTGCAGGCGAGTGTGAGATACTACATAGATGACCCAATAGTACCAAGATTTGGTGGGCAGTGACCCTCAATCTGTAGAGCAACTCTGTGCACAAATTATGAATCCGCTCAATCCTCTCCTGGGGAAGGAAGGCACAACATTGGACAGAGTTTACTCTGGCTCCTATGAACTATAGAATCTGAGTCGGTTTGAGAACAGACTTCTCGTAGTTGATAAGGAATCCTAGAGACTCCAGACAAGAATCTGTAGATTCTATTGGCTGACATAGGGATATTTGGTCAGGGGAAACTATCAGCCATTCATCCAGATAAAGAAACAGGTGGATCCCCTGACACCTGAGGTGAGCCACAGCCAGATATTTGGTGAAGTCTCTGGGAGCCATGGATAGACCAAAGGGTAGAACCTTGTATTGGTAATGCTTGGAATTCACTTGGAAGCACATGAACCGCCAACAAGTGGGGTTTTTCGGAATATGGGTGTAGGTATCCTTTAGGTACAACGAACACATCCAATCATTCTCCTGAGTGAACTGAAGAACTAACTTGAGGGATGTCATCTTGAATTTCTCCTTCTGAAGGTATTTGTTTAGGGAAGTAAATCCAGAATAGGTCAGAGATCCCCTGAGCGTTTTGGAATAAGAAAATATTGGGAGTAGTGTCCTGTGTTGATTTGGTGCATGGGCACCAACTGAATGGCCTGTTGCTGGAGTAAGGCCTGGATCTCTGTTCCAGAAGAGGTGACTCAGAAGCATCCTTTAACTGGGAGTTGTGATAATATATCCAGTAAGTGGTCCACACTGTGCGTGGAGCGAGATGGAGATCTGTGCTTGTGTTGATGTGGACTCTGGATAGGCCTTGATTCAGTTCTCCCAACTGGGTCTTTCACTCTGGAAGATGTATGTATCGATGAATTATTTCGATGTGTCGAAGCAGCGCTGTGCTTCGATGTGTCCACGTTGATGCACCGTAGGGTGCAGCGCAATTTGTGGCAAGACTTTTTGCGTCGACTTACGTGCTAAAGTCTGTGCCAATTCCACATGGCAATAGCGGTGTATTTCCTTCTCCGATGCCTTTTTGGATGCATCTTGACCTTTGGAAGTGGATGCATACACTTTATCCTTGCGTCGATCCTTCAATGGTGCTGACGACTAACTTGCTTCAGGACGCTTCGATTTGGGCTTTTTAGGTGCGCAGTGACTTCAGGCCCTGTCGCAGCTGGTTGTTTTTTTACCTTTTGGTTCCACCAATGAGGACCTCATGGCCACATCATGAGGAGTAGACTTCGGTCCTGGGGACGAATGGACCGAGCACCTTGGTGAGGGTGCATAACTTCTAGAGGCTTAAAAAACCCTTTCCCAGTCTCGAAGACTGGCTATTTTCACCATTCTCTGTGCCCTTGGAGAGACATGCGGCCGCAGTCTATACAACGCCTGGTCATGGTCCAGGCTGAGGCAGATATAACTAATTATGACTGTCTGCGACTGACAATACTTAAACCCAGATTTTTTTTTAAGACATGCTAGCACTGAAAAGTGCTGTTTGGGGATCGCTAGCTCGAAAGTAAAAAAAATCTGAGAGAATTGAAGAGACAATGGAGAATCTAAGAAACACATCCATGCCTGAGCGCAGAAAAAAACGAAACGAAGAGACCGGTGATGCACTACTTGCGGAAAGTGTAGCGCAGGCGCAGCAGATCAAAACTTTAATCGAGGAAAAGACTATGTCTGTAAGAGCATGTTGGTGACGTCACCCAAATAGCATGGCTAATTCAGCCTGCTTATAATTGGGAAAATAGAAAAATGTCTCTCCCTCTCATCATTCACTGGCTCCCTTGATCTTCTATTTCTAATCAGATCCTCCTGTCTCAATCTCTGACTTCCCCCTAAATGATAATCTAACCCTATACTTCCCACCCTTTGAACATTTGCTAAGGAGAACTGGTCATGACTAAGTTATAGCAGCAGCCAGTAGTGGGAGGTCAACTCAGTGGGCATTTGAATATGTTGAGGTCATCATTCAGAGAGCTGGTAAGTGGAAAATTTAACCAGGTAAACTGATGCAGATAACTTGATGCAGATAACTTTTCACAGATATTCAGCAGAACTTAACCAGGTATGTTATGCACATAACTTTACCCGTTTAAAATCAGGACTGCTATTTTCTGATTAGATTTGTGCACATAACATTAGGTAGAGTGTGCAAACTATGGAGCTGATGCAATACCATGCACAGCGGCTACCGCACGGATTAACACATGATTGGATGTGCATCCATAAACCCCGATGCAATACGGGGATTAGCACTTCCAAAAATGGCATCCAAATCACCATGTAGCTAATAGCGCTCATCACATGTAAATTCCATGTAGATGAAGCTATTAGCTAATCTCCGCAATGCAAAATGTTTCCCGAGCAGCCAATGCACCCATTGCAACGCGGCAAATTTTACGCCAGCCTGGGGCTGGTGTAAAGATATGCCATGCTCAAGGGCGCATTGAAAAAAAAAAGAAAAATCCTGTTTTCTGTGATTCCTCCTAATAGTATCATAGTGATACTAAGTAGAAGGAATCAAATAAAGCAGATTTAGTTGAAAAAAAAACAAACCAAATTCTAGATGCTCAATACACATGGTCCAGGCTGCGTATCTTGTGCATGTCTAAGCCGGTAGTGGGAGAAAATGGACGCTCGTAGTTTAAGTGTCCGTTTTCCCAGCCCGCTTGATAAAGAGTGCTAGGGACACACACATTTTCCCTAGTGCCTCCTTTTTTGCACGACCCCTAATTTAAATATTGCATCGCGCACCCAGGAGAGGTAGCTGGGTGCGCATTAGGAAAACGGATGCTCAACACTGAGTGCCGGTTTTCTGCACAGAAATATTGCATCGGCCCCCTTGTGCACTTCACTGGCTAAAACTTTAGCCCTGCCTCAGAACATTTCTGTCAACAATCTTTTTGGAGTGCACAAAATTTAAGCGGTTGAAGGAGGAGGTGGGGGAGAATATTCTACACTTAGAAATTAATCCAAGGGTGTATTTGTACTGGGCTTCAAAGGGATTTAATACAGCTACTTTCACTGTACTAATGAGGAATCATTCATGGTCAACTAATTGTGTTTGCCCAACAGCATACTTACCTAGCCTTTGGTTAATGGACCTGTGAGCTCTCTCATACAATTTCAGGCAAACACATTGGGTTCACCTTTCAAAATAAGGCTAAGGAATAAAGTTATACCAGACTAATGAAATTTCTGAAAAGATCCATGAGCAGCTCTCACGCAAGCCTATAATGCCAAGCAAACTATGAACATTTCAGAATGCATCCACTATAATATCCATTTAATAGGAACCCTGTATCACAGATTGCTTCAAGACTTGAGAATACATGTTAGCCTTTGCAATGAAAGGTAAATCATGTGTTGAACCAGAAATAAGACAAACATGTTCACATAAAATATTAAGTCCTACTATGCTATACTGCAAGGATGGTCAGGTAAACATACCTATTTCATCAGGAATGTACTTTCCGTGACAGGCTGGGATTTCTGCCTGGTACAGCTTGCCAACCATTATTTCCTGTGGGGAAAAAAAGTTGTATCTAAATTTTTTTCATTTTAAAATGTATTTACCACAAAGCTCTGACACTGCTATAACATTACTGTCAAGATAGCAAATAAAACCTTTGCATTACCTTCCTCAAGTCTTCAGATGAATTGCCATTCTCTGCCTCCACATCTTCACCCTCAGACTCTCTCTCTCCATCACAAGCAGTGTTTGCTTCACAGTTCAAAAGGAAAAACAAGTTACTCATTTTGTTTAGCTATGTCTTGAATTCTACCTGTTGCAGTAGAAGTTCTGTTAAAGTCACAGGATTTGTACCTTTCCTTACTTTTGATAACTGAATTGCACAAATCTTTCTCATTTTAGACATACGATACAAAAAAGAATGCAACTGTTTTGCCAGAAAGAAAAATGTATGTTCAGAATACCTCAAAGTTCAATAAATAATTGCATTTTTAAAATTCTACAAAAAATTCTATTTCATCTTGAACTGCAAAATTCTTGTAATTTTATTAATTTTTGTCCCTAAACATATTGCTTGTTTAGATCCCTTATTGCAATCCATTATTTAGGGGAAAAAAGTAATCAGATTACAAGTTAGTCACTGCAACTACTTTATTCAGCGACCCTTTCTGGAATGCATCAAGCTGGGAACCACGTGGAATCCAGATAACTTCATTCTAAAGCCACTTTGAACTATATGACATTACAGGAGGACCTTGCAAGAGTGGAAGATTGTGCATCTAAATGGCAGATGAAATTTAATGTGGACAAGTGAAGGTGTTGCACATAGGGAAAAATAACCCTTGCTGTAGTTACACGATATTAGGTTCCATATTAGGAACTACCACCCAGGAAAAAGATCTAGGCATCATAGTGGATAATACTTTAAAATCATCTGCTCAGTATGCTGCAGCAGTCAAAAAAGCAAACAATGTTAGGAATTATTAGGAAGGGAATGGTTAATAAAACGGAAAATGTCATAATGCCTCTGTATCGCTCCATGGTGAGACCGCACCTTGAATACTGTGTACAATTCTGGTCGCCGCATCTCAAAAAAGATATAGTTGCGATGGAGAAGGTACAGAGAAGGGCAACCAAAATGATAAATGGGATGGAACAGCTCCCCTATGAGAAAAGGCTGAAGAGGTTAGGGCTGTTCAAGCTTGAAGAAGAGACAGCTGAAGGGGGATATGATAGAGGTCTTTAAGATCATGAGAGGTCTTGAACGAGTAGATGTGAATCGGTTATTTACACTTTCAAATAATAGAAGGAGGACTAGGGGGCATTCCATGAAGTTAGCAAGTAACATTTAAGACTAATCGGAGAAAATTCTTTTTCACTCAACGCACAATAAATTTGTTGTCAGAGGATGTGGTTAGTGCAGTTAGTGTAGCTGGGTTCAAAAAAGGTTTGGAGGAGAAGTCTATTAACGGCTATTAATCAAGTTTACTTAGGGAATAGCCACTGCTATTAATTGCATCAGTAGCATGGGATCTTCTTAGTGTTTGGGTAATTGCCAGGTTCTTGTGGCCTGGTTTGGCCTCTGTTGGAAACAGGATGCTGGGCTTGATGGACCCTTGGTCTGACCCAGCATGGCAATTTCTTATGTTCATATGATCTCGCAGTCCTCACACCAGGCTTCGAATACTCTCCATATTCGAATGTAAGTTAGTGATGTGGAGAACTTGTGTGCTCAGAGCAAGGTATCAATAACTGCCTTAGAGTATATGCTTCTTTTCAGGCGAGTCCTCTCAAGGGCCAGACCGTAAGAGAGAATCGAGTCGGGTCTTCGTGGAGGATCGGTCCTTGCCGGAGAAGGCCCCTGTGTGGAGGAAGGCACAGAGGGTTCCCCGCAAGAAGTCTTCGCATGTCTGCGTACCATGGCCTTCTTGGCCAGTCCGGGGCCACTAGAAGTATTAGTCCCCTGTGGTGTTCTATCTTGCAGATGATCCCGCCCAGTAGTGGCCATGGGGGAAAAGCGTACAGCAGGTCTTCCTGTGGCCAGGTCTGGATGAGGACGTCAATTCCCCAGGATTGTGGTTCTCGTCTGCGGCTGAAGAACTTGGGAACTTGGGTGTTGGACTGGGTTGCCAGTAGATCCATGGCTGGGTTTCCCCAGCGGTTTACTATCAACTGGAAGGCTGTGGTCGACAGCGTCCATTCCCCTGGGTCTATTTATTTATTTATTTATTTACGATTCTTATATACCGCACAATGGGTAGGGGACTATCTGTCTAGGCGGTTTACATATTATTACATACACAAGCAATGTTACACATTAACAAACAGATCATAAAATCATATACAAACACATTAAAATTCATAAAATAATCAAATAAATTACCAAGGTCATGTAATGTAATAAACTTAATATATATTGTATGCATGAGTGAAGAGGTGAGTTTTTAACAGTTTCTTAAATTCTATACGGATAGCTGTCAGACGGATATGTTCAGGCAATGAGTTCCACAGTAGTGGACCGGCAACAGAGAATGCTCGTTTACGGGTTAGTGCTAAACTTACGGATTTTACTGTAGGTACTTCAAGAATGCATTTATCAAGAGAACGGAGCTGTCTAGAAGGTCTGTAAATTCGTAGTAGTGAGCATAGCCAGATGGAATTAGTATTGTAGAGTAGATTGTGTATAGTAGACAGAATTTTGTAAGTGATACGGTATGAAATTGGTAGCCAGTGCAGATGTTGTAGAACTGGGGTAATGTGATCTGTCCGGGGTGTATTGTATAACATGCGAGCGGCTGTATTTTGTATCAATTGTAAAGGTCGTATAGTTGCTTGTGGTAAACCAAGATAGAGAGCGTTACAATAGTCTAGTGAAGATAGAATTAATGCCTGGGTAATCAGTCGAAAGTCGTTCGGAAGAAGGAGTGGTTTGAGTTTCTTTATCATATATATTTTGTAGAAAGATTTTTTTACGAGTTCGGATATATGATCGGTCATTGTCAGTTTTGAATATCATTACACCTAGATTTTTTGCATGAGGTTTTATATTGATGAGTTGGTTCTAGAAAGTGAAAGTTGGTGGGGGTCGGTCAGCTGAATCGGGTACAGTAGATAAGTAGATTAATTCTGTTTTACTTGTGTTTAATTTGAGTCTATTGTGGGAAAGCCATGTTTTTATTGTGGATAGATATAAATGTAATAAAGAAAAAGTTTTTGACCAGGAATAAGTGAAAGGTATGATGAATTGTATATCGTCTGCATAAATTTTGAAGTTGAGGTCTAGTCCGGCAAGCAGGCGACAGAGAGGTAGTAAGTAAAGATTAAATAGAAAAGCTGAAAGTGCGGAGCCTTGTGGTACTCCTGTCTTGGTAGAGTACCAGTCAGAATAATAGGGACCGACAGTGATTCTTTGTTTACGGTTGGTTAAAAAGGAGGAGAACCATTGTAGTGCAAGATCTGTAATGCCAATCTGAGATAGTGTAGCAAGTAAAATGTCATGGTTTAGCGTATCAAACGCGGCTGAGATATCGAGTAGTACCAGTATATAATTGGAGTTGGAATCAAAGCCTCTGATAATTGAATCGAAAGATGATATTAACAAAGAGAGGGTCTAGGCCCTCTCTGCTGAGGTAGTCCGCAGAGACATTGTTTTTTCCCACGATGTGGGCAGCTGAGATCCCTTGCAGGTTTGTTTCCGCCCACGCCATGACGGGGCCTATTTCCAGGGACATCTGTTGGCTTCTGGTTCCTCCCTGGCGGTTGATGTAGGCAACTGTTGTGGCGTTGTCCGACATGACTGACAGACTCGCCCCGGAGTCTGTGGCGAATCGTAGACAGGCTAGTCTGACTGCTTGGGCTTCCAGTCGGTTTGTGTTCCATCCCGCCTCTTCCTTGTCCCATTGTCCCTGAGCCGTCAGTTCCTGGCAGTGGGCTCCCATCTGTGGTGAGGAAGATCCAGTTCGGTGGGGATAGTTTTACTCCCTTGCTCAGATGTCTTCCTGTAGCCACCACTGGAGCTGGGTCCGAACCTCTGCCGATAGCTGGAGGTGAATGGAGTAGTTCTGGGACGTTGGGTTCCATCGTGACAGTGGGGAATGTTGTAGTGGGCGCATGTGGGCCCTTGCCCATGGAACGACTTCTAGGGTTGATGTCATGAGCCCAAGGACTTGGAGATAGTCCCATACCTTGGGGCGAGCATAGTTCAACAGTTTTCGCAGCTGACCCATCAGTTTCCTTCTCCTTGGAGGGGGAAGGACAACCTTGTCTTGCTTGGTGTCGAACCAGACTCCCAGGTACTCTAGTGATTGGGAGGGCTGCAGGCAGCTCTTGGTTGTGTTGACAACCCACCCGAGACTCTGCAGTAGATTCTTGACTCTGGTGGTCACCTGGTAACTTTCCACTGGAGATTTTGCCCTGATCAGCCAATCATCCAGATAAGGATGTACGAGGGTTCCTACTTTCCTCAGTGTTGCCGCCACTACCACCATGATTCTGGTGAAGGTCCGAGGAGCAGCGCCTGGAACTGGTAATGATGGTCCAGTATCGCAAAGCGTAGGAAGCGCTGATGGTCGTGATGGACCGGGATGTGGAGATAGGCTTTGGATAGATCCAGTGAAGTCAGGAATTCTCCCAGCTGTACTGCCCTTATGACTGAGCGTAGGGTTTCCATGCGGAAGTGTGGTACCCTCAGGTGATTGACTGTCTTGAGGTCCAGGATGGGCAGGAATGTTCCTTCCTTCTTGGGAACGATAAAATAGATGGAGTAGTGACCGGTATTTTGTTGGTGCGTGGGTATCGGGGTTATCGCCTTTAGGCTGAGTAGCTTTGTCAGTGTGGTTTCCACTGCCATCCTCTTGGAGAGGGAGTGGCACGGTGATCTCACAAATTTGTCTGGAGGGATGCTGTGGAAGTCTAGATAGTATCCCTCTCAAATAATGGTTAGGATCCACTTGTCTGACGTTATCTCGACCCATCTTTGGTAAAAGAGGGTAAGTCTGCCCCCTATGACTTCTTCCTGTGGATGGGTCTGTTGATTCTCATTGTGGGGTGCGGCCAGAGCTTGTACCGGAGGCCTGCTCCCCTCTTGTTGTGTCTGTTCCGAAAGGACTGGCCCTGTCTGCAGGGCAAGGTGCTTGGTAGTATGTATTCTTGTACGGTCTAAAGCGCTGGGCTCCTCTGCCCTTGGTTCTTCGGGGGGGGGGAGGAGCACTGGTTTCTTTTGTTCCTATCCTCCGGTAGACAAGGTACTGGAGATTCCCCCATTTGTTGGCTAACTTCTCCGATTCACTTCCGAACAAGAGGGATCCTTTAAAAGGCATTCTCATGAGGTTCGCTTTCGAGGTCACGTCGGCTGACCAATTTCGGAGCCATAGTTGTCTTTTGGCTGCCACTATGGAGACACCCCTGGCTGAGGTGCGCACTAGGTCTGAGGTCGCATCCGTGAGGAAGGATATCGCCGGCTCCAAGGTTTCAGCGGACGTGGTTGCGTCTCTGGAGAGAAGCAAGCAGGCACGTGTCACCATGGCACAGCAGGAAGCAATCTGAAGGGTCATAGCTGCTACATCAAAGGACTGTTTCAGGATGGATTCCTGACGTCTGTCCTGGGCATCTTTGAGTGCTGCTCCTCCTTCGACTGAGATGATCGTGCGCTTTAAGATTAGGCAGACCATGGCATCTACTTTTGGGAACCGTAGGAGTTCCTTGGCCTGGGTTCCAGGGGGTATAGGGCTTCTAAGGCCCGTCCTCCTTTGAAGCTGGCCTCTGGGGTGTTCCATTCCAGGTCAATCAGTTGCTGTATGGCCTGCAACATTGGGAACTAGCATGAGGCCTGACAAAGGGATACCAAAATGGGGTTTGTCTTTGGTTCCGCTGTGGTACTCCTGCCTGGAATGGCCGGCGTCTTCAGGGTCAGGGACACAAGAGCTGGTAACTTGTCTTTGGAGAAGAATCGCAGCATGGTTCGGTATGGTTCCATCCCTGGAGAGATTTCCCCTTCCTCCAGGGAGTCAGTCTCGTCCCCCGAGGTGTCTGTATCCCCTGAAGGGAGGCTCTTGCTTAGATGGGGCACGTCTCGAGAGGTCCGAGAGGTGCTTGGAAGGTCTTGTGCTTCTGGTGGAGGCTGGGACTGTGTCGCAGGCAGTACAGATTGCGCCTGGACAAAGGTTTGCAGCCCTTTGAAGAATTCCACCCAGGAAAAGGTCCCTGGGTCCATATTGAATTCAGGCGTGGTTATGGTGGAGGCCCCGGAGGTACCCTCCTGTGTAGGTGCCGAGTCGGAGATACAGAGGTCCGGGGTACTATCATTAGTGGGACCCGGATCCCTCTACTGGCTGTAGGGGGCCTTGCTTAAGTTCCCCCTGGGCCTCTTCGCACTGCTGGCATAGGGCGGAGGCCACTTCGGGTTGCACAGCTCTCAGGTGGCAGGCTGGGCAGAGGGCTTATCCCTTGGCTTTCTTGGCCAGCGGTGCCATGATTTGTGCACGTGGAGTGGCTTAAAACTCGTCTGTGCACGTTGGTATGCGTGCTGGGAGGCTTAGTTGTGCGTGCAGGATGCTCAAGATGTGCGTGAAGGCTATAAGTTGTGCGCCTGGCTGAGATGTGCGCGCCGCTGTGCGCACAGCAAAATTTGTGCGCTCGGGCTGTTTATGCGTGCGCCGCTCAGTTGAACGGACAATGCAGCAGTCAAGGAGGGGAAATGGTGCCGATGACCACGTGGACAAGATGGCGACACCCCCTGGAGGATCTCCACGAGTGTGGACCCTCGCACCGGATTGGGGTCTAACCCAGACGGGGCTGCTCAACCCGAATTAACAGACGCCGGAAAGGACAATCTATTCGGAAAATCGAGCCTCGGAGACCGCAGACTTTAAGAGAGGTTTCTACCTTACCTGGTCTCGGCGTTTCCCGGTTTCATGCCGAGCGGTCTCCGGCTGCGGCGGGAGAGGGAGTTACCTTCACCGCCGTGCACCCTCTGCCTCTCAGCCACCCTGGGGGCTAAGTTCATGCCGGGAGCCGGCTACCGGACAGAGGCTTGCCTCTGAAGGATCTCGGAAATCACCTCAGGAATTCTCAACTGGGGGAGGGACTGTTGGGTATCACCGCAGGAGAGCAGGGCTTATCTTGTGGCGGTAAGTTTTCTTTCTTCTTTGGTTTAAAATTTCTAACACTCTTCTAGTGTGTGTAGTGTCCCTATCTGCTTAGGAGACAGAGAAATACTGACGAGCTAGGCTTCCTGCAGAGGTATATGTAGGCTGACATCAGCTTTGAAATCTGACTCGGTCTCCCATCTGCTATCGGGAGTACACAACACCCATTGGTCCTGAGTCCATCTGGCTACATGCTAGGAAAGAGGCCACTTTAGCCAAAAATCTTCATTCAAAACTTGGAAGAAGGATCCAACAGACAAAAATAGGATAAAGCATAAGCGTTGGCAAGTTAAATGTAAGACACTGATAAGACAGGCTAAGAGAGAATTTGAAAAGAAGTTGGCCATAGAGGCAAAAACGTACAGTAAAAACTTTAAAAAATATATCCGAAGCAGAAAGCCTGCAATGGAGTCAGTTGAACAGTTAGATGATCAAGGGGTTAAAGGGAAACTTAGGCCATCACGGAAAGATTAAACAATTTCTTTGCTTCGGAGTTTACTAAAGAGGATGATGGGGAGATACCTGTTCCAGAGAAGGTTTTCATGGGTAATGATTAAGATAGACTGAACCAAATCACGGTAAACCTAGATGTGGTAGGCCTGACTGACAAACTGAAGAGTAGTAAATCACCTGGACTATATGGTGTACACCCCAGGGTTCAGAAGGAAATCAAAAATGAAATTTCAGATCTATTAGTAAAAATTAGTAACCTATCATTAAAATCATCCATTGTACCTGAAGACTGGAGGGGTGGCTAATGTAACCCCAATATTTAAAAAGCGCTCCAGGGGCAATCCAGGAAACTACAGACCAGTTAGCCTGACTTCAGTGCCAGGAAAAATAGTGGAAATCACAGAACACATAGAAAGATATGGTTTAATGGAACAAAGTCAGCATGGCTTTACTCAAGGTAAGTCTTGCCTCACAAATCTGCTTCACTTTTTTGAAGGGGATAAACATGTAGATAAAGGTGAACTGGTAAATGTGGTGTATTTGGATTTTCAGAAGACATTTGACAAAGTTCCTCATGAGAGGCTTCTAGGAAAAGTAAAAAGTCATGGGATAGGTGGCAATGTCCTTTCATGGATTACAAACTGGTTAAAAGACAGGAAACAGAGTAGGATTAAATGGACAATTTTCTCAGTGGAGGGGGGTGGGCAGTGGAGTGCCTCAGGGATCTGTACTAGGACCTGTGCTTTTCAATATATTTATAAATTATCTGGAAAGGAATACGAGTAAGGTAATCAAATTTGCAGATGATACAAAATTATTCAGTGTAGTTAAATAACAAGCAGGCTGATTCAGTATGCTGCGCTTGGCTGCGTTGAGTCCAGTGTGCCCACTCCATTGCCGTTGTAGGTTTACCCCTGCGGCGGCGGGATGCCACATCTGGGGCCCAGGCAGTGTTGGAAACTGACTCTTTTTGGGGCAGTTTGTGAGGATTTTCTACAGCCTTATCTCTGCTCTCCGAGTTTTTATTTTGGAGGAGGGTTGCAGGGAGGAGGCCCGTTTTCACTTCTTTGGGCCGCTTGGGTTCCTCTACCCGGAGAAGATTGAGCTGATCGCTGCGGAGCATATGAGCTCGATGCTCCCCATCATTTAGCTGGGCAATCCTCTGCTGCTGGGCCCTGAGGGACATTCTTCCACAGTCCCGACAGGTCACCATGTCATGGTCCAGCCCAAAGCATAAATAACAGTAGTTATGTCCGTCTGTTATGGACATAATTTTGCCACATTGGCAAAATTTGAATCCCGGTGCTTTCAGAGCCACGTTACCACTGAAAAGTGCTGTTGGGGGTTCTCGATTGTGAAGGAAAAAGTGGAAAAGAAGCAAGAGATCTTGAGAGGAGAAGAACCCGAGCCTATTGCTGCGTGGGAAAGGCGAGAACTGAGAAGAGATCATTGACCACACAGGAAGGAACTGTGCAGCAGCAAAATTTTACTAGTGCTAGGAGAAGTTCCCACCGCAGGCTGCCAGGGGGCACTCCCAGACAGCATGGCTAATTTAGCCTGCTTATCTGCAGGAAAAGCAAGTTTGCTTACCGTAAATAGCAGATGAATTAGCCATGCTGTCTCGGTAAGTCCTCCGTGCCACTAGGTGGCGGAGCTCTCTAAGATCACCCAAAGTCTTTTGGTGAGGTGTTCCTCCCTGCATACCAGCCATGCCTCCTCAAGGCTCCTCAGTCCGTGTCAAAGCAAGATGAAATGCAATGCCGAACTGTCCGGGGAGGTGGGCGGGTCAGCATAACAGATGAATTAGCCATGCTGTCTGGGAGTCACCAGCTGAAGTACTGAGCGTGTAGTTTATGTGAGTATTTATATTTAATTGAATGCTCAATACTATGTAATAGGCGAACAGTTCCTATAAGTGAGTTCAAGTAAAAGTGCTCTTGGTTAGGATTATCCGCCCCATCACTGCATCGTCTTTGGCTTGTTTGTCTAAATAATAATGAGATGTGAAAGTGTGCAGTGATGACCATGTGGCTGCTTTACAGATATCTGAGATAGGGACATTGTGAAGATGTGGACGGAGGCAGCCATCGCCCACACTTGATGGGCTTTGGGTGTGGAGTATAAGGTTTCAGAACGTTTTTGGTAGCAGAAACTTATGCAGTTGGAAATCCAGGATGATAAAGTTCGTTTAGAACCAGGAAGTCCTGGAGTGTTTGGACTGAATGAGAGGAAAAGTTGTGAATGTCTGTTGGGAGACTGAGTTAGTTTCTCATAATATGCATGTGCACGTTTGCAGTCTAATGTATGGAGGCGTCGCTCGCTGTCATTTGCGTGCAGTTTGGGATGGAAAGTTAGCAATGTTATGGTCTGATTCAAGCGAAAAAGTGGAGACCACTTTTGGAAGGAAATTAGGATGTGTACGTAGCGTCACCTTGTCGTGGTAGAATTCAAGATAAGGTGGGTAGTATACTAGTGCTTGAAGTTCACTGATTCGCCTCGCAGACGTAAGGGCGACCAAAAACAGTACCTTCCAGGACAGGTATCGAAGATGGCAGCTGTCCATTGGTTCGAATGGTGGTAACATGAGTTGTTCCAGAACTGGGTTGACATTCCATGGCACTGGTGGTTTACGTAAGGGGGGTCGTAGATGTAGAACGCCCTTCATAAAGCAAGAAATAAGAGTATGACAGGCTATTGATTCCCAGTTAAGAGGAGTGTGGTAAGCTGCTATCGCGCTAAGGTGGACTCGAATAGATGCAGTGGCCAGACCTTGAGTATAAAATAGATGGAGTTAACTTAGAAGAAGTTCCAGTGGACATGTCAGTGGGTCTGCGTTTGTTGAGTAACACCAGGATACGTAACATGCCCATTTGCGTTGGTAGTTTTGTCGTGTTGACGGTTTCCTAGATGCGATCAAAATATCTTCTTGTTGAGGTGAAATGTTCAGATTTTGGAACGAGACCCTTTCAATCTCCATGCAGTGAGATTCAGTGATGTGTGTAGTGGATGGAGCATTGATCCTCCTTGCTGGGTGAGGAGGGTCGGGGCATTCCCTGGAGGCATCAGTTTGGAAATTGATAGTTGAACTAGGTAGCTGTACCACGGTTGATGTCCTCGATGCACCTTTGTACTGTTTGGGAGATCAGTGGAATAGGAGGGAATGATTAGAGGAGGTCCTGAGACCAGTCCAGGAGAAAGGCATCTTGTGTCAGCCGGCATGCGCTGGGGTACACTGAGCAAAAAAGAATAGACTTTCTTGTTGTGTTCTGCTGCAAAGAGGTCTATTTGGGGAAGACCCCCAAATGGAGGAGTCGGTTGGCGACTCTTTGATCGAGTTCCCACTTGTGTGGGTGAAAAATTCTGCTCAACTTGTCTGCCGTGGAGTTGTTGATCCCGGGTATATATGTGGCTTGGAGGGAGTTCCCCTTGGCGTGGGCCCAGTCCAGAATCTGTATCACTTCTCTGCAAAGGTTCCATGAACCTGACCCGCCTTGCTTGTTTAAGTAAAACATTGCCACTTGATTGTTGGTATGGATCATGACAACATGGCATAATAGGGCATGTTGAAAGGCCTGGAGGGCGTATTTGATAGCCCTCAATTCCAGGAAATTTATGTGATAATTGCACTCTTGGGTGGACCACAACCCTCGAGTCTGAAGGTCAGAAAGGTAGGCTCCCCAGCCTTTGGGGGAGGTAACCGTAGTTAGAATCAGTTGATATCGTAGGGGTCTGAGAGGTGAGCCCTCTGACAATGACAGTGGGGTTAGCCACCAACGGAGGTCTATTTTCATGTTGGTCGTTAGTTGCACAGTTGTGGATAATGGATTTGGAATTGAGACCATTGGTTTTTTAGGCCCCATTGTAGATGACTGATATGTAGTCTCGTGTGTGGGACCTCATAGATGCATGCTGCCATGTGAGCCAGTAAGGTTAAGCCTTGACGGGCTGAAGTTCTGGCAAGTGGTAAGTGACTCTCTGGGCCAGGTGGTGAGAGCTAATGCTCAAGGTTGTGGCAGGAAAGCTCTGTCCTGAATGGTGTCTATAGAAGCCCCTATGAAGGTTAACGTTTGTGTTGGTTGCAGAGATGACTTTTCGTAATTTATGAGAAGACCTAGATTGTCTAGGCAGTTTATCGTTTGAAGTAAATTGTTACGTAGAAGGACTGGATTGGGGGCTATTAACAGCCAGTCATCTAGATAGGGAAATATTTGAACTCCTTGTCGACGTAAGTGAGCCACCACTACCGCTAGACATTTCATGAATACTCTTGGTGCGGAGGAGAGACCGAACGGAGAACTTTGTACTGGAAATGTCTCATCTTCGTCTGAAAACAGAGGTAAGTCCAAGAACTTGGATGCACTGGTATGTGGGTGTACGCATATTTCAGATCTATGGAGCACATCCAGTCTCCTAATTGTAGGAAGGGGAGAATGGATTTGAGAGAAGTCATTTTGAATTTCTCCTTCATTATGAATTTGTTGAGGGAACGTAGGTCTAGAATGGGGCAGAGTCCCCCCGATTTTTTGGGGATAAGGAAGTATTGTGAATAGAATTCCTTGTGGTATTGGGATGGAGGCAACTCCCGCATTCAGTGTTAATGGAGTAGCTGATGTACTTCCCGAAGGAGAATTTCCCGATGAGTTTTCTGGTGCTTGGGTAGCACTGGATGTGGTAGTGATGAAAGGGATATAAAATTGAGAGTGTATACTTCCTATATGATATTGAGGACCCATGAGTCTGATGTTATAGTGCTCCATTGAGAAAGAAAGTGGGACAGCTGTCCTCCAACTTTCTGGTCGGGTAGTGGTGGCTGTGTTAACCCTAAAAACTTTGTTGGTTTTTGGGTGGCTGAGATAAAATGGTAATGTGCAAGATGGTATTCGAAGACGAAGTTGAAGTCAACTGTTTCGGCTTCGTTTGAAGACGTGGTGGTAATACATCTGGTTCTTGAACATTAGCGTCCGGAGCCTTTGGATGACCCTCACCCAAGGGCAAAGGAACAGGTGGTAGAGCTGGATCTTCATGCCGATGAGAAGTCATAGACCGTACAGAGAGAACTTCCGAAGAAGTAAAGGAAGAAAAAAAAAAAAAAAAAAAAAGAGTCTGATCTCCATGGGGGAGATGGACTTTCTTCGAGTAAGAGCAGTAATAGTGAAGGACTTCTTCTTCTTTTGTGTCCAGTATGTTTTTTGTGTGCTACGACTGGTTGCGTCGGCAGCGTCGGTTTTACAAGCTACGCGCTGTGTTGCTTTGGCATAGATGCAGTAACCTGGGCGCGTCGATGCATCAAGTCGTAGCGTTGATGTGTCTATGTTCCTTCGGCGCTTCGGATTTTCGACGCGGTGAAGTTTCTTCGACGCGTTTATGCATCGGCGGTGCCTTGATGTCATGAGGCATCGACACATAATGTGTCCTCGGCGCATCTCCCGCGCCCTGCGTCAGTTGGATTTTTTACTTTTCTTTGAACCTGGAGGGTCCGCAGAGGTAGCCCTTTGATGGTCTTAGGCTTTGGGAGTCAACTTCGGTCCCGGAGCCGATTTAACAGAAGTTTCAGAGGGGCATACGAGTCCATTGCTCCCTCTCTTAAACGGCGATTTTTTTCAGCTCTTTGGTGCTGTGCCCGTGGGGACATGCAGCCGCAGTCCGGGCAATTAGCCTGGTCATGTCTAGGACCGAAGCATAAATAACAAAATTGATGTCTGTCTATCACAGACTATTTTTATTTATTTACTTATTTAAAAGTGTTTGTATACCGTCTTTACAAACAGTGTTTAATCAAAACGGTTTACATAACTAAATAAAAAACAAATGTAAATAAAGATTTAAATTTAAAAGAACAAAGATTATCAAATTATAAAAGCTCAAAATTACAAAAATATATAATAAAAATAAAAATCTAAAACAATGAATAGTTTACATAAAAAATAAATCAATATATAATAATGTTGTGCCCTGTGTGATGGAGAAGTAGTTATGTTATTTAGTGTGTGATATATGGAAAGCAGATTGAAATAAATGTGTTTTTAGGGATTTTTTGAAGTGTTTGGAGTTGGATATGGATCTTAAAGAGTCTGGTAATGCGTTCCATAAGATTGGTCCAATGACAGAGAATGATCTTTTTCTGGTGATGTCAAGACGGGCCTGTCGTGGTGATGGGATGTCTAAGAGGTTTTTGTCCAGTGATCTTAGATGTCTGGTGGGTTTGTAAATCCGGAGAATGGAACAAAGTAATTGAATAAGGAGTGTAGATGAGAGAATGTATAATGGACAGGATCTTGAATTGCATTCTGTATTTAATTGGTAACCAATGTAATGATTGAAGTATCGGAGTGATGTGATTTTTTTATGGAAGAGTTTGTTAAGATACGTGCTGCTGCGTTTTGGATCAGTTGAAGTGAGTGAAGTGTGAGTGAAGTGTGTTATCACAAAACTTGAAACCTGGTCTAGGCATGTTTAGTGAAGGGAGTAATCCTTTTCCAAGGTTTAAACAGTTTCCTGTCAGGTTTTTCCCCCAGAAGTTTTTTTTCTTCACAGAGAGAAGAGCTCCGCGTGCATTCAGTCATGCGGAAAAAAACGGACTGAGGAGCCTCGAGGAGGCACGGCTGGTATGCAAGGAGGAACACCTCACCAAAAGATGATCTTAGAGAGCTCCGCCACTTAGTGGCATGGAGGACGTACCCAGACAGCATGGCTAATTCAGCTGCTTATCTATGGGAAAAAATAATTTGTAATCATTTCTTAACAGCAATAATTTTAATTCTACTGTAAAACAACCTCTCTGGATCTTCATACTTGGGACACATATCCAGGTTCACAGGATATCACAGATCACAATCCTGTGGCCTCATACTTTAAGTTTCTCCGAAGTATTGGTTTTGGAGTTATGCCACAGGACAAACAGACCTACCAGCTGCAATGAACTATGCTGAAATATTTTTAAGACAAGCACTTTGTTTAAATTTATTTTCCCTTATCTGTTCACAGTCCTGGCAGCAGCCATCTTCCCTGAAAGGTTCTATTTCATGATGCTTCTTGTTCCTCTCAACACTTGGTACACAAAGTATCAGAAAATAAAATCTGCAGAGCAAGATGACTACTACCACTAGCAGCCTGCATCTCAGAAAAAAGTGAAAAGAAAAAACATCTTGTTGCAATACAATTAGAGCAATGTGTCTTTGAATCCTCCATGACTAAAAGTTATGGTAGGATCCCACAGTTTTTTAAGTAGCCTATAATTTTTTTTTACCACATTCATTAATCTCTACTGGTCATTTACAAGTCACATAAACAGTAACACATCCAAACCTTTCTCAATAAAGGCCAGATATACTAAAGATTTCCCTATAGACACAAAATAGGTAGAACTCTATGTATACCTGGCCCTAAGCTAGAAACAGTCAAAATTCAAGTCAACCATTGTAATTATTTCCCTACATCGTAAAGGTCGTGGGAAGAAGTCCGTGGCTTCGTGTGAAGTAACAGAGGGTGTCAAGTCATCGGCAGAGGACTGAGTTTCTTCATCATCACCTGACAGGAGGTCTTTTGCTATCTCTTCCTAGAACAAGAAAGGCACAATATTGTGAAAATTTAGCAATTCTTCCCAGATCTATAAAATGTGCTCCTAACCACCCACTGATGACAGCTATACATTTTATTTTTCCTTTCTAATTCAGTAACCCTTTTATACATTTCTAGTTATTTTCACAGGCTCAATGTTATTGAATGAGTGGCCTATGTCCTTCTGCATAATCTTGTGTGTTACCAATCGAATTTGAAAAAATATGAGGTTAGGATTTTTTTGTGGAAAAGCACCCCCCTCCCCCAACACTTTTTTTCATTTTAGAAATAACAACTTGACAAACCACCACTAATTATTCTATGACATAAATGCACAGAGTCTAGGCAATAAAATTCCAGATCTGCAAATCCTAATGGTGGAAGAAGGCCTGAATATAGTTGCTATCACAGAAACATGGTTCAATGAGTGGGATATGGCCATATCAGGCTAATAATCTATTTTTGAAGGATAGTATTAGCAGAAAAGGGGATATAGTAGCTTTCTGTAAAAAAATTAATAAATAACTAAAATAAAATCAAGCAAATAGAAGAGGGTCTTCTGGTAATGACTCAGCTGTGAGCAAATGTCTGTGTCAGCGGAATTATTTTATTTTTGCTTATGGCAGGGATAATGTCTATGGAAAACTAATTTAGAGAAACTGTGAATTGCCATCTAAACAATAAAAAAATTATTTCTGAATGGAAAATAAAGTGCATGACAACAAAATGGCCCTAGAACCTAATTCTATAGTTGAGGAAATTTCTGAAAATTTACTCCATGAATAAAAAAGTAGTCTCAGCAACTGCAATTAAGCTGCAAGAACTCCAATCATCTCTTGATAAACTTAATGAAAAAATGAAATGTACAATGTTGCAATCACTGACTTGGAACAGAGGATGTTACAGCAGGAGGACCAGGTGGAGATCTCAAATGTGAATGTGCTTGAGCTTCAAAAGGAAAAACTAACATTTGAAAGACAAAATAGAAGATTTGGGAAACTGTAGCAAGAGGAATAACATCTGCATAATGGGCCTTCTTGAAAGTGTCAACAAGGTAATGGTGCGATTCTGTGAAAAATGGTTAAGTGAAGCCCTGGGAATTCTTGAGGACAGTGGAAAACTTAAAATCCAAAGGGCCCATTGACTTGGGACTTTACACATTGATAATGGAAGGCCAAGGTAAATCATTACAAAAATATTTAATTTTGTGGACAAAGTTAAAATGTTAACCACTTTTCAAAACACGAAAGTTTTGCAATATGATCACCATAAGTTATTGCTCTTCCCGGATTTTCAGTGAAGGTTCTGGCAAGTCAGAGAGGTGACATCATACTATACACAGTGTTATCACAAAGGAATCAAATTTTCCTTACAATTCTCTGCCAAGTTAGAGGTTTTCTAAGCTGGAGAAGCAAATATTTTTGTTAACAAAAATGAAGTCCAGAAACTTGTTGAGTTTCTACAGTAAAGAATGATATAATTTTTCCCTTTTCTCATTTTGGATTGGTCAAAAAATAGCATTGTGAAATCTATGCACCCAATCAGTATTTAGAGGGGTTTGGGTTTTTTTTAGCTCTTACATTGGCAAAATTGGTGCAATAGGATGAGTACCAATTAATGATAGGAGCAGATTTCAACTTAACAGATAAGTCATATATGAACTGTAAACCATCAAACACTCAAAAGAAAAAAAAAAGCAAAGATATTGGAGTGATTCTATTATGTAGAAAACTTCAGGTCTGATGTGGAGGTTTAAACATCTTGATGAGAAAAATTATACATTTTATTCTCAAGCACATAACATTTACACAGAAGTTGGACTATATACCTTATCGGAGGGGTTTTTTTTGTTGTTGCTTTTTAAACTAAGGTGAATTGCTACTATAACTGATTTCAGAGTCTTATCCTAAAGTGGAAAAACTTCAGAGCCTATTTCAGGTCTAGAATAGGGTAAAAGATACCCTCCTTAGGCACCCTGAGGTAAATTGAGCACCAACACTGACCCTCCTGAGAGGAAGAGACTGGAACCACCACATCTGTATATGCAATCACAAAAGTGTTGTCCATTTGGTTTCCTTTTCTGAAGTGACAAGGGGAAATGATAAAGCATCTGAAATAAGACAGAGAAACTCCAGAGGGTATCCATGCCTGATGACTCCTAACTCCCAGGCTTTGTATCAGAGTAGCCCCCCCCTCCACACACACGTTCAGTGGAAGGTCCAGGGCCCCCCCCCCCCTCCAAGACTACATCCTTGTTGGAGGTCCAAAAGGACTGGGGTCTAGAGTGCTGGTCACCCTCTGATGTTCCTGGCATCACATGCTTTAATCCCTCAAGCAGCTCCTAACTGGAGCTGGTCATGATGTCTTCTAAAGCTTGTCTTCAGGCAATCTGGGAAATTTCAATTCCCTCTATGGTTTCACCAGCTTTCCTGGATCTTCACCAAGAAGATTTCCCAAGAAGGAAGTCTCACCTAGTCTTGGAAAGTGAATCGGCTGTCTAGTTACATAGCCATAACAAACAATGGACAGCTGCAATGGAAACCATATTCCTAGCAGGAGTCTGAACCAAGTCATATGAGATGCCCACCAGATAAGAAAAAAAACAAAAAAAACCCCACACCGCCAGTTACATCTGAACTGCATTCTCTGTCTCTCCACATTCCAAAGAACTTTCCTGTATGTGTTGAAACCAATGCAAACCCGCCCTAGCAACAATACTACTGCACACAGCAGCCTGTAGCACCAAACCAGCAGCCTCAGATGCCTGCTTAAACACAGCCTCTATCTTCCTATCCTGAGCATCGTTCAGACCAGAGCCCTCCTTCTACAGGCATAGTAGTCCTTCTAGTGGCAGCACAATTCTTCTCGGCCAACCCCGGCTGCTTTACAAATTTATACAGTTTTACAATCTTAGTGATGTTTGGAGAGCACATTTTCTCAGCAACTGGGGCTATACATTTTATTCTTCCATGTATCACACCTACAGTAGAATAGACTGTTTCCTCTGTAGCACATCGATTTTTCCTTTTATATCTGAGAGATATTTTGCCATCTCATCTATCCAATCATCATCCTGTTGTGCTCTCAGTGGATTTTGTTAAGGAATTAGGTTCCCAGAGCTGGTGGCATCTAAATCTATTGTTTCTCCAAAATCGCAAGTTCGGCAATATGGTAAAAAAGGAAAGAACACATTTTCAGTCTTAATCGGCAGAGACCTATGATTCTAGGCTACTTTGGGAAACATTAAAGCGGTATTGCATGGACACATTATAGCCTTTGCTAGTTATAAACAGAAGCAATATTTAGCTAAACAGAGTGAGCTGACTTAGCTGATTACTAACCTCATCAGCATAAGCTAGATTGTTCATCTAAGACCTATAAAGCTCTGCAGCTAGCCAGGATTGAGCTCCTCAAAATTCAGACATCTTTAATAGAAAGAAGTTTTCAAATCGCTAAGCAAAAGTACTGAGTGTGGTAACAAGTCAAGTTCTTTTTTGGCGAACTCTTTTGCCATTAGTTAGCGCCTTTCAAAGAGCTTCAGGTAATCTTTTGCATTCCAACAGGAATTTAAGGGTTGGGGGTTTTTTTGTTTTTTTTTTAATCAACAGCTGTACAAAGATTCTAAAGTATCCTCAGCAAAGGATGTGTCAAACTTCTTAAAATTCTGTACCACTGTCTCATATTCCGGAGGAGGCCAAAGCTCAACTGGAAAGTCAATTACAATTTTTGAAACAGAGAAGGCTTTACAATCCTTGGCAGCAAGCAAGAGTCCAGGTCCAGATGGTTTCTCGCTGGAATACTATCGATGTTTTTGTGAGGTGCTAGTCCCTCTTTTACAGGAAATTTTTTAACTTTATGAGTATCCTTGCCTTTTCTCCTGGAACTTTGCTGGATGTAAATATTACCTCACTTCCTAAACCGGGTAAAGATCCATTGCTTTGTGGTTCATATAGGCCAAACTCCTTGATAAATTCAGATATTAAAATCTTGGCTAAGGTGCTACAGTTCCGGATAGAGCATTTATTGCCAGTAATTATCAACCCTGATCAGACTGGCTTTGTAAACGGCAGAACGTTTGTTGCTAATACCAGAAGGCTACTTAATATAATTTAACAGGGAAACTGAAAATTTCTAGAGCAGTTCTCTCCTTAGATGCTGACAAGGCATTTGATCGGAACTCCTGGCAATATTTATTCACGGTTCTATGCCATTATGGTTTCCCTGTGTAATTTATAAATTAGATATTGGCGTTATAATAAACAGCCTAAAGCTCGGATACTGGTTAATGGATTTATTTTGATTCTTTTTCTATTACTAAGGGAACTAGTCAGGGATGCCCTCTCTCCCCCTTTTTGTTTAATTGGGCCCTTGAGCCATTTGCTCAGAAAATTAGAGAGTCAGAGGACACTGAGGGATTTTGATTTGGAACCATATCCCATGAAATATTATTTGCAGACGATAATCTACTTTATATTCTATGTCCTGAAAGATCAGTTCCAGCCATTTTGTCCCTCTTGAAGGATTATGGTGACTTGTCAGGATATACCATTAATTACACTAAATCTTTCTTGATGTACCTGAGTCCTGAGGGTTCTCACCAATCCATAGGAAGTAGTTTTTCGGTGGCAGGGAAAAGAATTAAATATCTGGGAGAGATGTCCCAATGAGTCTTGGGGAGTTGTGTAAGTTAAATTATCCCAGGGCTTTTGTGAAATTGCAGGCAGATTAAATCGTTGGACTGATTTTCCTTTATCACTCTTGGGTAGAGCCTATCTGGTTAAAATCATTGTCTTTCCACATCTCATATCTTTTCTAGCATCTCCTTTGCAATGTTCCTCAGAAGACATTTCAAAATCTTAATGGGGCTATCTCCTCCTTTTTATGGTGCCGTAAGTCACCGCATATAAAGCTCTTGATTCTACAATATCCCAGAAATTGTGGGGAACTGGATGTCCCAAACCAGTTCCTTTATTACTTAGTTTCCAGATTGGTGGGTATTAAAGATTGGTTTATGCATCCTTATCCTCCCAGCCGGGTTTCACTTGAGAGTATACAACTGGGCAAATTTATATTGATGTCAATCCTTACTCTACTTCATACCTCTCCTCATTACACACGGTTGGGACGCTTGAATCCTATCCTCTCTCATACATTGAAAGCTTAGCGAACAGATAGTTAGGGTTTAGGTATGAGGGGCTTTCCCCTATTTCCTGTCTTCAGGGAAATCTGGTTTTATCCCCTCTTTCTTTGTCTCCAAATTTGAAGGATTGGAGTGTGAGGGGTTTATGTTTTTAAGATCAGATATGGATGGGAGGTCACTTCAAGAGTTTTCAAAGCCTTCAAGCTGAGTACCACATTACAGAACATACATGTTATATTTTTTCACAACTGCAAAAGGCTGTAGGGCATCACCTGAACAGTACTGGTCCCTTGCGATCTCACTCAGATCTCCTAAACATCTGATTTCTAGGATATATATGTACTTGTTTGATGGTATTTTCAATCCTGAGACATGTTCCAACATTACTGAAAGATGGAAGGAGGATTTGCTGTTGAGTCTTGATGAAGATGACTGGAAAGATATATATAGTTCGACTCAAATTATCCTGCTGTAACAAGCTTCGGAAATTAATGTTCCAATTATTGCACAGAGCATATAGATATCTTGTTCTTTTCTAAATTCAGGGCAGCTAGTCCTTTATGTTGGAGAGGATGTGGTAATCCTGCTTCTCACTTACATATGTGATGGGACGGTCTTATTGTTAATTTTTGTTTACAGGTCAGGAACTTGATCAAGGAAATTTTGGGCCGATCGTTATAGCTTATGGTATTGTAATTGGCCTACTATGTACAGAATCTTTACCATTTAAAATTATAAGACCATCTTGTGGACAGTTTTTGTGCTGCTAGTAGGACTTTTTAAATTTTAGGTGGAAACATTAATGGATCATCATTCAGCTTTCAATATCTAAACTGTTAGTGCCAATGATTGTAGAATTGGGTAAACAGAACTGTTTTTTGAGTTGGTGTTGGAAAGTTATGTAGATTAATAGGTGGAGTTACAATTAGTCTTTGAAGCCATGGAAACCAGATCTGTTGAGGCCAGATTGAAGCAATAAAGATAATTTTCCTTTCTTAAATTTTACAATGAATTTTAATATAAGAGGAAATTGGTGGAAAAGCACACAGGAAACAATCTAGCCATTGAATGACAAATGAGTCTCTTGCTAGTGCATTTGGAACTTCTCTTTTCTAGAAGTATAATGGAAGTCTGTGATTCTCTGGAGCCACAAAGGGGTCTATTTTTTTTTTTAAGTTCCCCAAAATTGGAAGAGATAGTGGACTATGCCAATACAAAGCAACAATTCATGGGGCTGAAGACTGATTTGAAAGAGTATGTGAGGACACTGATTTCCCTAATAAATATATTACAGAGAGATAGATTTTCTTTGTAAGAGCCCAGTCTTGTATATACCATGCTTCCTGTTTCTTAACGGCAGTCTAACTCTTGAATAATCTATGTCTTTAAGAACATACTTTGCCTAGATGGCTCCCAATCCTTGTAAATGCATCTGTGGTAAGAATGCTTTATGGTTGGTGAAGTTGGCCAAGTACACCTCAGAAGGGAGTGAACAAGTGACTGCTACCAGTATTCTGTAAGATATTGTGTACGTTAATTCTAGAGAAGCCTTAAATGCCAATGGGCTTGCCTCATGTGTATACATGAAAAAGTAACAGATTGTTACCTCAATATAAGTTCTGGCTGTAATGAAGACTTGTTTGCATAATTAAAAAACTATATTGAGATTCTCCATCCTTATTTCCAGTAGAAAGGCTTTCCCATTTTTGTATTTAGGTAAACTCCTATGAATTCTAGATACTGTGATGGGATTAATTGGGACATCTGAAAGATTTTTAAGAAGCCCAAAGACCGAAGGGTGTGTATTGTATAGGTGGTAGCCCAGTGAGTCTCTGCTGAAGATCTTCTGGAAATTAGCCAATCATCTAGATAAGTGACGGCTAAAAATATTGTTCTTCCTGATATATTCTACTACTACAGCCAAGCATTTCATGCACAGCCTGGACTTGGCTAAGAGATCAAAGGGAAAGACCTTGTACTCATAATGGTAGCCATCTTTTACAAAACTTAGGTATTTTCTGTGGTTGGCATGTACTGGAATGTGCAAATATGCATCCTTTAGAGCTAGAGTGGTCAACCAATCCTAGGATCACCAGAGTTGGTATCTGCTCTCATTGCAGCAAATTCTGGACTAGTGTTTGAAGACAAACATTTGCTCTAGCAGGAAGAACACTTTCTCTTCCAGCGAGTCTATCCATGCTCCAATGAACTTGAACCTTTGGGTGGGAATAAAGCTCAACTTGGAAAGTTGACTAAGAAATCTAGTGACTGAAGAAACAATTGTTTTCTGCAGAGAGTCAAACGTTTCTGCTGAAGAGGGTTCAATTACCAACCAGTCATCCAGGTAAGGAAAGACACAAATCTTTGCAAGAATGAAGGTACACTGCTGCTATTAGGTATTTCATGAAGAACCTCGGGGCCACAGAGAATTCGAAGAGGAAAATTTTGTATTGGTAGTGGGAAGAATCCACAACTAATCTGAGGTATTTATGAGATAGAAGGATAGGAATGTGAACATATGCATCTTTCAGATCTAGGGCGCACATCCGGTCTCCCACTTAAATGAAGGGTAGGATGGTGTGGGTGTTCATTTTGAACCTCTCCCGTACCAGGCTCTTATTCAGTCTTCATAAATCTAGGATAGGTCTCAATCCTGCCAGCCTTTTGGGGATAAGAAAAAGCAGGAATAGAACCCCTTTCCTAGGTCTTTGGGAGGACCAGTTTTCTATTACCCGTTGTTTGAAAAGTGACTCCACCTCAAAACGGAGCTGCATCAAGTGAGAGAGATGCAGATTGAAAGATAAACTCTGGTGTAGTTCTGAGAAATGGAAGAAGCACAAACAGTAACCAGATTCCATAATCTTGAGAACCAAAAGGTTCTCGGTGATCTTCCACCATTCTTCAAGTAACAGGAGAATCCCTCCTTCATACTAGAGGTGATGAAACCCGAGGGTCAAGACTCAGTTTGGGATGGGACTGTTGTAGCATTTTAGGTTCACATCTCACGTGGTCATGATATGCCAGAAGCCGATGTTGGGGGAAGTACAGCTGGAGTGTGGTACTGCTGAAATTGGCAGAAGGTACTTCTCTGGAAGAGCAGCAAAATAAGGACATCTAGAGGAAGGAGGTTGTTCAGGTCCTGTTGACAAAAAGGACTGGATGGACACATGATGCTCCTTGATCTGAGCCATAGTTTCCTGGACCTTGTCTGCAGAACATGGTATGTCAGCAACTTATCTTTAACATCCTCATGCAGGATGCTGGCCCTTAACCAGGTTATCAAGTGTTCCCCAATGGCTGCTGTAAAGAATCCTGCTGCAGCATCAGAAGACCAGAGGTGGTGCTACTCACAGTCTTCCACATACACAGGAACGTGCCAATAGCCCTCATGCTCCCTGTCCAGGAGCTCTATCAGAGGCTTCAACTTGACAATGCAGTCATTAAAGTGCTGCATCATATTAAGCTGATGGGCTGCAATGTGGGCATTGAGCGTCAAACTCTAGAAAACCTTCTTCCCAAAATTGTCCAGCAGCTTAAAGTCCTTGCCCAGGGAGGTGTTGGAAAAATTGCTGGTCTTTTTAGCTCACTTTAAAGCAGACTCCACTACCACAGATTGATGTGGCAGTTGAACCGTGCCACAAACTTGTTGAACTCTGTGTTTTAAAGGTCCAATTTCCTGGCTACTGGGAAGGGTAGAAGGCCGGATTATCCCATATACATATTTGTAAATCCCACAGGATTTGATAGCTTGGAATTGCTACTGGATCAGAAGGAATTTCCAGAATCTGAAGTAATCTGAAAACCTCAGTGAGGGGATTCTTGTTCTTTTGGATGTTGACTCCAACAGGTCTTACTCAGCTTATCCAGGAATCTGGAGCATGAGAGGTTTTCTAGTGGAGACAAATATTCCAGCAGGAAAGGTAATGGGTCTGAGGGATCCCCAGAGACCCTTCATCAGAACAGGGTGGTGGAGGGACACTAACCAATAATCCCCATAAAGAACATGGCCATTTGGATGAGGTTGAAGGATGCCCTCCTTGTCAATGGCAGCCAATGAGGTAAAGAAAGTCTTCACCAGTTCAGCTACATGGTCTATGGACTGTTGCATCATCTGGGCCAGAGTTGAAGAAGAGCTATCCTCTGTGAAACTAGTATAGGGTCTGCCTCTTGAGAAGTATACAGTAGACTCCAAGACGAGATCCTGGGCTGACTCTGCTGAAGGTTGTATGGAGATAGAGGTACGATGGAGCAAACAGGATCTGGTGTCCCCAATAAAAGTGGGAGGGACCTCTGTAGATCACGTCTGGCAGAGAACAGCAAATGGGCCCTGGAAGGCCTGGGATCTGGAAAGAAGAGAAGAGATGGAGATAGTGGCACCGACATAGAAGAGGACGGCTGGAGTGATAACAGCATTGTCTCTTCCTTATCCTCACAGTGCTTGATGTAGATCAGACTATGCTCCACACTCTTGCGCCAAGAACTGGTATGTCAACAGTGGAGTCTGCTTTAGTGGTGCCGAACGTACTGCTTGCTTGAAGCAATTGTATGATGCTTTTCTTTGGCGCCACTGAGCCTCACAAAGAGGGGAAAAATCAGTCCAGAGGTGCACACAGGAATACGCTGGTTTCTGCACAATGCTTCTGCATCTTGGTCTGAATTGTGGCAGATCCAGCTTCCAGTACTGCTGTGGGGGGGGGGGGGGGGAGCCCTGCCTCAAGACTCCAGCTCAACTTGGCATGGGAGGAGTCTGAGGAGGTCCCACTCAGATTAACAGTAGCTCAGACTCTTTACTGACCTACATAGCTCCTCTGTCTTATAAGCCTTGTTCCGCTGGGATCTAGATGACCTCTGACAACAGTCATGGCAATTGGCCATCTTGTGAACCAGACCCAGGTACCTATAAAACAAATTGGTTGTCTATGATGGATATCTTTTGGCCGCAAACACAGTCCTTGAAGCTACTGTGTGTGTAATTCTTGGAGCCAAACATCTAGATTTTTTTTTTTGGGTGTAGCACTGAAAATTGCTGTTGAGGAACTGCTAAGAGAGGCAACGCAAGAATACTGAGAAGTTGAAAAACTGCAAAAGCAGAAGATTAGACAAAATTAAGTCAAGAGAGAGAGTGCATGTCTATGCACACAAAAAAAAGAAAGACAAAGGGTTCATAAGGCAGCTCAGGAACTCCTGCAGATGCTCAGTAGTAAAAGCTTTAAAGAGATGGGTCCATTCGATGCCATCGGATGACATCACCCATGCATCATGACTAATTCAGCCCTGCTCGTCGACTGAGAATGCTTTTGGACTCAGGTCCAAAGATTTTTTTATAAAAAGCAAACTAACATAATAGATAATGGCAGATAAAGACTGATTGGCTCATTCAGCCTACTCAGTTACATTTTCCAACTGCTAATTGGGAAAGTTTGACTGATTGCAGCATACTGCTCTTACTAAAGACATTTTTTTGTCGTCTTCCTCTTTGGTTCTCTACCATCTTAAAGAAACATTTAATCCAACACTATGCCCCTAATCCTAAAGTCTTACCACAGGTTTCATAATAATCTAAACAGATACAAAAACAGTGAACCTGTTGCCCAAATATCTATCTAGCTGCGTAGATCCTATTGCTTTGCTGGCAGTACCCAACCACCAACCTACTGGCATAAAACTAATTGGTTTCTGAGGACTACTTCCCTGCTGGTTCCAATCCAGCTATCCCATGGCCTGCAGTGTCACTAGGTCAAACCTCCTTTATCAGCCCTTTGTTTTCTACCTTCTTGCTGGACAATACCTGGCCACCACAACATGCTGGCCATTGACCCAGACAGATTCTGGTGGCAGATAAAAACCAATTAGTCCATTCAGTCTGCCCTGTCCTCTCTGGTTCTCAACCTCATTGAATAACGGAGCCTATAAATATCATTACTTAAATACCATCTCCCCCAACCAGGTCTTTTACTAGATCTTTCAACCTTGTTATATAGAAACATGAAAAAACAATGGCAGCAAGCCTCCCATGGTAGTATCTGCCACGCCGTGCAGGTTACCCCCATGTATCAGTCAGTTTTGCTTGACATGCTTTGCCTATGGACTTGGCTGTAGAAGCAGTCCTGTGTTTTTAACTTCATGTCTGAGCATCAGTACCCCAGACTGTAAAAAAGTCATGGCTTGTGTTGGTTGTCCCTGAATCCAAATTTCTCTTTCCTTTCAGTCCACACCCCGCCTCCTTTGAAGTAGAGAACAATGGTGCAGTTCCTATCCATTCCATATCTGTCTTAAGCATATCCACATTCCATTACAAGTACTGCTCTGAGCTGATAGGCTATTTCAGGCCTTCCTCTTTGATTCTTAAAAGACCCATATTAAATCCAATACTCAGGCCATATGCCTAAAGAGCATATTTAAAAAAAAAAAAAAAAAAAAAAAGGGAGGAGTTTGTTTTAAATAGCCATGTTCATCCTAAATGCCTCTAATCAATGATGGAGTGATGTGGGGCCCAAGGTTTCCAAGTATCACCATACTTCTGGAGCTTGACCCTTAAAAAGAACACATTTTCCAACTAGATTCCACATGTATACTGCTATACTGCTATAGTCTTTACAAACTTCCAGTCAATTACAGTCTGTGTTGGAGGCAGCTCTATAAATCCCTTTCAAGTCAAGATGTTTGTAATCTCTACAACTGCAATAATTTTGAATTCCCACCCCTGCACACACACTTTTTTTGCATTAATATTTCAAAAACAAAATACACTTTTCCCTCATACTTACCAAGGCAAACCATATATCAATTTTTCTGGACTTTCTCATTTTGTCACATTTACCCATAACCCCCTTAAATAGGACAGAGGTGCAGAACTAAAGCTTTTTCTCAGTAATAAAGCTCTAATTCCAGAAAGATTAGAGACAACATCGCAGGAGAAAGTCATTATCCCTATCTGAAATCCTTATTTAAAATCCTTCTGCTAGTGTTCAATGGAGCCAATGGTTTGGTTCTGGCAATTATCAAGGCCACGAAAACTTTATCAACCTGTGCAAACCCTCAGGTCAGCATCTCAAAATTTGCTCAGTGTGCCTTCTTTTGAATTGATTAGGCTTGATGAGTTTCGTGAACAACTTTTTTGTATTCAAGGCCTGTCTCTATGGAACAGCCTGCCTGCGGTTATTAAAGCTGAAGTAGCTCTTCTGAAATTTAGGGAACTTTTAAAAACTTTATTCAATTTTGACAGCTTTTACATAGAAACATAGAAATGACGGCAGAAGACGACCAAATGGCCCATCCAGTCTGCCCAGCAAGCTATGCATATTTTTTTTCTCATACTTATCTGCTACTCTTGGCTCTTAGTAACCTTTTGGTTCTATTTCCCTTCCACCCCCACCATTAATGCAGAGAGCAGTGTTGGAACTGCATCTATGTGAAATATTTAGCTTAATTAGATGGGGGTAGTAACCGCAGCAATAAGCAAGCTACACCCATGCTTATTTGTTTTCCCAGACTATGTAATTCAGTCCTTTTTGGTTGTTGTCTGTATATAGATCCTCTTTTCTTCATTCCCCCTGCCATTGAAGCAGAGAGTTATGCTGGACATGCATTGAAAAAAGCATCAGACTTTCTCCCCTGCCATTGAAGCAGAGAGCCATGCTGGATGTGTGTGAATCATCAGTCTTTCTCCCCTGCCGTTGAAGCAGAGAGCTATGCTGGATATGCATTGAAAGTGAAGTATCAGGCTTATTTGGTTTGGGGTAGTAACCGCCGTAACAAGCAAGCTACTCCCTGCTTTTTTGTGAATGCAAATCTTTTTCCACATTCATTCACGTCCTCTAGACTTTATGGATCCACAGTGTTTATCCCACGCCCCTTTGAAGTCCTTCACAGTTCTGGTCTTCACCACTTCCTCCGGAAGGGCATTCCAAGCATCCACCACCCTCTCCATGAAGAAATACTTCCTGACATTGGTTCTGAGTCTTCCTCCCTGGAGCTTCAAATCGTGACCCCTGGTTCTGTTGATTTTTTTCCGACAGAAAAGGTTTGTCGTTGTCTTTGGATCATTAAAACCTTTCAAGTATCTGAAAGTCTGTATCATATCACCTCTGCTCCTACTTTCCTCCAGGGTGTACATATTTAGATTCTTCAATCTATTCCTCATAAGTCATTCGATGAAGACCTTTTATCTTCTGCTGGTACCCTGGTTACAGTCTTAAGGCCACAGTGAATTAACTGAGGCTTTATTAATATTGTTTTACTTTTTTTTTTTACTTGTTTTATTTCGTATTTGTTTAAAATTTTTATTTGTAATTATTTATTCTGTTTTTGTTTATATTTTCTTATGAATGTTTTTACCTGTAAACCACCTAGAAACTTTGATAGGCAGTATAGAAATATTTAAATAAAAATTGTGATTAGTTTCAGAAAATATAAATTATGGCCATATTAGGCAAATACTATTTTCACAAGAGACACAGAAAACAGATAGGCTTGTAGCAATCTATTACCCTCTTATGTTCTATTTTCTTTGTGAATCCAGTATCTGGACAATGGAGATTATGCATGAAGGCCCTTGAGTGCATGTTAAATGGGTCTTTGATGATTAGCAGGCCTGTATTAAGATTAGCCCAGATACACATCCACATGCATGTATATTCCTTTATTTAGAAATTAGATTTTAATAAGCTTGCAGGAAATTTGGATTTGTATGTGTTCCTTTATTTATATGTGGCTATATACTATTTTTAGCATATCATTATCCAGGACTGTTTAGCTTACAAGGTGGAACCTTAATGCATAGGCCATATTGTCCAGATGCTGAATTCACAGAGAAAACAAATTACGTGGGTAATTTCAGGCAAGGTTATCAGATTCTTATGCCACCTGTGAAAACAATATTTGCCTAATAACATCTTATCACAAGTTATATTCTTTGAAGCAAGTTAAAATTAAGGATTTCAGATTGGGATGACAACTCTTTCTCCTGCAATGATGTCTTTCTTAATCTTTCTTGAGGCATTACTATTGAAAAAAAAAAAAAAACAAACAAACAAAAAAAACAAACTTATTTCTACACCTCTGCTCAGAGGAAGAGCAGGGTAGGTTAATGTGACAAGATGGCAAAGTGATTTTTTACATCAGTAGAAAGAAAGATTGCAGAAAAACTGATATATGGTTTGCTTTCCACATAGCAAAATGAATGTCTATATGCAGACTGGAAGGCACGGCAGGTTTTATACAAGAGCACAACATATTTTACAGCCTAGGAAAGCACACTGCTTGTATGAAACTATCAAGCAGTTGCTAATATTTGAATTTTGGTAAAAGGTAAATGTTTTACACTTACTTTGTCTAGGGTCATGTCCGGGAGGTCATCAGCAAGTTCACTGGGAGAACTATTTGTGCTAGAAGTCGCTATGACAGGAATAGGAGGCTCATATCCATAAATGGCTAGTAAGTCTTCTAAAGGCATGTTTCCTTCCTGCTCAAAAGCAAATGATACCAGTTTTAATATAGCAAGTTTGCTTATCGTTAACTATATTCTCTGTAGACAGCAGGATGAATTAGCCATAACATATGGGTGACATCATCCAACAGCATGGTTCATGGAGCTTTTGTTCTACTAAGCATATGCAGGAATTACCAGACAGGCACTGCCTTGTGACCCCCTCAGCCAATTTTAGAGCTAAAGAGTAGTTAGATGGTAAACTCTACAGGGAGGAGGGCAGATAGTTAGCATAGCTAATTCATCCTGCTGTCTACGAAGAACACCGTTTATTGTCAGCAAACCTGCATTCTCCGTCGACACACAGGGTGAACTAGTCATGACATGTGGGGAGTCCCAAGCTGATGGTTGCAGTGGAGCATTTACTGAAAAAGCAACCTGGATCCCACCGTGGACAGTAGACTACTGGGTGAACAGGCTACAAGAATGCTTGTCCAATTTACTTTTTGATAATTTGAATAGACAGTAATGGGACATGAAGGTAACACACTGAGGACCAAACTGCAGCTTTGCAGATGTCATCAAAAGGTACTGTTCTTAGATGAGCCATTGATGCAGCTATGGCTCTCACTTGATGAACCTTGATAAAGTCTGCGATATAAATGCTCAGGCATAACAATGTACTATACAATCTGAATAATATTATTTGGCTACTACTGTGCCCAGTTACTTAGGATGTAAATGCAAATAATTGTGAGGCCTGACAACGTGGCAGAGTTCTTTTCCTATAGTAAACCAATGCTCTTTTAAAGTCTAAAGATGTATGCGGTCTCAGAAAGAACGGAGCTAATACTGTGGTTTAATTGATATGGAAACCTGAGCCTGCCTTTGCTAGAAACTTCGGGTGGGTGCAAAGCACCACTCTATTGTGGAAAAACTGCATATAAGGAGAATAATGAACCAAAACCTGAAGTACACCAACTCTTATGGCCAACATGATTCAGTGGCATTCCTAGAAATAATTATTTTGGGGGAGCAAGCTGAGTATGGAGGGGGGCAAGCCAAAGTGACATTTCCACACATCACAACCCTCCCCCCCGCCTTTAAATTGGCTATAAAAGACATAAGAAAAAAGTCTCAAGAGCCTTCTGTGCAATTTTAAAATACCTGGCCAGTTTCATTTTCCCAGCAAAACTAAAGTTAAAATTAATTTGATAAACTTCATTCAACCAGTTGTTTAATATGGATATGAGAGTGAAGTCTAGAGTCTATGCATAAAGAGACAGAATCTCAAGACAAACCCTGCACCTCCAGTTCTGTAACACTTTGCATCTATAGGAATTTCCCCAATGGACCTTGGATGTTTCCCCTTTTATTTATTTAAAAATAATTTCTAGACCGCCAATCACCATTTCTTGACAGATTATAATGATGTTCATAATCATAAAACAGACATACATAAATTAAAATACTACATAAAATCTAACACAAAAATAAATCATTTACAAAACCAATTATCTTCCAGATACTCATATGCTAATATACTATTAAATAGAGTTCAATTTATTTAAGATGTATGAACAGTCACATTCCCTTATGTATTAGCCACAGTCTTTTTTTTGTTTTGTTTTTTTAAAAGAACCATCAGCCTCAGCTTAAAACTCAAAAAGCAAGTAATAATTAAAAAGTAGCACCATACAAAATAAAAAATTTCAAATTCTGGGGTCACCTCAGTAACAGCAACACAAACACTTTCCACTGAAAGATAATTTGTGAAATAACGCAAAGCCCTGCAACACTCAATCTATATGGCAACCCTGTCATACTATAATAGCACTAACTCTCAGAATTAAAACAGCAACAACTTTACTTAGGAAAAGAGAGCACTGCAATATTACACTAGGTCTGGAACATTAATACATCTCCTAAGGGGAAAACACAAGACATGCTGCAACAGATCCTTACAGAAAGTACACAATAGCACAGGGCTTCCCAAACCTGTCCTGGGGACACCACAGCCAATCAGGTTTTCATGATATCCACAATAAATATACAGGAGATAAATTTGCATACCATAAAAACTCAGTATATGCAAATTTATCTCCTGCATATTCATTGTGAATATCCTGAAAACCTGACTGACTGTGGAGTTCCCAAGACAGGTTTGGGAAGCAATATCTCACCTTAGTAGCACATGCAGAATACATACAGATCCACACCAAATACTGAATAAAGTGACCAGAAAACATGAACAAATGTGCAGACAAACAGAACTGGAAACCACAACATGCCAGACTATGTATGCAGTGCAACAATGGAAAAACAGAAATAATACCATTCCTCATAAAAACAAACAAAATCAAGAAATATAAAACATAAAAATAAAATTACATACAGAAAGTATAAATATTTCAAAACTGACGAACAGAATATCCAAAGTTTCCCAAACACCAATAAAATATTTCAAAACAGCAGACATGCACCATGCAATAATTAAAACAAATAAGGATTTTAAAAAGCTTCCTTTCTCCATAACTGTGAACTTTTGATTTCCAGATGCCTCAAGTTTCTTGTGGATCAGGGAAGGGGAGGGAACAGAACACCCACTCCCTTTTTTGCTTTCTCACACTCAACTACATACACACACCCACCCACACACCAACTTCCTTACACTCACCCCCCCATACACACCCTCCCTCTCTCTCCTGCATACGCACGCACCCCTTTTCCCTCTCTCATACAGACATCCCTCTTTTAGAACATAAGATATGCCATATTGGGTCAGACCAAGGGACCATCAAGCCCAGTATCCTGTTTCCAAAAGTGACCAATCCAAGTCACAAGTACCTTGCAAGTACCCAAACATTAAATAAATCTCAAGCTACTATTGCTTATTAATAGCAATTTATAGATTTTTCCTCTAGGAAATTATCCAAACCTTTTTTTAAATCCAGTTACACTAATTGCCATAACCACATCCTCTGGCAATGAATTCCAGAGCTTAACTATCCACTGACTGAAAAATATTTTTTTTTGTTTTAAATTAGCTACTTACTAACTTCATGGAGTGCCCCCCTACTCCTATGATCCAAGAGAGTAAATAACTGATTTACATTAACTCGCTCAAGTCCTTTCATGATTTTGTAGACCTCTTATATCCCCCTCAGTCTTTTCTTTCCTCAGTCATTTTTCTCTTACGCATCCCCTTCTCTCTTTCATTAACATATCCCTTCTCTCTCTCACAACACACACATTCTCTCTCACACATCCCTCTCTTTCTCACTCTCTCTCACCCACACACGCCTTCTCTGACCAACACCCACACCCACTCTCAAGGTTTGGGCCTCTTCATCAGTCACCAGCAGGATGGAGGTCCACTGGTGGCCTCCGGATCCTTCCTCTCTCTTTGGCTACCATGGGCTAGACTCTCTTGCTCTTCAGCTGCCAGCAGGATGGTGTTCCTGGCAATTACGGGATAGGCTCCACAATGGCCTACCGGGTCATGGCATGGGTGGCAGGATTTGCCACATTAAAAAAAAAAACAAAAAAACCAGCTCCTGCTGCCATGGGTCTGGTTTCACAGTAAAAGCTGCAAGACTGGCCTTGTGGCAGCCAGAGATGATGTTTGCTTAAATGTGACTCCTGCTACCAGCTACTGCAAGCAGGGAGGTGGATCGCCAGTTATAGAGTCAGGCAGGAATTTGGTTCATCCCTTCTCTATCTGATGTATACAACTGGGGTGGAAAAGGGGTGGCAAGCCATTTTTTTTTAGGGTGGCCCTTCCCACTCCTTGGCAGTACCTATGACTGCATCAAGGAATACCATTTTCCTTGTGAGAAAATTGACAGAAGCCATTTCCAATAGTTCAAATGGTGGCTTCATAAGTTGTGCCACAACTAGGTCCCATGGGAAAATGGGTTTGACAACTGGAGGTTTAGTATGCCATAGGCCTTTCATGAGCTTTTCCATCAAAGTCTAAGTAGAAATTGCTCTCCATCAATTTGAACATGGTAGGCTATTTCAGCACAGAGTTATACTCTCACTGACAAGGTGCTAAGACCTAAGCAAGAAGAAAGAGCAAATACTGGAGTAGATCCCGCTATGCGGAGAAAATTCAGTTTCACTCAATGCACAATTAAGCTCTGGAATTCGTTGCCAGAGGATGTTAAGGAGGCTAGTATAGCTGGGTTTTAAAAAAGTTTGGATAAGTTCCTGGAGGAGAAGTCAATAAACTTTCAATCAATAGAGAATAGCCACTGCTTATTGCTGGCATTAGTAGCATGGGATCTATTTAATGTCTGGGCACTTGCCAGGTGCTTGTGACTTGGATTGGTCACTGTTGGAGACAGGCTACTGGGCTTGATGGACCCGTGGTCTGACCCAGTATTGCATATCTTATATTCTTATGTTCACATGTGAAAGAGTCAAGGGAACTCTGATGATGTCAGGAGGCGAACCGCTTCCACTTAAAGCTGTAAGATTTTCTAGTCGAGGGTTTTCTGAGTAAGGAAAAAGTGGCAGAGAGTACAACACATCTAGGCCATTAAGCAGAGAGAGAAGGTTCGGATGACAAATATTCTTCTTGAGTTAATAAAGATGGATCTGTTCCCAGACTGATTGGAGGACTGATGGATAGTTATATCAGGTACACAAACCACACTTGTCTGGGCCAGGTTGTTGCTATGAGAAATCAGGTGAGCCCTGTCTGAGAACTTTTGGTACCATCCTGGCCATTAGTGGCAATAGTGGAAAAGCACGTGATTACAGTATCTGCACTCCAGCTGAGCAGAAAAGCGTCCTGAGCAGATTTGAGTTTGTCGGGAAAAATGGAACAAAACCTGTCCACTTTCCTGTTTTTCCTTCCGATTGTCTGCCTTGAGCCTCAGTAACTAACTTTAACCATTGCCTTACTATATGAAACTCCAGGTTTCTTCACATATACATATATATTGTAAGCTCTATTGAGCAGAACTGTCTCTTATCTGTTTGTATAGTGCTGCATACGTCGAGTAGCACTATAGAAATGTTAAGTAGTAATAGTAAGTAGTAAGCGGAGTTGCGCTCAGTGAAATGGATCCGGATTGAAGACTGAGCAGCGAGGAAGCATGGGAAGTTGGGAGAAATTTAAGTGGTAACCAGATTGCAATCTTGAAAGCCCAGCGATTCTTCCAGGTAGCAACAAATTCTCCCCCATACTAGAGGATGAGTGTTGAGTTTGGATGCTGGGATTGCTATGTCATCTTCACTTGGCGTTGTTCACACTGTCGACTGTGAACTGGATGCTGCTGTTGCTGTGGGAGGAGAGGCAGATCTTGGTACCACTGGAATTGGTGGAAGGGGTGTCTCTAGAAGTACAACCTCTTAAAAGCATAGTGCCCCAAGTCTCTTGTCCTATATGTTGTTTTATTAGACTGTAAGCTTTATTGAGAAGGGGCTGTTTTGTGTATTTGACAAGCACTGCATATATCATGTAACACTATAGAAGTGTTAAGTAGTAGTGATGCCATTATGTAATAGATTGTTGATCTAAGATAGAAGAGAGCAATTGGACTGCCACTTGCTGCGCCTTGATTTGAGCGACTGTTTCTCTAAGATTTTTTCCAAAGAGATGGTCTCCTAGGCAGAGGACATCCACTAACTTATGGACATCATCATGCAGACTGCTGACCCTCAACCAAGTCATTCGACATGCTCCAGTTGAAGCTGATGAAGAGCAGGCTGTCATATTGAATGCCTCGCAGACTGATCAAAGAAGGTGGCTTATATTCTCTTCTGCATCTAGGAGTAGTTGTGGGTATGCAGAGCCATTATCCCCTGAAGGAAGAAAAGGCTTCAATTCTTGAATGCAATCATAAGCAATGAACCATGTAGAACTGATGTGCAGAAATACATGCATTAAGCGTGGAGCTTTGGAATGCTTTTTTTTTTTTTTTTTACCATAATTATTCAGGAGTCTGGGATCTTTCCTTGGTGGAGTGTTTGAAAATATACTTGTCTTCTTTGCACTCTTTAGAGCCATCTCAACAACCACTGATTAATAAGATAGCTACACTATTCCGAAACCAGGAGTCTTCTGAACCCCTTACTTAAGTTTTAATTTCCTGGCTACTGGGGCACAGGAAATTGGATTCTCCCACATCCTTGTTTGCATCTCTCGCAGGATAGCATGTATTAAAGGGTTGCATGCTCTAGGATCTGGAGAAAGCAGAAGACTTGTGCACAAGGATTCTTGCCTATTCAGACACAGAATCCAAGTGCCTTACCTAATGTGTCCAGAAATCTGGAGTAAGAGATGTCTTCAGGTGGAGATGAATGTTCGGAGGCTCAAGTATAAGATCAGAACATAAGAACATGCCATACTGGGTCAGACCAAGGGTCCATCAAGCCCAGCATCCTGTTTCCAACAGTGGCCAATCCAGGCCATAAGAACCTGGCAAGTACCCAAAAACTAAAGTCTATTCCATGTTACCATTGCTAGTAATAACGGTGGTTATTATCTAAGTCAATTTAATTAATAGCAGGTAATGGACTTCTCCTCCAAGAACTTATCCAATTCTTTTTTAAACACAGCTATACTAACTGCACTAACCACATCTTCTGACAAATTCCAGAGTTTAATTGTGCGTTGAGTGAAAAAGAACTTTCTATGATTAGTTTTATATGTGCCACATGCTAACTTCATGGAGTGCCCCCTAGTCTATTATCCGAAAGAATAAAAAACCGATTCACATCTACCCGTTCTAGAGCTCTCATGATTTTAAACACCTCTATCATATCCCCCCTCAGCCGTCTCTTCTCCAAGCTGAAAAGTCCTAACCTCTTTAGTCTTTCCTCATAGGGGAGCTGTTCCATTCCCTTTATCATTTTGGTCGCCCTTCTCTGTACCTTCTCCATCACAATTATATCTTTTTTGAGATGCGGTGACCAGAATTGTACACAGTATTCAAGGTGTGGTCTCACCATGGAGCGATACAGAGGCATTATGACATTTTCCGTTTTAATCACCATTCCCTTTCTAATAATTCCCAACATTCTGTTTGCTTTTTTGACTACCGCAGCACACTGAACCAATTTCAATGTGTTATCCACTATGACGCCTAGATCTCTTTCTTGGGTAGTAGCACCCCATATGGAACCTAACATTGTGTAACTATAGCATGGGTTATTTTTCCCTATATGCATCACCTTGCACTTGTCCACATTAAATTTCATCTGCCATTTTGATGCCCAGTTTTCCAGCCTCAGAAGGTCCTCCTGCAGTTTATCACAATCTACTTGTGATTTAACTACTCTGAACAATTTTGTATCATCTGTAAATTTGATTACCTCACTTGTATTTCTTTCCAGATCATTTATAAATATATTGAAAAGTAAGGGTCCCAATACAGATCCCTGAGGCACTCCACTACCCACACCCTTCCACTGAGAAAATTGTCCATTTAATCCTACTCTCTGTTTCCTGTCTTTTAGCCAATTTGTAATCCACGAAAGGACATCGCCACCTATCCCATGACCTTTTTATTTTTCCTAGAAGCCTCAGCCACCAGAGAGAGTATGCCTGTCAACCCCTCCTCAGATCTTAGAAGAGAAGGGAAGAACACTAATCCAGGACCTCAGTGATGAAGTGGGTGACTAAGAAGTCCTTGGTCACCTCAGAGGGGTGTATTCCTGCTGGATATCCTCTAACTGGCTGGACTTCATTCCAAGTGACTGAAGAGACCTGGAAGGACCCCATTGAGGGATCTGATGAAATATCTATGTGATCAGGGATACAGAGACTCCTTGCAAGAGTAAATCTGATATCCTGGAAAAAAGAATTTGAAGAGTACCTTCCTTATCCTCAGCCACCAGAGAGGTAAAGAAAGTCTTCACCAACTCTACTATTTGGTCTAAGGGCTGAAATGCCCTTTGTCCGAGCACTGGAGGTGCAACATCCTCTTCAGAAACTAGGATTAAGCATCTTGCAAGTCCTCTGGATTTTGTGAAATTTGACTTGAGGACAGGTTAGATATCAAAGGCACCATGGAGCAAATGGAATCTGACATCTCTATGCATAGGTCCTGCTCCATTAACTTCAATTAGGACATTGTGCTAGTAATTGGCAAAGGTAAATGAAGGGTATCTTCTCCTGCCCCTGAATATGTCCCTAAATGTATTGCAGAAGCTAGTGATTTAGTGAAGAGTTATTGCAGAAGCACCATAGCTCAGTGCATAATACATGAGGTGTCAAAAGATATAGCAGCAGCAGCCTCGATAATCTATGCATTGCATGGTGTGGGGCTCAGTACAAATGTGATGAAGGTATATGTGTTAATGTGCTGGAGCTCAATGCACCAGCTGCATTGACAGCATAGAAACCCAATGCTTTTTTTTTGGCTCCGGTTGCCCCACCAGCTCTGAAGAGTGGCATTTCTTTTTTGCCAGAGCCAGACTTCTGTTTGCTCAATCTTGAGGACCTAGCCTGCTCCAGCAAGGGGGAGAACGGTTTGTTGTTTTTTGTTTTCAGGAGCTCCTGCTCAACTTGGCACCCAGCAAGCAAGACAGGGCTGTGCTCCAGAAGGAAGACGAGCTACGGCTCCTGAGAGACTTATCCAGTTCCTCCCTTTTTACAGGTTACGACATCTGACCGCAATGGTAACAATTTGCCTGGTTGTGGTTTGACCCTAGGCAATGTTAACATAGGAAAATGTCCATTACAGATGGAAATGACATATCACAGACAGTCTTTGAAGCCACTAACAGTTGGTTTCTTGGAGTCAGGCATTCTGAAGAAAAAGTGTGTTTTTGTTTTTTTTCCCCCAAATAGCACTGACAAGTGCTGTTTGGGGGGCTGCCAAGACAGCAAGGCAACTAATAACTGAAAAAATAGTTAAAGGAATGAATATTACAAAAGTATATAAGAAACAAAAACAAGAGAGGATACATATCCATGCTACTGCTCAGACAACAAAAGACTGAGGGGGCTCACAAGGCAATGCCTTTGTGGAAACTCCCACACATGCTCAGTAGAGCAAAAGCTATATGAGCTAAGAGAGAAGGGTCTGTTCAGTGCTGGATGACATCACCTACATGTCATAGATATTTCAGCCCTGTTTGTTGTCAAAAAAAGCTATTTATACTTTACAAATAATTTAAAAATGCTAGCTATTTTGGTAGGATAAGAACATGATACGAGATATCAATTTTTAAATAAACTTGTAGCATCTGGAAACCTTTTGGCTTTAAAAGGAAGGTGAAGAAAAAGAAAAAGCACTTTTTAAAATCTTGTGACAATAAAAACAATACTAGTTATTAGGCAAACCCAGTAAACTTCCAGAGGTATGAACATCCAAAGCATTTATAAGATGTTCTGGAAAATTTTGGGCTTGTTACATGGTATCAGAAAAAGTTCTGAAGCAGGAATTAGAACCCACTCTAATATTTCCCCAATGGTCATGGATAGGATTCTTCAGTCAGCTTTTTACATATCCTGCATCACCCCCATCTTTTGGGCCATCTTCTTTTTGGAATGGGTCTCAGTGCTATAAATGGCCATTGAGCACATGCAGTAATCAGAGCGTTGGTGGCAAAAGAGAGAGAGTAAGGATATAATTTGTAGGAAAAGACTTGGGTAGGACCTCAAGGCCTAGTTACCTGAAGAAGGGTTTTTTGAGACTAAGAGAGGATTTTGAAAGAAGATTTTGATATTTTGGATCACCTACTGACTGAAAGGTATGGCACCCTGGAGGAAAGGGCTGTATCTCTGTTTTTGCATCTTGTGCCCAGTTAACAGCAAGGCAGAAGATAGACTGGGGTGTTTGAGCATTGTGAGAAGTGTTTTTGGAGATTAAATCTATTTTTGGAGCTGGGGAAAGTTTCCTATTATCCCTAGTATATGCTGGAGTTAGAGGAGAATTTATCTACTCTTATTGGGGAAGGCATTAAAGACACATTAAAGAGCAGGAGGGTCATCAAGAGTGGCACTATGAACAGAGAAATCTATGTTTTTGGGGGTGCTCTAATGCCACATTTCAAGATGGATGATTAATCTGTGAGCTCTCTACCACTTTGCTATGTTTTCTACCTGTTTTTTTGCATGTTTCTTGGTGCCACTACTTGCTTACTGGACTACACCTCCTGCGATAGCAGCTAGAAGGAAAACAGACTTGAAACAATTTTCCTTTCGCAAACATGCTTTGGATTTGCACAGTGATGGCACCAAGCAGGCCATGATACCTAGGGAAGAACCTGGAGGAAAGGATTCAGAGGCTTCCCCTGTCACTATTCAGCCTGGTATGGACCCAGTTGATTTCCCGTCATGGTCGGAATTGCATAAGTGGTTCCTTGAACTTCAGGCTGACATGCAGCAGAACAAGTCAGACTTACTGGCTTCTATTACAAAAGACAAGAAGGATCTAGCATCGATGGTATACAGAGTTGATGAGCTGGATTCCCAGGTCAAGCAACATAGCATGGTGCTCAACAATTGACTGCGCAATACAAGTCGGTCCTTCTTGAATGCTCTCTTAACAGATAAAGTGGAAAATCACTCAGGGGATTCTGGAACTAGAGGAGTTTAATGACTGTAAAATGACGGCGGCAGCTATCTGTGCCAATATGCTTACTGGTAGAGACGGCATGCCAGAAGGGGCTACTGGCTCTGATCCGGCTATTAAAACAGTGGGCGCACAGGGCTTTAATGCCCAAAAGCGACAACCAGCCAAGACACATTGTTATTTGCCTGCACAGCTTTGCTCAGAAATCCAGCATTGTGGACGCGGCACAGAAAAGAACCGATTGGAGATGGGAGGGGCATAAATTTGCCATATACAAACGACTTGGCTCCGGTCACTTTTTGTCATCTGTATGAACTGCGGGAGGTTACCGGCAAACTTCACAAGGAAGACATATGATACAGATGGGCTTTCCCATTCACTCTCTTGTTTATGCATAAGGGGACCTCCTACCGAATTAGATCTCTGGCTGAAGCAGAGAACATCTTCAAACAGGCTGGCCTGCCTATCACTTTCTCTGCCTCGTCTACCAGCTCAGACGTGATGACAACTGACTCCTTTCCAAGATGGCACCAAGCGGGGCAAGGAGGAAAAGAACTGCGATGCCATTCGAAGTTCTGTGATCCCCAATCAAGGATGAGGACGCTTCTACTGATTTAGTTTTAGCATTTATTCTATCTGAATGGGAGATATTTAATATATTGCTTTCTGCTCTAAATTTCTGCGAGTGGGTAGTAACATGTTTATATCATTGTGGCACTATATTGTGGGGTGGTGGTCAGTTTTAGTTCATTTTTATTGCATTAGTAGTTAGGGGGATTGGGATGGGCGTTTTATCTTGATATGCGAACTAGCCCCTATTGGGTGGGAGGATTCGCCAAGTGGAAAGGGCGGATCAGTGGTTGGTAAAGGGGGGGGGGTCATCGGAGTATTGCATGTGCTTTGTCTCTCTTCTATACTTTTTTTTTTTATTCTTGGGGAAGCATCCCAGCGTTTTTTCTTATGCAAGAATGCTGGATTTATGTTCCTTAAGATCTTGTGGTCCTATTGTTAGACATGGCTGTTGGGCTTCTATCGCTTAAAGGGCTTAACTCCCACAAGAAACGTCATCAGCTTTCTCAAGAATTGGCCTCCCATAAAACAGCTATTGCTTTTTTGCGGAAGACACGCTTAAGAAAATGCTATGAGCGTTTGCTAATGATTAAAGAATACTCACAAATTCCTGGCTGCTAGGTGGGCATTCTAATTTCTTCTCATTTGGTTCATGATGTTTTATTTCAACTTCTAGACCTTCATAGTAGATATATCTTGTTGAAAATTCGTTTGGGATCAGATGTCTTCACCCTGGTGTCTATCGACACACCTAACCAGGATCAGGAATCTTTTTTTCGATCTATAAGGCATTTATTGGATTCATGCAGGGAGGGCTTCATTAAACTGGCGGGGAATTTTAATTTTCTTTACGGCTCTCTTTGGATACCTCTCAGTCTCATTGGAATAGCCCACCCAATACAAGGAAACTGCTGTCTTCTATTATTTCAGACTGGAGCATTGCTGATTTATGGAGACAAAGATTTCTGCATTCCTGTGCTTATACTTTTTACTCTTCCCCACATTCTACCTACCAGCTTGGAGAAGAGACAGCTGAGGGGGGATACGATAGAGGTCTTTAAAAAAATTAAAAGGTTTGGATAAGTACTTGGAGGAGAAGTCCATTAATTGCTATTAATCAAGTTGACTCAGGGAATGACCTCTGCTATTACTGGCATCAGTAGCATGGGATCTTTTTAGTGTTTGGGTACTTGCCAGGTTCTTGTGGCAAGGTTTGGCCTCTGTTGGTGTTGTGTCCGTCGGTTCCCGACGCCCTCTCTCCGCCCTCCTTACCTCTTTGGCGCCTCCCTCTTCGTCCGCGGGAAGATTAGCTGCCGCGGCGTTCCTCTGCCGAGGTCCTCTGCCGTCCCCGGACCGGCTCTACGCTGCTAACCGCCATGTTTCCTGGAGGCCTAGGGGCGCGCGGCACAGCCCTGACCGAAGTACCGGCGATGGCGCGAACCTCGGGGGCGGCCCCCAAAGATGACGTCACCCGCGACAGATATTTAAGGTCTTAGAATTTGCTAACCCATGGAGTTAGCAAGGGGTTTGTTACCTAAGCTACTCTGCCTCCTCGGACTAAACAGGGGTACCCGCTCCTCGAGGGACCTTGTTCCCGGACTTCTTCGAATTCAC